>NC_141873.1:345076496-345379526 GCF_056163025.1 Triticum urartu | reverse complement strand
TACCAAGTAGCAATCCCCCAAAATAGTTTCGAAAACAGAACTCAAAGCAAAGAGTTTGAAAATCTTAGGTTTGGGAGTAAGAACACGAGAGAGAGAGAGAGAGAGAGAGAGAGAGAGAGCTACCAGGAATTTTTCCTAGAGTTAAGGGACGAAGTGAGCTAAAGTAATAAGTGAGTGGGGCCCTATGTGGCCCACAAGCCACCAGGGCGCGCCTAGGGGGGTGGGCGCACCCTGGTGCCTCGTGGGCACCTGGGGCAGCCCCCGGGGTGTTTTCAGTGTCAGGAATTCTTAAATATTCTATAAAAATTCATGTTGAAATTTCACATCATTCCGATCACTTTTATTTTTGGGCTATTTTTATTGCACAGGTAATTCAGAAAACAGGATAATCATGGCATTTTATTGCATTTAACTAATAATAACAGAGAGCAAAAAGTAGGTATCATACGTCTCCAATGTATCTATAATTTTTTATTGTTCCATGCCATTATAGTACCAACCTTAGATGTTTTATATACACTTACAAGCAATTATATATCATTTTTGGGACTAACCTATTAACTTAGTGCCCAGTGCGAGTTGTTGTTTCTACCTACTTTTGGTTTTTCAGAATATCAGTACCAAACGAAGTCCAAATGCCATGAAACTTTTTGGAGATTTTTTTTGAACATAAGAAACCCTGGAAGCTTCGGGAGGGGACAAGAAGATGGAGCAGTGGCCCACAAGGCACCAGGGCGCACCCTGGTGGCTCGTGGGGTCCACGTGGCTCCGTTTGACCTAACTCTGACTCTATAAATTCTCTAAAATCGGGAAACCAACAAAGGTGTCCACGAAATACTTATTCCGCCACCGCAAGTTCCTATGTCGAGAGATACCATCCAGAGGCCTTCTCCGACACTCCGCAGAAGGGGGAATCAATCACAGAGGGGCTCTATATCAACCTTGTTGCCCTTTCGATGATGCGTGAGTAGTTTACCACAGACCTGTGGGTCCATAGTTAGTAGCTAGATGGCTTCTTCTCTCTGTTTGTTCTTCAATACAATGTTCTCCTCGATGTTTTTGGAGTTCTATTTGATGTAATTACTTTTTGCGATGTGTTTGTTGGGATCCGATGAATTGTGAGTTTATGATCAGATTATCCATTATATTACATGAGTTTTCTTTGAACTCTTTTATGCATGATTGTTATAGCTTTGTATCTCTCCGATCTGTTGATTTGGTTTGGCCAACTAGATTGATTTATCTTACAATGGGAGAGGTATTTTGTGATGGGTTCAATCTTGCGGTGCTTAACCCCAGTGACAGTAGGGGACATGACACATATTTGTATTGTTGCCATTAAGGATAAAAAGATGGGGTTTATTCATGCGTGAGTTTACTTTGTCTACATCATGTTATCTTGCTTAAGGCGTTACTCCGTTCTTTATAAACTTAATACTCTAGATGCATGCTGGATAGTGGTCGATGTGTGGAGTAATAGTAGTAAATGAAGAATCGTTTCGATCTACTTGTCTCGGACGTGATGCCTATATTCATTGATCATTGCCTCGGATATCGTCATGATTATTTGCTTTTCTATCAATTGTCCAATAGTAATTTATTTACCCACTGTATGCTATTTTCAAGAGAGAAGCCTCTAGTGAAAACTATGGCCCCCGGGTCTACTTCTATCATATATTTAAAACCCTAAAATACCTTGCTGCAATTTTACTTTATTTGTTTTTATTTGTATTTTTGTTCGATCTATCTATCTATCACCATATGATTTAATCTTGTAATTAACCGCCAAGGGATTGACAACCCCTTGTTCACGTTGGTACAAGGATTTTTTTATTTTGTGTGCAGATACTGTTAACGAGTTGTTGCGTGATTCTTCTACTAGATTGATGACCTTAGTTTCATAACTAAGAGAAATACGTATCTCTACCATACTGCATCATCTCCTCCTCTTTGGGGAAAACCCAACGCAACTCACAAGTAGCAGGAAGAATTCCTAGCGCCGTTGCCGAGAAGATATCATCAACATCTATCAAGTACCTACACATAAACTTTCATCTCTTTGCATTTACATTATTTGTCACGTGCCTCTCGTTTTCATCTCCCCCACTTCTAATTTTTTTTTACAAAAATACAAAAATATTTTTCGTTTGCCTTTTTGTTCATTTATTTGTTTGCTTGCTCGCTTGCTTTTATTGCGTTAATGTCAACACTCAAAAATTAAAAAAGGAACAAGAAAAGTAAAGACATATGGATCCTCATCCACTTGCTAATCTTTTCAAAAGATCAAATTATGATGAACCAATTGCTATTGAGTTGAGTGCACTAGATTATCTTTGTGAAGCTTTGCTTGAAAATCGTGAATCTGAAAATTGTGACGGAATATTAAAAGAATAAATTTATAAGGTGATCCATGATATCTCCTTGAACAAAAAGCATGATTGTAATGATGTTATTATAAATTCTATTAATGTCAATTGTGCCAATAATACACAAAACTAGAAGTTTGGGGATGTCAATTTTGTCATGTCCACTACTCATTGTAGTGGTCATGATTGGGGGAGCCGCATGCTGGGACATCTTAACGTAAATCAGGAAACTTCAAAAAATGATTTTTGAATTCTTGAATTTTTCAAGAAAATTCACAAACTTGAAACTTCATAAAATGATTTTTGAATTTTTCAGAAAAGGGGCTCCATGGAGCCCAAGCTCCAATAGCAATTTTCGTATTACCCTTATAAAGTACACTGTTAAGGGTATTTTTCCATCTAGTGTGGTTTGCTATCTCAAAATGAACCCAAAAAGACAGTGCATGGGGTGATGGCTCGCCAAAAAGGTAGTCCATTACAGTACGAACATACAATATGTGTTCCACTCAATGTGCCACCGCTACTGCTAACAACTAAGAGAAAAGAAAGAAAATGATAAAATAACTAAATAAGGAAATGTCTACTGTATATGATCTGCATTCAGGGATCAGGCCCTAGAGCTCAGCGGTTCTCTCTAACAAACGAAAACGATAAACAATAACAAAAAAGAATCGTAGAATGATACTGAGGTTCCTCTGCATTTCCTAACTAATCTCAACTATGCCCTGTAGATAAACATTTCTTTCCAATGGTCCACGCAAGCTGTTGCCAGAAGTGAAGTATCAATAACAAACTTCAGCGATGAGGCTTATGAGGAATGCTCTTCAGTTGAACTGATGTCACGCCCTTGCTGCATCTCAAGCAACTTCTGTTCCTCCTCATCATTCTCTTCCTTCGGCTCAACATTTGGTGCCTTGGGCTTTGTGGTGGATTGCTGGTACAGAACACCACCAGACATGCAGATCAACAGCCCAATTGTTCCCACAAGGGATGAATGCTTGTCCCAGATAAGCAGATTAATCACGACAGTGAGGAGCTTGTTTACTATACCAAGGACCGTAAATCCAGTAGCTGAGATAGCCCGTCTGCAGGAGAACCCAAAGAAGGATATTGCTAACCCAAAAAGGCACGACAAAGCAACCGGAAGAATCATGTCGAATGACAGCCAGTTTGTCATCTTAGAGCTGTCGACCTTCATCTGACTGAACTCTCCCATTACAAGGAGCTCAATGGGGAACAGCATCAAGGCCTCAAGATTGTTGTAAAGCACAAGGCCCCATGTATTCAGGCCAATGGTCATGACAACGTGCTTGATGTATACGAAATCAATGGACATACTCGCTAGGTAGGCCACTGCCCAGCTATAAGCAGTCACAGTGAACTGGTTGTCTGTGAAAACGTAGATCACACTTCCACCAAGTATGGTGGATAGTGAAAGCCATGTCTTGAATGACGGCCATGGTTGGTGAAGGTACAACGTCTCTCCGATGGCCACAAATATTGGCACAGCAGAGCGAAACACAATGAAAGTGTCCACATTGGCATGCAGCAAGAGTTCGCTGTTTGTGAAGATGGAGATGTAGAACATCACAGCAGCAGGTAAGAACTTCCACATGGTTGCGAAATTAAGGCCATCATGCTCAATAAGCTTTGCTTGTCCACATAGGAGAACTCCAACAACACTGGTCAAGTACTGTAGAGCTGTCAGTGCCCCAGGGTACGGAAATTTCATGATTGCCCATTTGTTGATAATGGAGAGCAAAGATGCTGACAGGCAATAGCCAGCAGCCAAGCCATACACTGAAGCTTGCTGGACAAGAGTGCTCAATATGCTACTCCAGGCTCCAGTTTTTTGGAGAGCACTGGAACCATTGGCTGAAGAACCTTCTTTCGAGGGCTCCGAGGAATCAGACATCTGCAGCATCCAAAATTATATTTTAAGTGCTCGGAATAAATAAACGAACTGTTAAAATTCACGATGGATCCTACTCATCTTATTGGAATAAGTAACCAGGAGCCTACTGTAACATACTCCCTCCGTTCCAAAATTCTTGTCTTAGATTTGTCTAAATACGGATGTATCAAGTCACGTTTTAGTAGTATTAGATACATCCGTATCTAGACAAATCTAAGACAAGAACTTTGGGAAGGAGGGAGTATGACATAAACAAAACTCTCAGTTCAAAATTCTATGCACATGATGAGCGTTGAAAATCTCATGAGAAATATATGAACAGGAAAGGTAACCAACATTTCGAAAGTGCCAACCAAGATAACAAAACTGACAAAGTAGTGGTATTAAGCAAGATAACCAACATTAGGGAATTACAACATTGTTTCCGTACTAGTCCGTCTAGTAAAAGAGCAACACTTTCTTGATGTTTAAAGAAACAATTAAGCCTTGTATGATCACATAAGTTAAGTATCCTACATGGACAGGGGTCAGAGGGCATAAACATAGCATGCAAGAGTAACCATAGTTAAGTTCCTCATTATCTGCAGTGATGCAGATCCTCTGAAGCAATGACTATGCAACAACAAATGCAAGTTCAGGGATTCAAAATTTCAAAGGGTGGCACATATAAACATGCAGCACGCTTAATTAACACATCCAAGATGCTGCAAATCATGTAGGACGGGATGCATCCCCAACGTTTCCTCAGAGTAAATCAAAATCTGCTTGCCAAGGTAACACGGGGCATGAGCAGAAGATAGATGGTGCCTCCTGCGATTGCTAGCTCTAATCGAACCGGAGAACAAACTTAGGCGACATAAATGACGAAATGCGCCCCGGAGCCGCACGCCCCGAACCCTAGATCAAATCCGAAGAAGAATCGAAGCATATACCTGGAGGGCTTTCTGCGGGCTGGGATTTGGAATTGGAGCAAAATCTACGGGCGGGGAGTCGTCGGGGGCTCGTGATCCTCACCGGGGCGACCGGCGCTAGGGAGCGGGGTGGAACAGCGCCGGCGCTGCAGGGCATGGGCTGTCGGACTGCGCCATTGTGGCAAGGGGGGGACTTTGAGTTGAGGAGGTCGGTGGTGAGGTTGGGTTTGTTTAGAATGAGACAGAGAGACACGGAGGAAGAGAGAGGGGCCGTTTTCGCCTGTCCCTATTTTGGGCCAGGCCCAGTTTACCGATGCGACCTCATCGTGCCCGTCGGCTTAAAAGTTCAGACAGGTTTGCTCAAATAAAAAGTTCATAAAAAATATCGAAGTGTGGCTAGTTTACCGATGCGACCTCATCGTGCCCGTCGGCTTAAAAGTTCAGACAGGTTTGCTCAAATAAAAAGTTCATAAAAAATATCGAAGTGTGGCTAGTTTACCGATGCGACCTCATCGTGCCCGTCGGCTTAAAAGTTCAGACAGGTTTGCTCAAATAAAAAGTTCATAAAAAATATCGAAGTGTGGCTGCTGGGATTCGAGCCCAGGTCTCCACGGCCACAACGTGGAATTCTCACCACTAAACTACAGCCACTTTGATGTTCGAAACCATGTACACCTTAGTTAACACACTGCGTAGGAGTATCTGTTACAGGCGAAACATAACGGCAGGTAACTCAGTATAAAGAATCTGGATCATTTGGGAACTCAATCTCTGCTGCTGTAAATGCGACGATAAAAGCTAGTGAAGTCAATCTGTCAGAACACACAATTTTGTATTACGGCATACCATGAATGTCTTCATGCTTTATCTTAACCCCAATGCCGTTCAACATAGACAAAATCATTCTAAGCTCGTTATGACACTCATGGAGCTGTTACGCTCGGTGTTCCTTCAACAAAATTCAGGTCCTCCAGGACATGTCAGTCACTCAACATGAGTTTTCCTTGCAGAGAACCGAGCTAGCTAGGTTGTCACAGTTCCAGATGGATGCCTATATTACAATTGCGCGGTATAAGCTAATAATATTGAAAACCAAGAAACAAGTGATGTGGGATCAGTTGCTTTTGAAGATAAAGATGGCTCAACTACAACCATCCGGTGATGCTTTTACATCTGCTTCCCCCCACTTATTAGGGTTCTCCCATTATCTGAAAACACTTGTATTAAGGTCTGAGCTCATCCTTGCCCGAGAGAGCATTCAGATGTGCAGCCATATTGGCAATCATGATGGTCCTGAGACCTGAGTCCTGACATTGCAGCACACTCAGCAACAATGCCAACAATACAAAAGATTTGAGTTCACAGATAAGCCATTACACTGTAATTCTCCTTGATAAATACCACACCATGTTATTAGAATCGGATACAGAGACAAGGTACCATGAGATGACAACACCTTCTTATTCGAATCGGCCTAACAACAGGTGAATATGCCACAGCTGATGATCAGAAGCACAAAGTGCTAATCTGATCAGTTTTATTTATTTGTATTTCGCCGATGATGACTCTCTGGAAGGAACAGCCTGTGCAACCTGCCTGCAAGAAGAAGAGCCTTCTCGCAATCCATGAGTTCCATGCATCGATCGACCTCACGCGTTCTTGGCTGCAGTGTAGTTCTCGTAGGCCAACTGTGCCGCCAAGAGATCGACGACGGCCGTGCCAACGGACTTGAACACGGTGATCTCATCGTCGCTGCGCCGCCCGGCCACGGTCCCGGCGGCCAGCTCCGCGAGCGTCCCGGCCACATCGTCCCTCCGCAGCACGCCGCGCTGCAGCGCGCCCACAAGCTCCCCGGCCTCCTCCAACGCCGCCTCGAAGTCGATGAACACCCTGCCCCGACGGAGCGCCTCGTCGTCGCACTCCCGCATCGCCGGCGTGAACGACCCCACCAAGTCCAGGTGCGCCCCGGGCTTCAGCAGCTCCCCCCGCACGATCGGCTCCTGCGACCCCGTCGCGCAGCTCACGATGTCCGCCGCGGACACCGCCTCGTCCATGCCGTCGACCTCCTCGACGGCCACTCCCGGGTGCGCGTCCCGGAGCTTGGCGACGAGCGCGGCGGATTTGGCCTTGGTGCGGTTCCATACCAAGATGCGGGAGAGTGAGGGGAGGGCGGACAGGTGCGCTTCGGCGAGGTAGGGCGCGAGGGCCCCGGCACCCGCGAGCGCAAGGGTGGAGGGAGGCCGGGAGGGGGAGACAAGGAGGGAGGCGGCGAGGGCGGAGACCGCGGCGGTGCGGAGGAGGGTGAGCGCGGAGCCGTCGACGGATGCGAGGGGAACGCCGGAGGCGGAGCTAAAGAGGGAGACGGTGGCGTGGATGGAGGGGCGGTGCGGGGAGTTGGCGGGGAAGGAGGTGACGGCCTTGAGGGCGAGGTAGGGGAGCGACGGGTGGGCGCACCATGAGGGCATGAGGAGCAGCGCCGCGGAGGGCGAGGTCGGGACCGGGAAGGAGACGCGGTGCGGGCAGTGGATGTCCCCGGAGAAGGCGGGGAGGCCCGCGCGGAGGTGGGAGATCAGGGACGGGAAGGGGAGGACGGCGTGGAGCGCCTCGGCGTCGATGTAGACGAACGGGTGGGACGGCGGCGCTGCCATGCTGCCGCGGTGGGGCTGCTCCTGCGCTGCTCGCGGCGTTCGCGATTGCGTGTTTGGGAATGGGGATTGCGTTGACTAGCGAGTCCTAGTCGTACACAGGGTTGGTCTATTTCATATTCTCTCCGCCCCTGCTTTGTCAGCCACACACTTGTTAGAGCATCTAGGGCTAATGCCAAACAATTATCGTCTACGGCATTTGATGCAAAAACGTGCTTGAACAGATAAAAGAAACTATGGTTTAAGGCATTTGATCTGAAAATGTGCTTTAGCAGATAATGCATCTTCAAATGACGGTAGGAGGGCTCTCTTTTTAGATATTCTTCGAGTTGTATAAGAGCATCTATAATCGGCCCTCTCAAACTCGTCTCATATGTCTGGGCGGGCCGTCCAGTCACTGCTCGGTCACGATTTTTTGACCCAGACGGGCCTCTCATACGGCCCTCAAACGCCCGGGCTAACTGGCATCCCCCATACCCATCCTACATATGGGGTTGATATGAGGACGCCCGAGCACGCCCACCACGTTGGACCCGACAGCCAGACCCCACCCTAAATTGCACCAAATCTACCCCGAAGACCAGCAGGATCCATTTGATATCTCCTCTCTTCTTCCTCCTCTGCGCCGTCCGTCTTGCGCTCCGCCGCCGTTCCCAGGCTCTTCGCCGCCAGCTCCGAAAGAGCGCTCCCGTCCTCGCCGCGGGAAATGTCGTCGCCGGCCCGGACGCCACCGTGGTACGTCTGGCAACTCTCCGCTCCGCCTTGCACTTGATGTGTTCGACACATTGACCGCCCGGAACTATTGTGGTTTTGTTAGGTAAATGATGGATTCTGATGCTTCATCGGACAAGGAGTATGGATCGACAGAGCTTGACCAAATGATTCAAGATGAGTTCTTCGATTCGTCGGATTTGGACGAAGAAGTGGACATGAGCATGCAAGAGGAAATGGAATGGCAAGTGGAGTATGTTCTCAACTTTAAGGGCTCAATCAAAGGGAGAAGAGTGATCAACCGAAATAGGGTGTCCATAGCAAAGCTACTGCACAATGACTACTTTGCTCCCACACCTGCTTTCCCCGGAAGATCCATGGTTTCGTCGTCGTTTTCGCATGCAGAAAACATTGTTTTGTGCATTGTGGGGGGAATGGAGGCACATGACGACTACTTCAAGCTCAGAAGGGATTGCTGCGGCCAACTCTCTTTCTCGGCCAAGCAGAAGTGCACGACTGCTCTGAGGATGCTTGCACTTGATATTGCTGCAGACGCCGTTGGTGAGATGGTTAGGATGGGGGGAGCACGTGCCTGAAGACCACTGTCAAATTTGCCCGCGTCGTGGTTGAGGTGTTTGGACCTGAGTATCTCAGAGAACCAAATGCGCAAGAGAAGTTGTTGGCCATTAGAGAGGCAAGGGGTTTCCAGGAATGCTCTGATCAATTGATTGCATGCATTGGTAATGGAAGAAGTGCCCCAAAGATCTGCGGGGAATGTATCAGATCACACAAGAGAGGCCGCCATCACACTAGAAGCGGTGGCATCACATGACTTATGGATTTGGCATGCTTTCATTGGAATACCTGATTCTCACAACTACATCAACGTGCTTCAACGATCTCCGGTGTTCAGGAGGCTTTGCAATGGGGAATCACCACCGTGCAACTACACCGTCAATGGCCGGGACTACAACGTGGGGTACTATCTTGCCGATGGTATCTATCCTCAGTGGACGGCGTTTATGAAGACCATATCCAAGCCGCGTGGCAATAAACAGAGCCACCTTGCAACAATGCAGGAAGCGGCTAGGAAGGACGTAGAGAGGGCATTTGGTGTGCTTCAGGCTCGTTGGGGAATTATGCAGAGCTCTGCAATGATGTGGGAATCGGAAACTTTGTGGCAGCCGATGACATGCTGTGTTATTCTACACAATATGATTGTCGAGAATGAGGGTGATGGTGTAGCCCAAACCCATGATTCGAAGCACCCGGAGAACAAGTTGAAAATCCAAAAGATCAAGATGTGGCTCAGCTTATGAACTTTCTGCAGATGCATCAGAACTTCGAGATCAGCAGGTGTACACACAACTACTCAATGATCTTGTGGAGCACATGTGGATCCACAATGGCAACCAAGGAGGCAATGCTTGAGTTTGGCACTTCAAATAAATTTTATGTAAACGCTATCTATGCTTGATACCAACAATTGCTATTTACGTGTGATATTGTGTTGCATGATTGACGTGCATGTATTTGCATGGATTTAAGAGTCTGGATTTGAGATATGTGGATGCACGAAAAGAAATGTGAGGGCCCGTCCAGATGCGCCCGCGGGCGTTTGACGGGCCGGATTTGCCAAGTCCGATTGTAAATGCTCTAACTTCATTTGCTTATTAAACTTTCAACCACACATCTTTATTTTGATATTTGATTATAATAATTATTGAACAATGCCATATTAGACAAAAAGACTAAAAGATGACAAAATGAAACTAATATGACATGATTACCTCAAATAAGAACCAAATTCAAATGCCTTCATCGACAGCAATAATACTTCAGTGCTTCGAGAAAAAGTTTATACATCAGAACCCTAGGCATGTACATAAAATTTATACATTAGAACCCTAGACATGTACATAGAAATTTAGGATGGATGAAGTACGTGCCAGTGAAAGATTGAATTAGAAATTTATACATCAAACTTGAAGCTTCGTGTACATTGAAATTGCAGGACGGATCATAGATGAATATGTACTTATAATTTGTTGAAAGACTGAACGAACTCACTGACGTCGAGTCACTGTTTGCGCAGGATGGCACGATGCCGTCGGATGCCATATGGCCGGGTCGCCGGCACGGCCACACGGTGCAATAGCAGGCTGCCTGTCGCGCCTGCGCTGCCTCGGCGAGGTCCTATTCAGTGATGTAAGCGCCGGTTCACGCTGCTGGCACTCGCACGTGCCGCGTAGTGGGCCGCGCCAGCAACCTACTGAAAAAAGAAGGAAATCGTGAAGGAAAAACTCCAACCTGATTTCAGCCCACGCGCGTTAACTACTAAAACAAGTCCCAGTTAGTTGATTATTACAGGAAACAAACTCTATTTGACCCTTCTCTTAGTACAAACATTAAATATATAGTGGTACTATATACCCCCTATAAATTATTTGAATAAAGAAAAACATAAATTGGAAAACGCATTCACGAAAACAGTGAATTGAGAAGAAAACACATTTGAACAAATGAAGTAGCTTGCAAAATTTCAACTCATTTAAATAATCCTAGCTAATACTTCCTTCACCAAGTTTCCCTCTGGACAAAAACTTTAGAAAATTGCTGAAGAAGATGAGAGTGGCGTTAGACAGCATGGGTGCGCTTGCTCCTGATACGTGGCCCAATGGCGATATTCCATTTTGGTGGGCCTTGTCGGCCTGGCGTATCTGTGAACAGTACGTCCGTGGGCATACATATGGTACAAAAGTATGTAAACTGACGGTAATGTCAAACGTCGCAAATGTACTATCGGTACATGGAAGCTTTTGACAGTACATGGACGTCCATACACAAAGTTCCATCCACCAAACTCCGTTTCCGTGAGAGAAGACACTAAATGCCAATACTGGCCAACTGCATTTTCTCACCCCGTCTGTCGGGCGGCCGCGGAGAGGCAGAAGGCGGGGGAACGACTTAGTTTTTTTTTGCCTGATATGTAGAACGCTCGAGACAGAGGAGACCTTATGGCGACGGCGGAGGAGACCGGCGACGGGCTGGAGTTTCTCTCAGATCCGGTCGACAGGTATGGCTCCTGCCTCATCTTCTCCGATCCAAATGCCTCCTGCGACAAATTCCTCAAGTCTACATGGTTGTTCTCGCAGGTTTCCCCTGCCGGATCTTGAAGGCACAGATTTCAGCCCGGATGGCGAGGAAGATACTATTCTCACACAATCGGCTGCTGAATCAAGCATGGGGGATGTTGGCGATCCGGCGCCTGCTCTCCAATTAGCCATCGACAGTACGTGCGATGCACTAATCTTACCAACGACAAATTCGCAATGCTCAGCTAAAGAGGAAGGCGATGAAGCGACCGGATGGGCAAAAAGGTAATGCGATTCGTATGCTGCAGAATTTTTTTGATGTGTTGGTGCTGCAATGTGGTCCCTTGTCTTGTGCTTACTTGCCAACTTAGAAATTATGTTATCAATCAGGAGAAAACGTCATCTGAATAATTTACATTCTTCATGCCATGTAGAAATTATGGACTATGGAAGAATTCTGATTTTGGATGCTTAAAAACTTCAGTGCTCTGCCCTGCTTATGAACTTAGCCTGGTTGGAATGCTCAATGCCATGTCGTGTTCTGTGCATTCTTGAATGCTTGTAGCTTATGAACTGTGCTACCAGACTTCAGATTTATTCCCCACTGATTAGTTACTCTCATCCTTGTTGAATTGTTCATTACTCCATCTTGGCATGTTCATGCTTACATACTTGGCCATCATTTCGTACTGAAACCATCTTATTCCCTAACAACAAAAGATAAGCCATGCTTAGCAGCAGCATGACTTTGTTTTAACTTCAATTGTTGTTGCAGCAGAGTTCGAGTCAGGCAAGCTCCTATTGAACGTCCGCCTTGTGCGGGGAGGGTTTCCGCTCTTGAAAAAAGTCTCAGAGGATATGCAGAGAAGAAAACTGAGACAGTGGTGGTACCAGCTGTTGGAAACAACTTTGATTCATTGGGAGAAGCATACGACTACTACAATCTATATTCTTGGGAAATATGATTTGGAATAAGATATGGCAAAAGTAGGCTCAATGTGGAGAGAACTAAGTGTATGCAAGAGATAGTATGTGGATGCTCGGTGAGTACTAACTAAATTGATCATACAAAAATGTACATCTGTATAAAACGTGCACTCAATAAATGTCTGACATACTTGCAATTTCAGGGAAAACCAAAAAAAGGAAACACCCGCACAATTCAATGTGAGTGCCCGGCAATGATACGCCTCCTTCGAACAAATGACAGTGGATGATACATATGTGAACACCGTCCATCACACAACCATGCTTTGACAGCCAGATGTGGTGAGAATCTGTACTGGCCTTCACATAAGCATATTGATATATATACACGGGACCTTGTGAAGCAGCTTAGAGAGAACAACATCAGCATTGGTAAAGTCTACAACATAATTGGTAGCTTCTTCGAGTCAATGAGCAATGTCCCTTTCAGTAAGCGGGCTTTGAGGGGGCTATGTGGCGAGATAAGCCGAGGCCAAGCAGATGATGATGTCCGAAAAACTATGGATGTTTTCACAGAACTGGGCACAAAGGATGCAGGTTTGTACTACAGAGTACAGCCTGACTGTGATAGCCGGATAAGGAATTTATTGTGGTCAACTGGAGCAAGCAGGATGCAGTACCATTACTTTGGAGATGCAATAACATTTGACACCACATACCGGACAAACTATATGATATGCCATTTGGGCTGTTCGTTGGAGTGAACAACCACTACCAAAGTATTATATTCGGAGGTGTGCTTGTCAGGGATGAAACATGTGAAACTTTCGAGTGTGTGTTCAGTGAATTATCTGCATGATGGGTGGCAAAAATCCACAAACCATACTAACAGGTGAATTCATCAATTCCAGAATCCTATTTACTCTGTAACTCTGAATCATTTGATGCTTAAACTTCTAGTTCATGCGAAAGATTAGAAAAATTGTTGCAATTTTGCAAATGAACAATATTTTCACTCAAAATTTTATCTGATGTTACTGACACATAAAAATAATTTTCCCTCCACAAATCAATGCAGAGCTATGGAACTTGCATTGGAAAAGGTAATGCCAAACACCACACATCGCTGGTGCAAATGGCATGTTCTTAAAAAGTCCAAAGAAAAGTTGGGAGCATACTACACAAAGCGAAGTAACTTCATAGCAGAGTTTCATAAAATTGTGAACCACATGCTCACAGTTGATGAATTTGAAAAAGCGTGGTCAGAGCTGATTGATAAGTACAGTCTGCAAAAAAACACTTACTTGGCAAACATATATGAAGTCAGATCAAAATGGGCCAAACCATACTTCAATGGGAAATTTTGCGCGAAAATGACAAGCACACAACGCAGTGAGAGTGCAAATCATATGCTCAAAGGATATGTCCCAGCAAGCTGCCCGATGCACTTATTTGTAAGACAGTATATGAGACTTCTTTTTGACCGAGAAGCAAATGAAAACTATGAAGAACGGCGAACAAAAATAGTAAGTTCATTTCAATTGATTCATGTATATATATCATTCCATTCCAAGCTTATTCTAGTAATGATACTGACTGAACATTACATTCTCTTGCCTCAGGTGTTACCTGCTATGAAGCTTAATTCACCACTAGAATACCATGCAAGCAAGATCTACACTATCGCAATGTTAGAGAAATTTGGTGATATCCTATATGAAGCACAACAATACAGAGTAGAGGAGGTTGAAAAAGCATCAAAATATTATGTACATCGATATAACCCCAAGAAGCATGCCAAGTGGTGCAAAGTTATGTACATAGTGCATGTGCTTCAAGATGGGGAAGAGCTTATCTGTGAATGTGCTGGCTTCGAGCACATTGGGTTACTTTGCTGTCATTCACTCAAGGTACCACCTTACTACATAGAGTGATATGTATAATTAAAAACAGTTCATAATCAATTGAACTGTAAAATTACAGGTGCTTGATTTTTTGGGTATATCCACAATACCATCGAAGCACATCATCAAAAGATGGACTAGGGATGCACGAGATATACTCCCAGGACACTTGGCACACCTGCAGAAAGACCAAATCTCAGCTAATTCCATCACATTCAGACATACCAATCTTTATACCCATGCTTTGGAGGTTGTAAGACTTGGCGATGCGAATCCAATTGCATATGACTGTGCAATGGATCTTCTTAGATCAGCTATGGATAAACTCACTCCTTTAGCTGCTGATCAGGATGGATTGGGACTGCAGCACAGACTAGAATTCAAAAAATTGAAAGTTTCAGAGCTAAGTCTAGTACATGTTGAAGGAAATATGCCCTAGAGGCAATAATAAAGTTATTATTTATTTCCTTATAATCATGATAAATGTTTATTATTCATGCTAGAATTGTATTAACCGGAGACATAATACATGTGTGAATACATAGACAAACAAAGTGTCACTAGTATGCCTCTACTTGACTAGCTCGTTAATCAAAGATGGTTATGTTTCCTAACCATGAGCAATGAGTTGTTATTTGATTAACGAGGTCACATCATTAGTTGAATGATCTGATTGACATGACCCATTCCATTAACTTAGCACCCGATCATTTAGTATGTTGCTATTGCTTTCTTCATGACTTATACATGTTCCTGTAACTATGAGATTATGCAACTCCCGTTTACCGGAGGAACACTTTGGGTACTACCAAACGTCACAACGTAACTGGGTGATTCTAAAGGAGTACTACAGGTGTCTCCAAAGGTACATGTTGGGTTGGCGTATTTCGAGATTAGGTTTTGTCACTCCGATTGTCGGAGAGGTATCTCTGGGCCCTCTCGGTAATGCACATCACATAAGCCTTGCAAGCATTGCAACTAATGAGTTAGTTGCGGGATGATGTATTACAGAATGAGTAAAGAGACTTGCCGGTAACGAGATTGAACTAGGTATTGGATATCGACGATCGAATCTCGGGCAAGTAACATACCGATGACAAAGGGAACAACGTATGTTGTTATGCGGTCTGACCGATAAAGATCTTCGTAGAATATGTAGGAGCCAATATGGGCATCCAGGTCCCGCTATTGGTTATTGACCGGAGACGTGTCTCGGTCATGTCTACATTGTTCTCGAACCCGTAGGGTCCGCACGCTTAAGGTTACGATGACAGTTATATTATGAGTTTATGCATTTTGATGTACCGAAGGTTGTTCGGAGTCCCGGATGTGATCACGGACATGACGAGGAGTCTCGAAATGGTCGAGACGTAAAGATTGATATATTGGAAGCCTATGTTTGGATATCGGAAGTGTTCCGGGTGAAATCGGGATTTTACCGGAGTACCGGGAGGTTACCGGAACCCCCCGGGAACCATATGGGCCTTGATGGGCCTTAGTGGAAAGGAGAAAGGGGCAGCCCAAGGTGGCCGCGCGCCTCCCCCTTCCCCTAGTCCTATTAGGATAGGAGAGGTGGCCGGCCCCCCTCTCTCTCTTTCCCCCCCTCAAGGAATCCTATTCCAATTAGGATTGGGGGGGGGGGAATCCTACTCCCAGAGGGAGTAGGACTCTCCTGGCGCGGCTCCTATGGCCGGCCAGCCTCCCCCCTCTAGTCCTTTATATACTGAGGCAGAGGCACCCCAGAAACACACAAGTTGATCCACGTGATCTATTCCTTAGCCGTGTGCGGTGCCCTCTGCCACCATAGTCCTCGATAATACTGTAGCGGAGTTTAGGCGAAGCCCTGCTGCTGTAGTGCATCAAGATCGTCACCACGCCGTCGTGCTGACGGAACTCTTCCCCGACACTTTGCTGGATCGGAGTCCGGGGATCGTCATCGAGCTGAACGTGTGCTCGAACTCGGAGGTGCCGTAGTTTCGGTGCTTGATCGGTTGGATCGTGAAGACGTACGACTACTTCCTCTACGTCGTGTCAACGCTTCCGCAGTCGGTCTGCGTGGGTACGTAGACAACACTCTCCCCTCTCGTTGCTATGCATCACATGATCTTGCGTGTGCGTAGGAATTTTTTTTGAAATTACTACGAAACCCAACAGTGGCATCCGAGCCTAGGTTATTTATGTTGATGTTATATGCACGAGTAGAACACAAGTGAGTTGTGGGCGATATAAGTCATACTGCCTTCCAGCATGTCATACTTTGGTTCGGCGGTATTGTTGGACGAGACGACCCGGACCAACATTACGCGTACGCTTACGCGAGACCGGTTCCCCCGACGTGCTTTGCACACATGTGGCTTGCGGGCGACTGTCTCTCCAACTTTAGTTGAACCAAGTGTGGCTACGCCCGGTCCTTGCGAAGGTTAAAACGGAGTCTATTTGACAAACTATCATTGTGGTTTTGATGCGTAGGTGAGATTGGTTCTTGCTTAAGCCCGTAGCAGCCACGTAAAACTTGCAACAACAAAGTAGAGGACGTCTAACTTGTTTTTGCAGGGCATGTTGTGATGTGATATGGTCAAGACATGATGCTGAATTTTATTGTATGAGATGATCATGTTTTGTAACCGAGTTATCGGCAACTGGCAGGAGCCTTATGGTTGTCGTTTTATTGTATGCAATGAAATCGCGATGTAATGCTTTACTTTATTACTAAGCGGTAGTGATAGTCGTGGAAGCATAAGATTGGCGAGACGACAACGATGCTACGATGGAGATCAAGGTGTCGCGCCGGTGACGATGGTGATCACGACGGTGCTTCGAAGATGGAGATCACAAGCACAAGATGATGATGGCCATATCATATCACTTATATTGATTGCATGTGATGTTTATCTTTTATGCATCTTATCTTGCTTTGATTGACGGTAGCATTATAAGATGATCTCTCACTAAATTATTAAGAAGTGTTCTCCCTGAGTATGCACCGTTGCCAAAGTTCGTCGTGCCCAGACACCACGTGATGATCGGGTGTGATAAGCTCTACGTCCATCTACAACGGGTGCAAGCCAGTTTTTGCACACGCAGAATACTCAGGTTAAACTTGACGAGCCTAGCATATGCAGATATGGCCTCGGAACACGGAGACCGAAAGGTCGAGCGTGAATCATATAGTAGATATGATCAACATAACGATGTTCACCATTGAAAACTACTCCATCTCACGTGATGATCGGTTATGGTTTAGTTGATTTGGATCACGTGATCACTTAGAAGATTAGATGGATGTCTATCTAAGTGGGAGTTCTTAAGTAATATGATTAATTGAACTTAAATTTATCATGAACTTAGTCCCTGATAGTATCTTGCTTGTTTATGTTGATTGTAGATAGATGGCTCGTGCTGTTGTTCCGTTGAATTTTAATGCGTTCCTTGAGAAAGCAAAGTTGAAAGATGATGGTAGCAATTACACGGACTGGGTCCGTAACTTGAGGATTATCCTCATTGCTGCATAAAAGAATTACGTCCTGTAAGCACCGCTGGGTGCTAGGCCTGCTGCAGGAGCAACGCCGGATGTTATGAACGTCTGGCAGAGCAAAGCTGATGACTACTCGATAGTTCAGTGTGCCATGCTTTACGGCTTAGAATCGGGACTTCAACGACGTTTTGAACGTCATGGAGCATATGAGATGTTCCAGGAGTTGAAGTTAATATTTCAAGCAAATGCCCGGATTGAGAGATATGAAGTCTCCAATAAGTTCTATAGCTGCAAGATGGAGGAGAACAGTTCTGTCAGTGAGCATATACTCAAAATGTCTGGGTATAATAATCACTTGATTCAATTGGGAGTTAATCTTCCGGATGATTGCGTCATTGACAGAATTCTCCAATCACTGCCACCAAGCTACAAGAGCTTCGTGATGAACTATAATATGCAAGGGATGAACAAGACTATTCCCGAGCTCTTCGCAATGCTGAAAGCTGCGGAGGTAGAAATCAAGAAGGAGCATCAAGTGTTGATGGTCAACAAGACCACTAGTTTCAAGAAAAAGGGCAAAGGGAAGAAGAAGGGGAACTTCAAGAAGAACAGCAAACAAGTTGCTGCTCAGGAGAAGAAACCCAAGTCTGGACCTAAGCCTGAAACTGAGTGCTTCTACTGCAAGCAGACTGGTCACTGAAAGCGGAACTGCCCGAAGTATTTGGCGGATAAGAAGGATGGCAAGGTGAACAAAGGTATATGTGATATACATGTTATTGATGTGTACCTTACTAGAGCTCGCAGTAGCACCTGGGTATTTGATACTGGTTCTGTTGCTAATATTTGCAACTCGAAACAGGGACTACGGAATAAGCGGGCACTGGCAAAGGACGAGGTGACGATGCGCGTGGGAAACGGTTCCAAAGTCGATGTGATCGCGGTCGGCACGCTACCTCTACATCTACCTTCGGGATTAATATTAGACCTGAATAATTGTTATTTGGTGCCAGCGTTGAGCATGAACATTATATCTGGATCTTGTTTGATGCGAGACGGTTATTCATTTAAATTAGAGAATAATGGTTGTTCTATTTATATGAATAATATCTTTTATGGTCATGCACCTTTGAAGAGTGGTCTATTTTTGATGAATCTCGATAGTAGTGATACACATATTCATAATGTTGAAGCCAAAAGATGCAGAGTTGATAATGAAAGTGCAACTTATTTGTGGCACTCTCGTTTAGGTCATATCGGTGTAAAGCGCATGAAGAAACTCCATACTGATGGACTTTTGGAACCACTTGATTATGAATCACTTGGTACTTGCGAACTGTGCCTCATGGGAAAGATGACTAAAACACCGTTCTCCGGTACTATGGAGAGAGCAACAGATTTGTTGGAAATCATACATACCGATGTATGTGGTCCGATGAATATTCAGGCTCGTGGCGGATATCGTTATTTTCTCACCTTCACAGATGACTTAAGCAGATATGGGTATATCTACTTAATGAAACATAAGTCTGAAACATTTGAAAAGTTCAAAGAATTTCAGAGTGAAGTTGAAAATCATCGTAACAAGAAAATAAAGTTTCTATGATCTGATCGTGGAGGAGAATATTTGAGTTACGAGTTTGGTGTACATTTGAAAAATTGTGGAATAGTTTCGCAACTCACGCCACCCGGAACACCACAGCGTAATGGTGTGTCCGAACGTCGTAATCGTACTTTACTAGATATGGTGCGATCTATGATGTCTCTTACTGATTTACCGCTATCGTTTTGGGGATACGCTCTAGAGACGGCCGCATTCATGTTAAATAGGGCACCATCAAAATCCGTTGAGACGACGCCTTATGAACTGTGGTTTGGCAAGAAACCAAAGTTGTCGTTTCTTAAAGTTTGGGGCTGCGATACTTATGTGAAAAAGCTTCAACCTGATAAGCTCGAACCCAAATCGGAGAAATGTGTCTTCATAGGATACCCAAAGGAGACTGTTGGGTACACCTTCTATCACAGATCTGAAGGCAAAACATTCGTTGCTAAGAATGGATCCTTTCTAGAGAAGGAGTTTCTCTCGAAAGAAGTGAGTGGGAGGAAAGTAGAACTTGACGAGGTAACTATACCTGCTCCTTTATTGGAAAATAGTACATCACAGAAAACTGTTTCTGCGACACCTACACCAATGAGTGAGGAAGCTAATGATGATGGTCATGAAACTTCAGATCAAGATACTACCGAACCTCGTAGATCAACCAGAGTAAGATCCACGCCAGAGTGGTACGGTAATCCTGTTCTGGAAATCATGCTACTAGATCATGATGAACCTACGAACTATGAAGAAGCGATGGTGAGCCCAGATTCCGCAAAGTGGCTTGAAGCCATGAAATCTGAGATGGGATCCATGTATGAGAACAAAGTATGGACTTTGGTTGACTTGCCCGATGATCGGCAAGCAATTGAGAATAAATGGATCTTCAAGAAGAAGACTGACGCTGATGGTAATGTTACTGTCTACAAAGCTCGACTTGTCGCGAAAGGTTTTTGACAAGTTCAAGGGATTGACTACGATGAGACCTTCTCACCCGTAGCGATGCTTAAGTCCGTCCGAATCATGTTAGCAATTGCCGCATTTTATGATTATGAAATTTGGCAAATGGATGTCAAAACTGCATTCCTGAATGGATTTCTGGAAGAAGAGTTGTATATGATGCAACCAGAAGGTTTTGTCGATCCAAAAGGAGCTAACAAAGTGTGCAAGCTCCAGCGATCCATTTATGGACTGGTGCAAGCCTCTCGGAGTTGGAATAAACGCTTTGATAGTGTGATCAAAGCATTTGGTTTTATACAGACTTTCGGAGAAGCCTGTATTTACAAGAAAGTGAGTGGGAGCTCTGTAGCATTTCTGATATTATATGTGGATGACATATTACTAATTGGAAATGATATAGAATTTCTGGATAGCATAAAGGGATACTTGAATAAGAGTTTTTCAATGAAAGACCTCGGTGAAGCTGCTTACATATTAGGCATAAAGATCTATAGAGATAGATCAAAACGCTTAATTGGACTTTCACAAACAACATACCTTGACAAAATTTTGAAGAAGTTCAAAATGGATCAAGCAAAGAAAGGATTCTTGCCTGTGTTACAAGGTGTGAAATTGAGTAAGACTCAATGCCCGACCACTGCAGAAGATAGAGAGAATATGAAAGATGTTCCCTATGCATCAGCCATAGGATCTATCATGTATGCAATGCTGTGTACCAGACCCGATGTGTGCCTTGCTATAAGTCTAGCAGGGAGGTACCAAAGTAATCCAGGAGTGGATCACTGGACAGCGGTCAAGAACATCCTAAAATACCTGAAAAGGACTAAGGATATGTTTCTCGTATATGGAGGTGACAAAGAGCTCATCGTAAAAGGTTACGTTGATGCAAGCTTTGACACTGATCAGGACGATTCTAAATCGCAAACCGGATACGTGTTTACATTAAACGGTGGAGCTGTCAGTTGGTGCAGTTCTAAACAGAGCGTCGTAGCAGGATCTACATGTGAAGCGGAGTACATAGCTGCTTCGGAAGCAGCGAAAGAAGGAGTCTGGATGAAGGAGTTCATATCCGATCTAGGTGTCATACCTAGTGCATCGGGTCCAATGAAAATCTTTTGTGACAATACTGGTGCAATTGCCTTGGCAAAGGAATCCAGATTTCACAAGAGAACCAAGCACATCAAGAGACGCTTCAATTCCATCCGGGATCTAGTCCAGGTGGGAGACATAGAGATTTGCAAGATACATACGGATCTGAATGTTGCAGACCCGTTGACTAAGCCTCTTCCACGAGCAAAACATGATCAGCACCAAGGCTCCATGGGTGTTAGAATCATTACGGTGTAATCTAGATTATTGACTCTGGTGCAAGTGGGAGACTGAAGGAAATATGCCCTAGAGGCAATAATAAAGTTATTATTTATTTCCTTATAATCATGATAAATGTTTATTATTCATGCTAGAATTGTATTAACCGGAGACATAATACATGTGTGAATACATAGACAAACAAAGTGTCACTAGTATGCCTCTACTTGACTAGCTCGTTAATCAAAGATGGTTATGTTTCCTAACCATGAGCAATGAGTTGTTATTTGATTAACGAGGTCACATCATTAGTTGAATGATCTGATTGACATGACCCATTCCATTAGCTTAGCACCCGATCGTTTAGTATGTTGCTATTGCTTTCTTCATGACTTATACATGTTCCTGTAACTATGAGATTATGCAACTCCCGTTTACCGGAGGAACACTTTGGGTACTACCAAACGTCACAACGTAACTGGGTGATTATAAAGGAGTACTACAGGTGTCTCCAAAGGTACATGTTGGGTTGGCGTATTTCGAGATTAGGTTTTGTCACTCCGATTGTCGGAGAGGTATCTCTGGGCCCTCTCGGTAATGCACATCACATAAGCCTTGCAAGCATTGCAACTAATGAGTTAGTTGCGGGATGATGTATTACAGAACGAGTAAAGAGACTTGCCGGTAATGAGATTGAACTAGGTATTGGATACCGACGATCGAATCTCGGGCAAGTAACATACCGATGACAAAGGGAACAACGTATGTTGTTATGCGGTCTGACCGATAAAGATCTTCGTAGAATATGTAGGAGCCAATATGGGCATCCAGGTCCCGCTATTGGTTATTGACCGGAGACGTGTCTCGGTCATGTCTACATTGTTCTCGAACCCGTAGGGTCCGCACGCTTAAGGTTACGATGACAATTATATTATGAGTTTATGCATTTTGATGTACCGAAGGTTGTTCGGAGTCCCGGATGTGATCACGGACATGATGAGGAGTCTCGAAATGGTCGAGATGTAAAGATTGATATATTGGAAGCCTATGTTTGGATATCGGAAGTGTTCCGGATGAAATCGGGATTTTACTGGAGTACCGGGAGGTTACCGGAACCCCCCGGGAACCATATGGGCCTTGATGGGCCTTAGTGGAAAGGAGAAAGGGGCAGCCCAAGGTGGCCGCGCGCCTCCCCCCTTCCCCTAGTCCTATTAGGACTAGGAGAGGTGGCCGGCCCCCCTCTCTCTCTTTCCCCCCTCAAGGAATCCTATTCCAACTAGGATTGGGGGGGGGAATCCTACTCCCAGAGGGAGTAGGACTCTCCTGGCGCGCCTCCTATGGCCGGCCAGCCTCCCCCCTCTAGTCCTTTATATACTGAGGCAGAGGCACCCCAGAAACACACAAGTTGATCCACGTGATCTATTCCTTAGCCGTGTGCGGTGCCCCCTACCACCATAGTCCTCGATAATACTGTAGCGGAGTTTAGGCGAAGCCCTGCTGCTGTAGTGCATCAAGATCGTCACCACGCCATCGTGCTGACGGAACTCTTCCCCGACACTTTGCTGGATCGGAGTCCGGGGATCGTCATCGAGCTGAACGTGTGCTCGAACTCGGAGGTGCCGTAGTTTCGGTGCTTGATCGGTTGGATCGTGAAGACGTACGACTACTTCCTCTATGTCGTGTCAACGCTTCCGCAGTCGGTCTGCGTGGGTACGTAGACAATACTCTCCCCTCTCGTTGCTATGCATCACATGATCTTGCGTGTGCGTAGGAATTTTTTTGAAATTACTACGAAACCCAACACATGTACCACCAAATGGGTACAGAAGCGATGCTGAAGGTAGTGCAATTGGGAATTTTATTGGTTTATCTGCCCCGGAACACAAGCGCAAAGCTGGACGTCCGACCAATAGCAGAGACAAGCCTCCATATGATGATCACGGAGCAAAGTCCAAAAAAGCAAATTGGTTCCACATGTGGATAATGATCTAAAATCCAGTACCAGCAAGTGAACACGGTTCTGCACAATTTGCCGTGGGCCTGGTCATAAGAGCACAACATGTCCACAAAGGGGTGACATCCCTCAAAAGAAAAGGAAAGAAGCAAAATGCTCAATATGTGGGGTAGGCGGACATCGAAAGAACACCTGCAATAATCCTAAGATTGTGCTACATGTTGCTGAGAAAGCTCCTGATCAAGCTGTTGCCGGGATATGATCCTTACATGTACACCAATCTATCTAGCATTTGTAATATTGGTTTCCATCTGTTTCCCTCTTGTGTAACGCATGACAATTAGGCATTTCCTCTCTATAAACCCTTGTGTAATGAGAACCTGGTAATGTGTGTTTTTCTGAACCCTGTATTATGCATTTGCAATGTATCAGTACTAATTTTCATGCCACGAATGTTGCTGGCGCAACTTTGTCTGTCGTGTTGAGATATTTGTGTGATTATGGAAACATGAATTCATTACAACATCTTGTATACATAATTCTATCCTGGTTTCCCGAGAACACATTCGTATTATCAGAAAAAAATGATGTTACCGCACCATGAAAAACAGCGAACAAAAAACCCACTGGCACTTATATTTTTTGCTGGTACTACACATGGAACACACAACAAGAGTGGAGTCCTGCACCGACAGCACAGTGGCCACGCGTCACTTCATTTGGCCCGGCACCGGCATGCAACACTTTGATCATCCAGCTCATATTTTGAATCATTTTGGAGCACCCGCCCATGCCCGCTCGTACTCACTACGATCTGGTCCGGAGAAAGCCATCCCGCTCTCATAAATAGCCCTTCTTCCACCTAGCGCTCTATCACTTCCTCAAGAGCTCCCCTGCACTGTCTCTAGATCGTACTTTGTGATCGCAAAGAATGTCAGCTCCACTTTCAATTGCAAGCTCCCCACAGTATGCATCGTCTGGATCGAACTCGCCGCATGTTCCAATGGCCTCTGCCGTGCGCAATCCTGCTGTGTTGCCATTCTCTTGTGTTGGTGCAGGAGCCATTGTGCCAAGCGCCCCGATCTCGTCTCCTTCTACACTTCTGCGCGAGGTAAGCTATGTGCAACTCTGCATGACCAATCCATCTTCTAGATCTGTAATTCCATGCATAAATCCTTGTCTCCCTTTTCGCACATGCAGGACTCATTGAACGGCAGAGCCGATGGTCCCTGGACAAGTGGAGAAGATGTTGAGCTGGACGGCGACGCTGAAGTGCAGTCCAAGATATCTGCAATCGAAGAGGTGGGCGAGTACGATCCAGATAATGATTTGTCCGGCAACAATCAGGAGCCATCAAAAGCCCAATCGAAAACATCTCGATCCCATCCAGACAAACAATAAGCAAATCTGAGCTCCGACTGAAGCCAAATCAATTTAACAACATTTGTGTATTACAAAACACCAATTATTAACCATCGTACACACAGAAAATGGGAACATCACTCCTCAGCAAGAAAAAGTAAATCCCCCATCAACAAATTTCAACATTGCTGAACTTACATCCTGAAAAACTCGTTTTGGAAGCATTTTATTATTTTTAAGGTTCATGGTCAAGGACATTGCACACTACAAAACATAAAAATCTTACATTCTTCCTACATAACACGAGATGCATAATATAATGCCATACATTTAAGACACATGATTCCATCAAATCATGGGATTTATTGTCAAGCGGCGATGGAAGTTGAGTAACTGTCTTGGAAATAGGTACTCGTAAGTCAGGCACATATTCTAGTTCACTCCTCTCTGCTAAACCCCATCAGCATACACATTCATTTCACACTTCTCATCCCTCAGGTTCATCGAACGCCGCACGCAGAACACTCTCAGCAACAAATTCCCCACGCTCGTCGCATAAACGGAAGACCTCGAACACAACCAACTTCCGAAAGCTTGCAATGTTCTTCTGCATTTTTCACAACCAACAAGCAGTCGAACATCTAACTAATATAATGTAACTATGAACCTCAAAATCTATTGGCCATATTAAATTTTTTTAACTCCACCACAATTACCTTGGTAAGTGGCAACTTCATCTTTTCTCCGTCATACTGCCTGATTGCATGTACCATACAAATTCCAGATTCGTCCCTAGCGATAAAATAGAGCAATAATTTGAATAACTAAACAACAAATGAAACCTTCCCACCACAACAAAATTTGATTTACTTCCACTTCTGGATTACCTTGTGAAAACATCATTGGTAATCCTCGGGAATTTCCGTTTCCATTTTTCAAATGTGCAATGCCACTTTGCGAAAAATTCATTCAAGCAACTGAACATCGCATTATGGATCTGCGACACAGCCTCCTCATGCATCATATGACGTTGATCTGCCCCTTCAACTTGACAACACAAAGGGTCCAAAACATGGATCTCCTTCCTCATCATGTCCCACATATAGACAGCCCAACCTTGATCGAGAGTAGCAGGAATGAAAAACTGTAGATATTTTTACTTTGTTAAAAGACACACCCATCAATCATGAATTATGTCACTAATTAACACATAAAAACTACAAAAACAAACCATAAACCACTAACCATCCTACTTGCAGTAATATCATGTGCCGCATTTGCAAGCTGACATTGAACAGCCTTAATATGCACAACTTTCTCCCCGGCAAGAACATGCGACTGTCACACAAAATAAAGTCAGAAGTACACATTGACATCTACCATATACATGCAACAACACATAAAAAACTAAAAAACAATCATGCCATCGGTCCAGTAGCACAAAACAAAAAAAACAATCGCGCAAATCTCACCGAGAAATCCGGTTCAAGAACTTCCCTCCATAACATGTAGACACTTGCTCCTTGGACAGCACTGTCAAGCTGGTGAAATCTCCGCAACACAAGAGTAGCAACCTCATGATCAAGATCTTTCATTCCCATGATCTGCTCCTTCACGCATAGAGCGTTTACCTTCACAAATCTTGGTACCGTGTGCAAAAACCATACACTACATGAGCAAAAGACAAATCGTGTTAGTGACGTATAAAAGAAAAAATCTACTTCGCATACCCTCCAAATGAAACATATATGTCCATGCTTAAAAAAATGACAACTTACCCATCCAGATGATAATCATGCCCTCCATCTAACCACTGGATAAACTTGGTAGTCATTGGTATTGGAGGCGGCTGTGGCAGACAACCCTGTGTCCATGGATCACCACAGAAACTTGCAGACGTGGCATACCTACGCCTTGGTAAAATCGCATCAGTTGAAGAAAAGTACACAACATTTTCCTCCTATGAATAGTTATCATATAAAGATTGAACCATGTCAACAATAGCCTGCGCATATGCAGCAATTCTATCACAGAAAAACTTGTTCTTATCAACAATTCGATGCTCCACAACAGGATTATTGTAAACATGAGCGTCATCCATATTATGTGATCGTCCGCCACCTATATCTGGTACAATGCAACATATAAAAATCACATATATATTCAATATCCTCCGCTCTCGACAAAAAAATATATATAACATATTTACATCCAAACTACTGACCTCCTGCACTTTCATTCTCAAAAATACACCTCCTTTTTATTCTTTGCTGATAAGCATCATCAATGCCATCCCGCGCATCTGAGAACCCGTGAATACAACCCTGAATTCCCATACCGAATAGAAAAAACCTAAAAATATCCACATAGATATCTCATACTACTGAAAATATACCTTCATCATCAAACATCTGTAGACGACGCCCCACTTCGAACACTCCTCCCCGTGATGCACCACCTTCCTCTTCACCTATTATTATATACACACATGCACATTAGTCTATCTCCATTAGTCTAGTACTACTCAAGAGGCACCAAAATCAGAGCATACCAGTTTTAGGATGAGTTAATAATCTATTATTATTCAATCAGCTACCCATAAACCACAAAATTTAGAGTCAATGACCAATAACATACCAGTTCTGGAAAGTGTAATGCACTTGGATAATCCTCTTTTTGCACAACATCTGCACCGGTCTTTTACAAACGGAACCATTTTCTCAGCGAAAGCGAACATATCGGACTGCAACTGGTTAGGCAACATAGTGGTACTCAAAATACACTTCGCATTGTGCTGTTTCAACATGAGGCTCATCTCCTCCAGCACCTACACCCCATGCAAAATGAAAGCAACGAATGGATGTCACACAATAAAAATAGGAAAAACGTTCCACACATGCAGAAAACATGGACCACACATACCGGATCATCTTTGCAAATCTGACGGAGATACTTGCTGAAATCAATGGGACCGACTGACCGACTTGCTGACATAGGATCTCCTAGAAAGTTGAATGCATCTGTCTTGACATTTGAAGAAGCCATTGATGCTCCATGATTGGGGGTATCAACTAACCCTACCACTGGTTGCTTTGAAGAAGATGGGATTGATGCCACACCTCTGCACGACGGACTGGCCGCAACTGCCCGAGTATAGCACACTGAATCTGCAGGCCTCACCTGACAACATGCAAAAATAAAATTAGAACAAAAAAAACAAAATGACACATAAAAATTAAACTTCATCATCTGCAAAGTCTGTCGTAAGTCCTTACAGCTGCTGGCACATATGTTACCACCCCCTGCTGCTCGCACCGCGCCATCAAGATCATTTGCCAAAGTCTTTTCTGATGAAAGCATTGTATGCGAGGGAACACAGAATGCTGCATGTTGAAAATCCCAAGATCAATGTTGTCCAGCACGAAAACCTGTTGACAACACAAACAAACAAAAAATCAGGCAGTCTTCTTTGTTATCTTAAGTTCAACCGTCGCTTTCGCTATACCTGAAAGAACAGATGGCAACCAAACAGATGAACTATCTGCGCCTTGTTCTCATACTCAGACTGCAACTTCCTCACAGCTTCCATAAGATAATCAACAGCATATTCGCACCAATTGAATTGTGATATCAACTCTGGATTAGACACAGCACCCCAAAAATCAATCACCTTGTACTCATGCTTCGTACTTGGACACAACAGGTATCCCATGACAAAAACAACAAATGCAATCTGAAAACAATCCTTCTCAATCTTGCTAGATTGTTCTGAAATATCCCTGTTTAGGAAATCTTCTGCCATTGTAAGATTTTGAGCAGGTGATCCATCCATCCCAATTGTCTGCTTTATAAATTCTATTGCTGCGCTGCTGATTTCACCGTCCCTCCCAAGAACAGCCCGGTTGCCACAAGGGACCCCAAAATTTTTATGAAAATTCTCTGGCGTAAACAAAATCACACGATCTTCATCTACACAAATTGTGCGCGATTTCACCTTCACCTTCCTCATAACCCACGCGCTCATCCTCAGATCTATCTTTTTCAGCAATGGTAGTTTTAGCATTCCCTCGAAATCGATCTCTACCACAAGCCACCTCTTGTAATCATCAAATTTCTGGACGACCTCAACAACATGCTTCACCGAGAGACGTGAGGTCAACCCTGGCTGCTCCTCTAAGTCTTCTGATGCCCAAACAACATCATCAGGTGACAAATCTTCAGCCACAGTGCCTTCTCCCAGGAGATCCACGAGCTTCATCCTCTTCGTCCATCTAAATGCCGATAAAATGTAAGAAATCATCAAAAGGGAAGCGAATCTCGACCCCAAAACGCAACCAAACGCATCTAAAAATGTATATGCATCAACTGTAGTTTAGAAGTCACTTACCAGACCAGCTTACAAGCGGCTTGGCAATCAACGCAGCAAAACCTCGTACCACCACACCTCTAGCTCCTCTTGCTGAGACGAGATCTCGATCTATATTGCCGCCGCCTGGAGAGGAGCAGAGCCTTTCAAATGTCACCGTCTCCAGAGAGAGCTGCCTATAGACACAGCTGGGAGAGCAAAACCGGTCGGGCCCACCTGCCTGATACAAACATCAGCCAACGCGGACAAACACGCTGGGTCCTGCCGATCCGCCACGTGCTATACATGCATAACGTTCAGGCAAACAACCCGTCTGGTCCCTATAATCAAAATCACACCCATAAATAAATTCACTACGTTGAGCACTAAGACTTCATTAATACTGGGCCAACCAAATGTACAACCAGAAGCTTAAACAACCCATAACAGATACCTAGAACACATACGACGGCGTCCCTCACTACCACCTACCATACATCAACCTTACCATACATCAACCTTACCATCTGGTGAGCACACACCCATAATCCATACCAGCAGCAACTACCAGCACACCTAACCACTACCATTACATGACGTAGGGATACATAAACCTCGACAGCAGATTAGCATGCCTAATCCCTGTCAAACACGCGCATCATGCTTGAAGCAACTACCAGCACAAGGATGGCAACGCAAATAGCCATATTCCCAACTGACACCACCAGATTGATTGACGCAGGGTCAAGCGCGATGGTAAACTGACGAGGAGCAACGACCGCCGCACCATGCACAGATCCTTCACCATCAATTGTCGCTGGCACCCGCGGGAGAACCGGTGCTCCATTCTGGCCCCCTGCCACACCATTCATCGCCTGCAACTGCCCACCTTGACCTCCTCCCCCGACTTCATTTTCTCCTAGATTGATTTGCGCCAGCGGAGGCGCCGTTGGCCCCAGTGAAGCCAAATGTTCGGCGTACGCTTCTTCCCACCTGTAGAAGTCGCACCCACCTTTCTTCGGCTGCCATTGGTACGAGAAATCGATTAAATAATCAACTCTTAAGAACACCAAGAACAAAAGAAAATATCTTACATTGTGATTACGACACTTGTAGAACCTCTCCCCCTCGAACTGACCAGTCCTCGCCACGAACGTCACCACACGCCTACCACAATCCGGGCATGGAACTATAGGCAGCGCAACTGGATCTGCGACTTGGTTCACGTTCGCCATGAGCTCTCTCTAGGGTTCGTAGTTCTTCCACACGATTTGGGGGCGAACTGAGGTGCAGCCGGGTGGAAATGAGAAGATAAGGATAGGGTGGGTGGGCTGCTGGCATAAATGCCCTGGCTGCACTGCACAACCACCGCTTTCCGTCCACTGACGGTCACGGTGCACTTAATTCATCACAAACGGCTCTTCCGTCAACATTGACGCCTGAGACTAAAACGTCCGTCCACGACCGCCTCTGTTATTTCCGTATCCTACATTCATACATCTCGTATGTCGTACATGTACCACCTACCAACTTATAATAAATCGGCCATCCCGCATCTCAATAGCAGATTCGATGGTGCGCGATACCAGGAGCGCACGCGCTCGTGAGCTCGTATGAATTTTCGTAAGGAAGATTGGCTAGAAAAATGGAGCTAAATTTTGGCATGATATAATTATTTGGATAGGAAAGAGTGCCCTAGAAGTTTGGGAGAAATCAAGAAAAGATAGATGGCACTTCCTTCATAAACTGCCACTCAGGACATAATTGAAGAATGAATATTGCTGAATTATTTGTGAGCTGGACAAGGAAGGTTTGAACATATTTGGGGAAGATATGATCCAAAGAATTTATGAGAATTTTTTGGGAATAAATGGCAAGGCAGAAATATAGGTTGCTTCACAACCTAGGCCAAACAGGATTATTCCTTTAATAGAAAAAGGAATGTTCCTAAGAAAAGAATTTTGCTTTGGACTAGAATGGAAATGACATGATCTTGGAAGAGATTTGAGAATGCTGAACCACTTGGGAGAGGAAAGAATGATGATCTCCCATGTTTCAAGTCCATAGAGCTGCTCCGAAAGAAAAGTCAAAGCAAAAAACTAAAGAAAATAAAAAGAAAAATAATAATTACATATAAAACATCCAAGATTGATACTATAATAGCATGAAACATTAAAATTGCAGATATGTTGGAGACGTATGAGTGGTATGCAAAACTTTGTGAAGAATTCACTTTCTAGATGTAGATCTCTGTAAAGACCCTCAAGATTCAGATCTTTGTGAAGACATTCACTCACAAGATCATCACCCTTGAGAAAAGTCTTCTGACACCATTGACAATGTCAAAGCCAAGATAACTTCTTGAGTAGGTTGCCTCTCGACAATGGACCTTCCAGCACCAGTGCCACGTCAAAGGCCGCGTTCCCTGCAATGACTGGTCAATAGCAGACGCGCCTACTGACAGGCGTAGAGCTACACGACAAGGCTACAAGTAGAGTTGTATCGATTTATAGCGGTGCGGATTGAGCTATCAAGTGGAGAGAAGGCCTCCAACCAGATTAGGTGGCATGCTCGGTGAATCACCTCCCCTTTTACCATGCGCATGACACCTCGCTAGTGATGTGTCACAGTAAAAGGTTGTTGTCACTAAAGCCTGCCACGACAAGACATGCGCCTACACCACGGTAACGGGATATGACGCCACATACCCACACATTTAATGCGGTAGATATGCCAATGTAAATGTATTATACATACACTATTGTAGCCACTGTGTTGACCCATTATGAGTATAGAAGGAGGCCCATGCTACGTAGATAAGGGTTTGACTCTTGACAGTTTACTTCCACACGTGAATACACTTTCTTTGGCCTGGCAAGCCCCGACAAGGAGAGTGTGTCGTTGTAACTTTCAATTCATCACATCCAACAATATAACCTAGCAGGACATAGGGTATTACGCTTTCTAGTGGCCTGAATTTGGGTAATAAACCACCTTCTCGTAGATAGGGATTTTGAGTGTGTAGTACCCCGACACCGAACCAAAAAAGGGGGCATATTTCATCTCTGCTGTTGTGTTTTGCACACGCCACTGCTTGTACCCGGTGGACCCCTTGTCGGCTCCGTCCCGTGCAACTTCAGGTGACCCATGGCGTATACAAGGAAGATTCCAAGAGACGTGGCATCCACGACAAGACGTTGGATTCGTGGAGGAATCTGCCTCGTACGTAGCCGACTAGGATCCATGTACCCTAGGACCCCCTAGTATCCTATATAAGGCAAGGGATCAGGCTCATAGATATAAAACTTACAACCTCTCAGTACGTTGTACACTCGATACACTCCAACACAATAAAGCACAAAACATGATGTAGGGTTTTATCTCCCCGGGAGAGCTAGAACAAGGGTAACTCTGTGTCCCTGTTACCATCGTTTCAAGACACTTAGCATAGGAAACCCTACTAAGGGATCTGCCAGATTTAACTCCAACACACCCCAAGTGAAGCATGCAAAGCGGCGTGTCATCAGCACGAAGCACGGAGACCGACGTGCAACTCCATCGTTGCCTGGCTACTTCTTCCTTCCACCTTTGGACTAAGGGCGAAACGCCTCATGATCACCACATGGGAACCTAACCGTCACACACGGGACGGACTCGCTGGGTCTTGTTTTTTTCAAGAGTACACCAATGGCGTACCATATTATTATCGAAGGCAGAAAGTTAATTACAAGAGACTAGCAATGAATGCGAACATTCAAGCCAGCAGACTCCCACAAGTTCAACTAAGGCTGCTCTCTCACAAATTGTTGTAAACCTCCTACACCTATCCTTGCACACCTTAGATCCTGCACCTCCTTTGCGATTTGGCACAGCAATTGCCCAGAATTCTTGAATTGCAGCGGTCTGTTGAACATGTTGGGAAACGTCACGTGCAATTTCAAAAAAATCCTACGCTCACGCAAGATCTATCTAGGAGATGCATAGCAACGAGAGGGGAAGAGTGTGTCCACGTACCCTCGTAGACCGAAAGCGGAAGCGTTTGACAACGTGGTTGATGTAGTCAAACTTCTTCTCGTTTCGACCGATCAAGCACCGAACGTACGACACCTCCGAGTTCTGCACATGTTCAGCTCGATGACGTCCCTCAAACTCTTGATCCAGCAAAGTGTCGAAAGAGAGTTTTGTCAGCACGATGGTGTGGTGACGGTGATGGTTAAGTGATCAGTGCAGGGCTTCACCTAAGCACTACGACAATATGATCGGCGGCGTGGAGGGGGGCGCCGAACACGGCTATGAATCAATGTTGTGTGTTCTAGTGGTGCCCCCTTCATATATATAGGTTGGAGGGGAGGTGAGGCAGCCAAGGGGCGCCCCAAGTAGGAGGAATCCTACTTGGGAGCCTCCCAATTCGGCCTCCCCCCTTCCATATTCATCCGGAGGGGGAAGGAAGGAGGAGGGATGAGAGAAGGAAGGGGGAGGCCGAATTGCTCCCCTTCCTTTCTCTCTTCCCCTCTTTCCTTCCCCCTTAATTTGGCCTACATGGGGCGCACCAGCCCCCTAGGGGCTGGTCTGTCCCCTTCTTGGCCCATTAGGCCCATGTAGTTGCCGGGGGGATGCCCGGAACCCCCTTCCGGTGACACGATATGTACCCGGTACCCTCGGACACTTTCAGTGTCCGAATATCATCATCCAATATATGAATCTTTACCTCTCGACCATTTCAAGACTCCTCGTCATGTCCGTGATATCACCTTATACACTGAACAACATACGGTCGCCAAATCACATAACTCATATAATACAAAATCGTCATCGAACGTTAAGCATGCGGACCCTACGGGTTCGAGAACTATGTAGACATGACTGAAACACCTCTCTGGTCAATAACCAACAGCGGAACCTGGATGCTCATATTGGTTCCCTCATATTCTATGAAGATCTTTATCGGTCGTACCGTAATGACAACATACGTTATTCCCTTTGTCATCGGTGTGTTACTTGCCTGAGATTCGATCGTCGGTATGAAGATACCTAGTTCAATCTTGTTACCGGCAAGTCTCTTTACTCGTTCCATAATACATCATCCCACAACTAACTCATTAGCCACATTGCTTGCAAGGCTTATTATGATGTGCATTACTAAGAGGGCCCAGAGATACCTCTCCGATACTCGGAGTGACAAATCCTAATCTCGATCTATGCCAACCCAACAAACACCTTCGGAGATACCTGTAGAGAATCTTTATAATCACCCAGTTATGTTGTGATGTTTGACAACACACAAGGTATTCCTCCAGTATCCGGGAGTTGCATAATCTCATAGTCAAAGGAATATGTATATGACATGAAGAAAGCAATAGCAATAAAACTGAACGATCAATATGCTAAGCTAACAGATGGGTCTTATCCATCACATCATTATCCTAATGATGTGATCCCATTTATCAAATGACAACACATGTCTATGGTTAGGAAACTTAACCATCTTTGATTAACGAGCTAGTCTAGTAGAGGCTTACTAGGGACACTGTGTTTTGTCTATGTATCCACACATGTATCAAGTTTCTAGTTAATACAATTCTAGCATGAATAGTAAACATTTATCTTGATATAAGGAAATATAAAATAACAACTTTATTATTGCCTCTAGGGCATATTTTCTTCAGTCTCCCACTTGCACTAGAGTCAATAATCTAGTTCACATCGCCATGCGATTTAACACCAACAGTTCACATCTTTATGTGATTAACACCCATAGTTCACATTGCCATGTGACCAACACCCAAAGAGTTTACTAGAGTCAATAATCTAGTTCACATCGCTATGTGATTAACACCCAAAGAGTACTAAGGTGTGATCATGTTTTGTTTGTGAGAGAAGTTTAGTCAAAGGGTCTAACACATTCAGATCCGTATGTATTTTGCAAATTTCTATGTCTACAATGCTTTGCATGGAGATACTCTAGCTAATTGCTCCCACTTTCAATATGTATCCAGATCGAGACTCAGAGTCATCCGGATCGGTGTCAAAGCTTGCATTGATGTAACTCTTTATGACGAACTCTTTATCACCTCCATAACCGAGAAATATTTCCTTACTCCTCTAAGGATAACTTTGACCGTTGTCCAGTGATCCACTCCTGGATCACTATTGTACCCCCTTACCAAACTCATGGCAAGGTACAATATACAACATATCATACTTTATAGAACCTATGGTTGATGCATAGGGAATGACTTTCATTCTCTTTCTATTTTCTGTCATGGACGGGTTTTGAGTCTTACTCAACTTCATACCTTGCAACACACGCAAGAACTCCTTCTTTGACTATTCCATTTTGAACTACTTCAAAATCTTGTCAAGGTATGTACTCATTGAAATTTTTATCAAGCGTCTTGATCTATCTCTATAGATCTTGATGCCCAATATGTAAGCAGCTTCACCGAGGTTTTTCATTGAAAACTTATTATTCAATTATACTTTTATGCTTTCTAGAAAATTCCACATCATTTCCAATCAACAATATGTCATTCACATATACTTATCAGAAAGGCTGTAGTGCTCCCACTCACTTTCTTGTAAATACAGTCTTCACCGCAAGTCTGTATAAAACTATGTGCTTTGATCGACTTATCAAAGCGTATATTCCAACTCCGAGATGCTTGCACCAGTCCATAGATGGATCACTGGAGCTTGAACATTTTGTTATCACCTTTAGGATTGACAAAACCTTCTGGTTGCATCATATACAACTCTTCTGTGAGATATCCATTAAGGAATGCAGTTTTGATATCCATTTGCCAGATTTCATAATGTGGCAATTGCTAAACATGATTCAGACGGACTTAAGTATCGCTACGGGTGAGAAAGTATCATCGTAGTCAACTCCTTGAACTTGTCAAAAACCTTTTTGCGACAAGTCGAGCTTTGTGGACAGTAACATTACCATCAGCGCCAGTCTTCCTCTTGAAGATCCATTTATTATCTATGGCTTGCCGATCATCGGGCAAGTCAACCAAAGTCCATACTTTGTTCTCATACATGTATCCCATCTCAGATTTCATGGCCTCAAGCCATTTTGCAGAATCTGGGCTCATCATTGCTTCCTCATAGTTTGTAGGTTCATCATGGTCTAGTAACACGACTTCTAGAACAAGATTACCATACCACTCTGGTGCGGAACATGCTCTGGTTGACCTACGAGGTTCGATAGTAACTTGATCTGCAGTTTCATGATCATTATCATTAGCTTCCTCTCTAGTTGGTATAGGAATCACGGGAACGGTTTTCTGTGATGAGCTACATTCCAATTCGAGAGAAGGTGCAATTACCTCATCAACTTCAACTTTCTTCCCACTCACTTCTTTCGGGAGAAACTCCTTCTCTAGAAAGAATCCATTTTTAGCAACAAAGATCTTGCCTTCGAATCTGTGATAGAAGGTGTACCCACCATTTTCTTTTGGGTATCCTATGAAGACGCATTTCTCCAATTTGGGTTCGAGCTTATCAGGCTGAAGCTTTTTCACATAAGCATCACAACCCTAAACTTTAAGAAACGACAGCTTAGGTTTCTTGCCAAACCATAGTTCATACGGTGTCGTCTCAACGGATTTAGACGGTGCCCTATTTAAAGTGAATGCAGCTGTCTCTAATGCATAACCCCAAAACGATAGTGGTAAATCGGTAAGAGATATCATAGATCGCACCATATCTAATAAAGTACGATTACGACGTCCGGACACACCATTATGCTGTGGTGTTCCAGGCGGCGGCGTGAGTTGTGAAACTATTCCACATTGTTTTAAATGAAGGCCAAACTCATAACTCAAATATTCGCCTCCTCAATCAGATCGTACAAACTTTATTTTCTTGTTACGATGATTCTCCACTTCACTCTGAAATTCTTTGGACTTTTCAAATGTTTCAGACTTGAGTTTCATTAAGTAGATATACCTATATCTGCTCAAATCATCTATGAAGGTCAGAAAATAACGATACCCGTCGCGAGCCTCAACACTCATCGGACCACATACATCGATATGTATTATTTCCAATAAGTCAGTGGCTCGCTCCATCGTTCCGGAGAATAGAGTTTTAGTCATCTTGCCCATGAGGCATAGTTCACAAATATCAAATGATTCATAATCAAGTGATTCCAAATGTCCATCTGCATGGAGTTTCTTCATGCGCTTTACACCAATATGACCTAAACGACAGTGCCACAAATATGTTGCACTATCATTATCAACTTTGCATCTTTTGGCATCAATATTATGAATATGTGTATTACTACAATCAAGATTTAATAAACCATTCACATTGGGTGTATGACCATAGAAGGTTTTATTCATGTAAACAGAACACCAATTATTCTCTGACTTAAATGAATAACCGTAATGCAATAAACATGATCTAATCATATTCATGCTCAATGCAAACACCAAATAACATTTATTTAGGTTCAACAGTAATCCCGAAGGTAGATGGAGTGTGCGATGGTTATCGTATCAACCTTGGAATTACTTCCAACACATATCGTCACCTCATATTTAACTAGTCTCTGTTTGTCTTGCAACTCCCGTTTTGAGTTACTACTCTTAGCAACTGAACCAGTATTAAATACCGAGGGGTTGCTATAAACACTAGTAAATTACACATTAATAACATGTATATCAAATATACCTTTGTTCACTTTGCCATCCTTCTTATCTGCCAAGTATCTAGGGCAGTTCCACTTCTAGTGACCATTTCCTATGCAGTAGAAGCACTCATTTTCAGGCTTGGGTCTATCTTTGGGCTTCTTCATGGAGTGGCAACTTGCTTGCCATTCTTTTTGAAGTTTTATTTCTTTCCCTTGCCCTTTTTCTGAAGGAAATATGCCCTAGAGGCAATAATAAAGTTGTTATTTATATTTCCTTATATCATGATAAATGTTTATTATTCATGCTAGAATTGTATTAACTGAAAACTTAGTACATGTGTGAATACATAGACAAACTGAGTGTCACTAGTATGCCTCTACTTGACTAGCTTGTTAATCAAAGATGGTTAAGTTTCCTAGCCATGGACAAAGAGTTGTCATTTGATTAACGGGATCACATCATTAGAGAATGATGTGGTTGACTTGACCCATCTGTTAGCTTAGCACGATGATCGTTTAGTTTGTTGCCATTGCTTTCTTCATAACTTATACATGTTCCTATGACTATGAGATTATGCAACTCCTGAATACTGGAGGAACACTTAGTGTGCTATCAAATGTCACAACGTAACTGGGTGACTATAAAGGTGCTCTACAGGTGTCTCTGATGGTGTTTGTTGAGTTGGCATAGATCGAGATTAGGATTTGTCACTCTATGTATCGAAGAGGTATCTCTGGGCCCTCTCGGTAATGCACATCACTATAAGCCTTGCAAGCAGTGTGACTAATGAGTTAGTTACGGGATTGAACTAGGTATTGAGATACCGACGATGGAATCTCGGGCAAGTAACATACCGATGACAAAGGGAACACCGTATATCGTTATGCGGTTTGACTGATAAAGATCTTCATAGAATATGTGGGAGCCAATATGAACATCCAGGTTCCGCTATTGGTTATTGACCAGAGACATGTCTCGGTCATGTCTACATAGTTCTCGAACCCGTAGGGTCCGCACGCTTAACGTTCGGTGACGATTGGTATTATGAGTTTATGTGTTTTGATGTACCAAAGGTAGTTCGGAGTCCCGGATATGATCACGGACATGACGAGGAGTCTCAAAATGGTCGAGACATAAAGATTGATATATTGGATGACTATATTCAGACACCGTATGAGTTCCGGGGGTCACCGGATAATTATCGGAGTGTTGGGGGGTTATCAGAAACCCCGGGGGGACTAATGGGCCAACATGGGCCTTAGTGGAGAGAGAGAGAGAGGGCCGGCCAAGGCAGGGCCGCGCCCCCCTCCCCCTCTAGTCTGAATTGGACTAGGGAAGGGGGGGCCCCTTTCCTTCTGTTCTCTCCCTCTCCTTCCTTCCCCCTTCCTCCCCCTAGCTGGACTAGGAAAGGGGGAGTCCTACTCCTACTAGGAGGAGGAATCCTCCCCTCCTTGGCGCGCTTCCAAGGGCCGCCCGGCCTCCCCCTTGCTCCTTTATATACGGGGGCAGGGGGTCACCCTAGAATACACAAGTTGATCATTGATCCCTTAGCCGTGTGCGCTGCCCCCTCCACCGTAATCCACCTCGGTCATATCATCATAGTGCTTAGGCGAATCCCTGCGATGGTAGCTTCATCATCACCATCATCACGCCGTCATGCTGACGAAGCTCTCCCTCGACACTTAGCTGGATCGAGAGTTCGTGGGACGTCACCGAGCCGAACGTGTGCAGATCGCGGAGGTGCCGTACTTTCGGTATTAGGATCGGTAGGAACGTGAAGACATACGACTACATAAACCGCGTTGTCATAGCGCTTCCACTTACTGTCTACGAGGGTACGTGGACAACACTCTTTCCCTCTCATTGCTATGCATCACCATGATAGATCTTGCGTGTGTATAGGATTTTTATTGAAATTACTGCATTCCCCAACAGTGGCATCCGAGCCAGGTCTATGCGTAGATGTTATATGCACGAGTAGAACACAAGGGAGTTATGGGCGTGGGTATATACATATTGCTTGCCGTCACTAGTTGATTCTTGATTCAGCAGTATTGTTGGATGAAGCGGCTCAGACCGACATTACGCGTACACTTACGCGAGACTGGTTCTACCGATGTGCTTTGCACACAGGTGGCTGGTGGGTGTCAATTTCTCCAACTTTAGTTGAATCAGATTCAATGAACAGGGTTCTTTCTGAAGATCAAAAAGCAATCACTATACCACATTGTGGTTTTTTATGCCGTAGGTAAGAACGGTTCTTGCTCAGCCCGTAGCAGCCACGTAAAACTTGCAACCACAAAGTAGAGGACGTCTAACTTGTTTTTGCAGGGCATGTTGTGATGTGATATGGTCAAGACGTGATGAGATATAAATTGTTGTATAAGATGATCATGTTTTGTTAAAGTTATCCGCAACTGACAGAAGCCTCATGGTTGTCTCTTTGTTGCATAAGATGCAAGAACCATATAATTGCTTTACTTTATCGCTATGCGATAGCAATAGTTGCAAAAGTAATAGTTGGCGAGACGACCATGTAACGACACGTTGATAGAGATCATGGTGTCATGCCGGTGACGATTGAGATCATGACGGTACTTTGGAGATGGAGATCAAAGGATGATGATGGCCATATCATGTCACATATTCTGATTGCATGTGATGTTTATCTTTTATGCATCTTATTTTGCTTAGTACGGCGGTAGCATTATAAGATGATCCCTCACTAAATTTCAAGGTATAAGTGTTCTCCCTGAGTATGCACCGTTGCGACAGTTCGTCGTGCCGAGACACCACATGATGATCAGGTGTGATAAGCTCTACATTCATATACAACGGGTGCAAGCCAGTTTTGCACACGTGGAATACTCGGGTTAAACTTGACGAGCCTAGCATATGCAGATATGGCCTCGGAACACTGAGACCGAAAGGTCGAGCATGAATCATATAGTAGATATGATCAACATAGTGATGTTCACCATTGAAAGCTACTCCATCTCACGTGATGATCAGACATGGTTTAGTTGATATGGATCACGTGATCACTTATATGATTAGAGGGATGTCTATCTAAGTGGGAGTTCTTAAGTAATATGATTAATTGAACTTAAATTTATCATGGACTTAGTCCTGATAGTATTTTCATATCTATGTTGTAGATCAATTGCTCGCGTATAGCTTCCTCATTTTATTTATGATATGTTCCTGGAGAAAACTATGTTGAAATATGTTAGTAGCAATAATGCAGACTAGCTCCATGATCTAAGGATTATCCTCATTGCTGCATAAAAGAATTATGTCCTTGATGCACCGCTAGGTGATGGACCTTTTGCAGGAGCAGATGCAGACGTTATGAATGTTTGACAAGCTTAGTATGATGACTACTTGATAGTTTAGTGTGCCATTCTTTACGGCTTAGAAACGGGACTTCAAAAATGTTTTGAACGCCACGGAGCATATGAGATGGTCCAAGAGCTGAAATTGGTATTTCAGACTCATGCCCGTGTTAAGAGGTATGAGACCTCTGACAAGTACTTTGCCTACAAGATGGAGGAGAATAGGTCAGCTAGTGAGCATGTGCTTAGAATGTCTGAGTACTACAACCACTTGAATCAAGTGGGAGTTAGTACTCTTCCAGATAAGATAGTGATTGACAAATTTCTCTAGTCACTATCACCAAGTTACTAGAACTTCGTGATGAACTATAATATGCAATGGATGACAAAAGTAATTCCCAAGCTCTTCGCGATGCTGAAATCAGCCAAGGTAGAAATCAAAAAAAGCATCAAGTGTTGATGGTTGACAAGACCACTAGTTTCAAGTAAAAGGGCAAGAGAAGGAAAGGGAACTTCAAGAAGAATGGCAAGCAAGTTGCCACTCCCATGAAGAAGCCCAAAGCTAGACCCAAGCCTGAAACTGAGTGCTTCTACTACAAAGGAAATGGTAACTGGAAGTGGAACTGCCCTAGATACTTGGTGGATAAGAAGGATGTCATACTGAATAAAGGTATATTGGATATACATGTTATTGATGTGTACTCTACTAGTGTTTATAGCAACCCCTCGGTATTTAATACTGGTTCAGTTGCTAAGAGTAGTAACTCGAAACGGGAGTTGCAAAATAAACAAAGACTAGTTAAGCACGAGGTGATGATGTGTGTTGGAAGTGATTCCAAGGTTGATAAGATCACCATCGCACACTCCCTTTACCTTCGGGATTAGTGTTGAACCTATAATAAATGTTATTTGGTGTTTGCGTTGAGCATGAATATGATTGGATCATGTTTATTGCAATACGGTTATTCATTCAAGTCAAAGAATAATTGTTGTTCTATTTACATGAATAAAACCTTCTATGGTCATACACTCAATATAAATGGTTTATTGAATCTCGATCATAGTGATACACATATTCATAATATTGAAGCCAAAATATGCAAAAGTTAATACTGATAGTGCAACTTATTTGTGGCACTGTCGTTTAGGTCATATTGGTGTAAAGCGCATGAAGAAACTCCATGCTGATGGGTTTTTGGAATCACTTGATGCTTGTAAACCATGCCTCATGGGCAAGATGACTAAGACTCTGTTCTCCGGAACAATGGAGCGAGCAACTAACTTATTGGTAATAATACATACTAATGTATGCGGTCCGATGAGTGTTGAGGCTCGCCGCGGGTATTGTTATTTTGTGACCTTCACAGATGATTTGAGCAGACTTGGGTATATCTACTTGATGAAACATAAGTTTGAAACATTTGAAAAGTTCAAAGAATTTCAGAGTGAAGTGGAAAATCATCGTACGAAGAAAATAAAGTTTCTACGATCTGATCGCAGAGACGAATATTTGAGTTATGAGTTTGGTCTTCAACTAAAACAATGTGGCATAGTTTCACAAATTCATGCTACCTGGAACACCACAGCATAATGGTGTGTCCGAACGTCATAACCATACTTTATCGGATATAGTGCAATCTATGATGTCTCTTACCGATTTACCACTATCGTTTTGGGGTTATGCATTAGAGACAACTACATTCACATTAAATAGGGCACCGTCTAAAATCCGTTGAGATGACACAGTATGAACTGTGGTTTAGCAAGAAACCTAAGCTATCGTTTCTTAAAGTTTGGGGTTGCGATGCTTATGTGAAAAAGTTTCAACCTGATAAGCTCAAACCCAAATCGGAGAAGTGCGTCTTCATAGGATACACAAAATAAACTGTTGGGTACACTTTCTATCACAGACCCGAAAGGCAAGATCTTTGTTGCTAAGAGTGGATCCTTTCTAGAGAAGAAGTTTCTCTTGAAAGAAGTGAGTGGGAGGAATGTAGAACTTATGAGGTAATTGTAACTTCTCCCGAATTGGAAAGTAGTTCATCACAGAGATCAATTCTAGTGATTTCTACGCCAATTAGTGAGGAAGCTAATGATGATGATCATGAAACTTCAGATCAAGTTACTACCGAACCTCGTAGGACAACCAGAGTATGGCCCGCACCAGAGTGGTATGGTAATCCTTTCTGGAAGTCATGTTACTAGACCATGACGAACCTACGAACTATGAGGAAGCGATGATGAGCCCAGATTCCACAAATGGCTTAAGGCCATGAAATATGAGATGGGATCCATGTATAAAGAACAAAGTATGGACTTTGATTGACTTGCCCAATGATCGGCGAGCCATTGAGAATGAATGGATCTTCAAGAGGAAGACGGACGCTGATAGTAGTGTTACTATCTACAAAGCTCAAATTGTCACAAAAAGGTTTTCAACAAGTTCAAGGTGTTGATTACAATGAGATTTTCTCACTCGTAGCGATGCTTAAGTCTGTCCGAATCATGCTAGCAATTGCCACATTTTATGAAATCTGGCAAATGGATGTCAAAACCACATTCCTTAATGGATTTCTTAAAGAAGAGTTGTATATGATACAACAAGAAAGTTTTGTCAATCCTAAAGGTGCTAACAAAGTGTGCAAGCTCCAGCGATCCATCTATGGACTGGTGCAAGGATCTCGGAGTTGGAATATACGCTTTGATGAGTTGATTAAAGCATATAGTTTTATACAGACTTTTGGAGAAGCCTGTATTTACAAGAAAGTGAGTGGGAGCTCTGTAGCATTTTTGATATTATATGTGGATGACATATTGTTGATCGGAAATGATACTGAATTTTTGGATAGCATAAAAGGATACTTGAATAAGAATTTTTCAAAGAAAGACCTCGATGAAGCTGCTTAGACATTGTGCATCAAGATCTATAGAGATAGATCAAGACGCTTGATAAGATTTTTCGATGAGTACATACCTTGACAAGATTTTGAAGTAGTTCAAAATGGAATAGTTAAATAAGGAGTTCTTGCCTGTGTTGCAAGGTGTGAAGTTGAGCAAAGACTTAAAACCCGACCACAATAGAAAATAGAAAGAGAATGAAAAGTCATTCCCTATGCCTCAGTCATAGGTTCTATAAAGTATGCTATGCCGTGTACCAGTCCTATTGTGTACCTTAGCATGATTCTGGCAAGGGAGTACAATAGTGATCTAGGAGTAGATCACTGGACAACGGTCAAAAATTATCCTTAGAGGACTAAGGAAATATTTCTCGGTTATGGAGGTGATAAAAGAGTTCGTCGTAAAGAATTATGTCGATGCAAGCTTTTTACATTGATCTAGATGACTCTAAGTCTCGATCTGGATACATATTGAAAGTGGGAGCAATTAGCTAGAGTAGCTCCATGCAGAGTATTGTAGACATAGAAATTTGCGAAATACATACGGATCTGAATGTTGCCGACCCGTAGACTAAACTTCTCTCACAAGCAAAATGACATGTCTCTGTCGTATCTATAATTTTTGATTGTTCCATGCCAATATTCTACAACTTTCATATACTTTTGGCAACTTTTTGTACTATTTTTGGGACTAACATATTGATATAGTGCCCAGTGCTAGTTCCTGTTTATTGCATGTTTTTTGTTTCACAGAAAATCCATATCAAACGGAGTCCAAACGGGATAAAAACTGACGGAGATTTTTTTGGAATATATGTGATTTTTGGGAAGAAGAATCAATGCGAGACGATGCCCGAGGGGGCCACGAGGCAGGGGGCGCGCCCTGGGCCCTCGTGGCCACCCCGTAAGGCGGTTGGTGCCCTTCTTTCGCCATAAGAAAGCTAATATCCGGATAAAAATCGTTTCCAAAATTCAGCCCAATCGGAGTTACGGATCTCCGGGAATTTAAGAAACGGTGAAAGGCCAGAATCTGGAACACAGAAACAGGGAGAGACAGAGAGATAGATCCAATCTCGGAGGGGCTCTCGCCCCTACGCCGCCATGGAGGCCATGGACCAGAGGGGAAACTCTTCTCCCATCTAGGGGAAGGTCAAGGAAGAAGAAGAAGAAGAAGAAGAAGAAGGGGGCTCTCTCCCTCTCTCTCCCGGTGGCGCCGGAACGCAGCCGGGGCCATCATCGCGACAACGATCTACACCAACAACTTCACCACCGTCATCACCAACTATTCCCCCCTCTATGCAGCGGTGTAACCCCTCTTTTACCCGTTGTAATCTCTACTTAAACATGGTGCTCAACACTATATATTATTTCCCAATGATGTATGGCTATCCTATGATGTTTGAGTAGATCTGTTTTGTCCTATGGGTTAATTGATGATCGTGATTGGTTTGAGTTGCATGTTTTATTATTGGTTCTGTCCTATGGTGCTCTCCGTGTCGCGCAAGCATGAGGGATCCCCGATGTAGGGTTTGCAATATGTTCATGATTTGCTTATGGTGGGTGGCGTGAGTGACAGAAGCATAGACCCGAGTAAGTAGGTGATACGTCTCCAACGTATCTATAATTTTTGATTGCTCCATGCTATTATATTGTCTATTTTGGATGCTAATGGGCTTTATTTTACACTTTTATATCATTTTTGGGACTAACGTACTAACCGGAGGCCCAGCCCAAATTGCTGTTTTTTTGCCTATTTTAGGGTTTAGAAGAAAAGGAATATCAAACGGAGTCCAAACGGAATGAAACCTTCGGGAACGTGATTTTCTCAACAAACGTGATCCAGGAGACTTGGAGTGGGCGTCAAGAAACGATCGAGGAGGGCACGAGGCAGGGGGCGCGCCTACCCCAGTGGGCGCGCCCTCCACTCTCGTGGGCCCCTCGATGCTCCACCGACGTACTTCTTCCTCCTATATATATCCACGTATCCCCCAAACATCCAGGAGCACCACGAAAACCTAATTCCACCGCTGCAACCTTCTGTACCCAAGAGATCCCATCTCGCGGCCTTTTTCGGAGCTCCGCTGGAGGGTGCATTGATCACGGAGGGCCTCTACATCAACTCCATGGCCTCTCCGGTGATGTGTGAGTAGTTTACATCAGACCTACGGGTCCATAGTTATTATCTAGATGGCTTCTTCTCTCCCTTTGGATCTCAATACAAAGTTCTCCTCGATCTTCTTGGAGATCTATTCGATGTAATCTTCTTTTGCGGTGTGTTTGTCGAGATCCGATGAATTGTGGGTTTATGATCAAGTTTATCTATGAACAATATTTGAATCTCTCTGAATTCTTTTATGTATGATTGGTTTATCTTTGCAGGTCTCTTAGAATTATCAGTTTGGTTTGGCTTACTAGATTGATCTTTCTTGCAATGGGAGAAGTGCTTAGCTTTGGGTTCAATCTTACGGTGCTTGATCCCAGTGACAGAAAGGGAAACGACATGTATTGTATTGTTGCCATCGAGGATTAAAAGATGGGGTTTATATCATATTGCATGAGTTTATCCCTCTACATAATGTCATCTTACTTAAAGCATTACTTTGTTCTTATGAACTTAATACTCTAGATGCATGCTGGACAGCGGTCGATGTGTGGAGTAATAGTAGTAGATGCAGAATCGTTTCGGTCTACTTGTCACGGACGTAATGCCTATATACATGATTATACCTACATATTCTCATGACTATGCTCAACTCTATCAATTGCTCGACAGTAATTCATTTACCCATCGTAATACTTATCTCTTGAGAGAAGCCACTAGTGAAACCTATGGCCCCCGGGTCTAACTTCCATCATATTAATCTTCCAACACTTAGTTATTTCCTTTGCCATTATTTTACTTTGCATCTTTATTTCTCTTTATCATAAAAATACCAAAAATATTATCTTATCATATCTATGAGATCTCACTCTCATAAGTGACCGTGAAGGGATTGACAACCCCTTTATCGTGTTGGTTGCAAGGTTCTTATTTGTTTGTGTAGGTGCGCGGGACTCGAGCATGATCTCCTACTGGATTGATACCTTGGTTCTCAATAACTGAGGGAAATACTTACGCTACTTTGCTGCATCACCCTTTCCTCTTCAAGGGAAAACCAACGCAGTGCTCAAGAGGTAGCAAGAAGGATTTCTGGCGCCGTTGCCGGGGAGATTCGCGCCAAGTCAAGTCAAGATTTGACTCCTAACAACGAGCCATTCCTGGCACCATTGCTGGAGTCTACGCACAAGTCAAGACATACCAAGTACCCTTCACAAACCCTTATCCCTCGCATCACATTATTTGCCATTTGCCTCTCGTTTTCCTCTCCCCCACTTCACCCTTGCTGTTTTATTCACCCTCTTTTCCTCTCGCCCTCTCCTTCCGTTCGCCTCTTTTTCGCTTGATTTTTGTTTGCTCATGTGTTGGATTGCTTGCTTGTCACGATGGCTCAAGATAATACTAAATTGTGTGACTTTACCAATACCAACAACAATGATTTTCTTAGCACTCCGATTGCTCCTCTTACCGATGCTGAATCTTGTGAAATTAATGCTGCTTTGTTGAATCTTGTCATGAAAGATCAATTCGCCGGCCTTCCTAGTGAAGATGCCGCTACCCATCTAAATAGCTTTGTTGATTTGTGTGATATGCAAAAGAAGAAAGATGTGGACAATGATATTGTTAAATTGAAGCAATTTCCTTTTTCCCTTATAGATCGTGCTAAAGCTTGCTTTTCGTCTTTGCCTAAAAATAGTATTGATTCATGGAATAAGTGCAAAGATGCTTTTATCTCTAAGTATTTTCCTCCCGCTAAAATCATCTCTCTTAGAAACGATATTATGAATTTTAAGAAACTTGATCATGAACATGTTGCACAATCTTGGGAGAGGATGAAATTAATGATATGTAATTTTCCTACACATGGTTTGAATTTATGGATGATTATACAGAATTTTTATGCCGGATTGAATTTTGCTTCTAGAAATCTTTTAGATTCGGCCGCGGGAGGCACTTTTATGGAAATCACTTTAGGAGAAGCAACTAAACTCCTAGATAATATTATGGTTAATTATTCTCAATGGCACACCGAAAGATCTACTAGTAAAAAAGTGCATGCGATAGAAGAAATTAATGTTTTGAGTGGAAAGATGGATGAACTTATGAAATTATTTGCTAATAAGAGTGCTCCTACTGATCCTAATGATATGCCTTTGTCTACCTTGATTGAGAATAATAATGGATCTATGGATGTGAATTTTGTTGGTAGCAACAATTTTGGTAACAACGCATATAGAGGTAATTTTAGTTCTAGGCCGTTTCCTAGTAATTCCTCTAATAATTATGGTAATTCCTACAACAATTCTTATGGAAATTTTAGTAAGATGCCCTCTGAATTTGAGCCTAGTGTTAAGGAGTTTATGAATTCGCAAAAGAATTTCAATGCTTTGCTTGAAGAAAAATTGCTTAAAGTTGATGAATTGGCTAGGAACGTTGATAGAATTTCTCTTGATGTTGATTCTTTGAAACTTAGATCTGTTCCACCTAAGCATGATATCAATGAGTCTCTCAAAGCCATGAGAATTTTCATTGATGAGTGCAAAGAAAGAACCGCTATGATGCGTGCTAAGAAAGATTGTTTTGTGAAAGCGTGTTCTTCTAGTTTTCATGATAATAAGGTTGAAGATCTAAATGTGATTGATGTGTCCCCTATTAAATCTTTTTTTTGCAATATGAATCTTGATAATGATGGGACTGAAGATGAGCCACCTTTACCTAGAAGGCGTTCCAAAAATTCGGAGTTTTTAGATCTTGATGCAAAAATTGGTAAAAGTGGGATTGAAGAGGTTAAAACTTTAAATAGTAATGAACCCACTATCTTGGATTTCAAGGAATTTAATTATGATAATTTCTCTTTGATAGATTGTATTTCCTTGTTGCAATCCATGCTAAATTCTCCTCATGCTTATAGTCAAAATAAAGCTTTTACTAAACATATCATTGATGCTTTGATGCAATCTTATGAAGAAAAACTTGAGTTGGAAGTTTCTATCCCTAGAAAACTTTATGATGAGTGGGAACCTACAATAAAAATTAAAATTAAAGATCTTGAGTGTTATGCTTTGTGCGATTTGGGTGCTAGTGTTTCCACGATTCCAAAAACTTTATGTGATTTGCTAGGTTTCCGTGATTTTGATGATTGTTCTTTAAACTTGCACCTTGCTGATTCCACTATTAAGAAACCTATGGGAAGAATTAATGATGTTCTTACTGTTGCAAATAGTAACTATGTGCCCATAGATTTCATTATTCTTGATATAGATTGCAATCCTTCATGTCCTATTATTCTTGGTAGACCTTTCCTTAGAACGATTGGTGTAATTATTGATCTGAAGGAAGGAAATATTAAATTCCAATTTCCATTAAATAAAGGCATGTAAAACTTTCCTAGAAAGAAAATTAAATTACCATATGAATCTATTATGAGAGCCACTTATGGATTGCCTACCAAAGATGGCAATACCTAGATCTATCTTCGCTTTTATGCCTAGCTAGGGGCGTTAAACGATAGCGCTTGTTCGGAGGCAACCCAATTTTATTTTTATTCCTTGATTTTTGATCCTATTTAGTAATAAATAATTTATCTAGCCTCTGTTTTGGTTATGTTTTTTGTGTTTAATTAGTGTTTGTGCCAAGTAGAACCGTTGGGAAGACTTGGGGAAAGTCTTTTTGATCTTGCTGTAAAAAAACAGAAACTTTAGCGCTCACGATAATTGCTGCCATTTTTATTTGGAAAGTGATATTTAGTTCATTATTTTTGCAGATGATTAATAGATAAAATCCTCACGTCCGGAAATTTATTTTAGAATTTGTGGGCTTCCAGAGTTTGCGTTAGCTACAGATTACTACAGACTGTTCTATTTTTGACAGATTCTGTTTTTCTTGTGTTGTTTGCTTATTTTGATGAATCTATGGCTAGTAAAAGAGCTTATAAACCATATAGAAGTTGGAATACATTAGGTTTAACACCAATATAAATCATGAATGAGTTCACTACAGTACCTTGAAGTGGTGTTTTGTTTTCTTTCGCTAACGGAGCTCACGAGATTTTCTATTTTGAGTTTTGTGTTGTGAAGTTTTCAAGTTTTGGGTAAAGATTTGATGGATTATGGAACAAGGAGTGGAAAGAGCCTAAGCTTGGGGATTCCCATGGCACCCCAAGGTAAAATTCAAGGACACCAAAAAGCCTAAGCTTGGGAATGCCCTGGAAGGCATCCCCTCTTTCGTCTTCGTCTAGCGGTAACTTTACTTGGAGCTATATTTTTATTCACCACATGATATGTGTTTTGCTTGGAGCGTCTTGTTTGATTTGAGTCTTTTCTTTTTAGTTTACCACAATCATCCTTGATGTACACAACTTTTGAGAGAGGCTCACATGATTTGAAATTTATTAGAATACTCTATGTGCTTCACTTATATCTTTTGAGCTATATAGTTTTTGCTCTAGTTCTTTGCTTATATCTTTTAGAGCACGGCGATGGTTTTGTTTTATAGAAACTTTTGTTCTCTCATGCTTCACTTATATTATTTTGAGAGTCCTTTAGAACAACATGGAAACCTGCTTAATATAAAAACTTTCATAGAAGTGCATTGAATACTATGAGAAGTTTGATACTTGATAATTGTTTTGAGATATGGAGATGGTGATATTAGAGTCATGCTAGTTGAGTAGTTGTGAATTTGAGAAATACTTGTGTTGAAGTTTGTGATTCCCATAGCATGCACGTATGGTGAACCGTTATGTGATGAAGTCGGAGCATGATTTATTTATTGATTTTCTTCCTTATGAGTGGCGGTCGGGGACGAGCGATGGTCTTTTCCTACTAATATACCCCCCTAGGAGCATGCACGTAATACTTTGTTTCGATAACTAATAGATTTTTGCAATAAGTATGAAAGTTCTTTATGAATAATGTTGGGTCCATGGATTATACACACTCTCACCCTTCCACCATTGCTAGCCTCTCTAGTATCGCGCAACTTTTGCCGTTACCTTAAACGCACCATATACCTTCCTCAAAACAGCCACCATACCTACCTATTATGGCATTCCCATAGCCATTCCGAGATATATTGCCATGCAACTTTCCACCGTTCCGTTATTATGACATGCTTCATCATTGTCATATTGCTTGCATGATCATGTAGTTGGCATCGTATTTGTGGGAAAGCCACCGTTCATAATTCTATGTACATGTCACTCATGCATCATTGCACATCCCGGTACACCGCCGGAGGCATTCACATAGAGTCATATTTTGTTCTAAGTATCAAGTTGTAATTCTTGAGTTGTAAGTAAATAAGGTGTGATGATCATCATTATTAGAGCATTGTCCCAAGTGAGGAAAGGATGATGGAGACTATGATTCCTCCACAAGTCGGTATGAGACTCCGGATGAAGATTAAAAAAAAGAGAAAGGCCATAAAAAAAGAAGAAGGCCCAAAAAAATAAAAATAAAAGAGAAAAAGAGAGAAGGGACAATGCTACTATCCTTTTTCCAGACTTGTGCTTCAAAGTAGCACCATGATCTTCATGATAGAGAGTCTCCTATGTTATCACTTTCATATACTAGTGGGAATTTTTCATTATAGAACTTGGCTTGTATATTCCAATGATGGGCTTCCTCAAAATGCCCTAGGTCTTCATGAGCAAGCGAGTTGGATGCACACCCACTTAGTTTCTTTTGTTGAGATTTCATATACCTATAGTTCTAGTGCATCCATTGCGTGGCAATCCCTACTCACTCACATTGATATCTATTGATGGGCATCTCCATAGCCCGTTGATATGCCTAGTTGATGTGAGACTATCTTCTCCTTTTTGTCTTCTCCACAACCACCATTCTATTCCACATATAGTGCTATATCCATGGCTCACGCTCATATATTGCGTGAAGATTGAAAAAGTTTGAGAACATCAAAAGTATGAAACAATTGCTTGGCTTGTCATCAGGGTTGTGCATGATTTAAATATTTCGTGTTGTGAAGATAGAGCATAGCCAGACTATATGATTTTGTAGGGATAACTTTCTTTGGCCATGTTATTTTGAGAAGACATAATTGCTTAGTTAGTATGCTTGAAGTATTATTATTTCTATGTCAATATTAAACTTTTATCTTGAATCTTTCGAAACTGAACATTCATGCCTCAATAAAGAAAAATTACAATTAGAAATATGTTAGAAATCATTCCACATCAAAAATTCTTCTTTTATCATTTACCTACTTGAGGACGAGCAGGAATTAAGCTTGGGCATGCTTGATACGTCTCCAACATATCTATAATTTTTGATTGCTCCATGCTATTATATTATCTATTTTGGATGTTAATGGTCTTTATTTTACACTTTTATATCATTTTTGGGACTAACCTACTAACCGGAGGCCCAACCCAAATTGCTGTTTTTTTGCCTATTTTAGGGTTTCGAAGAAAAGGAATATCAAACGGAGTCCAAACGGAATGAAACCTTCGGGAACGTGATTTTCTCAACAAACGTGATCCAGGAGACTTGGAGTGGGCGTCAAGAAACCATCGAGGAGGGAATGAGGCAGGGGGCATGCCTACCCCCCTGGGCGTGCCCTCCACCCTTGTGGGCCCCTTGATGCTCCACCGACATACTTCTTCCTCCTATATATATCCACGCATCCCCCAAACATCCAGGAGAACCACGAAAACCTAATTCCACCGCCACAACCTTCTGTACCCGAGAGATCCCATCTCGGGGCCTTTTTCGGAGCTCCGCCGGAGGGGGCATTGATCACAGAGGGCCTCTACATCAACTCCATGGCCTCTCCGGTGATGTGTGAGTAGTTTACTTCAGACCTATGGGTCCATAGTTATTAGCTAGATGGCTTCTTCTCTCTCTTTGGATCTCAATACAAAGTTCTCCTCGATCTTCTTGGAGATCTATTCGATGTAATCTTCTTTTGCGGTGTGTTTGTCGAGATCCGATGAATTGTGGGTTTATGATCAAGTTTATCTATGAACAATATTTGAATCTTCTCTGAATTCTTTTATGCATGATTGGTTTATCTTTGCAAGTCTCTTTGAATTATCAGTTTGGTTTGGCCTACTAGATTGATCTTTCTTGCAATGGGAGAAGTTCTTAGCTTTGGGTTCAGTCTTACGGTGCTCGATCCCAGTGACAGAAAGGGAAACGGCACGTACTGTATTGTTGCCATCGAGGATAAAAAGATGGGGTTTATATCATATTGCATGAGTTTATCCCTCTACATCATGTCATCTTACTTAAAGAATTACTTTGTTCTTATGAACTTAATACTCTAGATGCATGCTGGATAGCGGTCGATGTGTGGAGTAATAGTAGTAGATGCAGAATCGTTTCGGTCTACTTCTCGCGGACGTGATGCCTATATACATGATCATACCTAGATATTCTCATAACTATGCTCAATTCTATCAATTGCTCGACAGTAATTCGTTTACCCACCGTAATACTTATGCTCTTGAGAGAAGCCACTAGTGAAACCTATGGCCCCGGGTCTATCTTCCATCATATTAATCTCCCAACACTTAGTTATTTCCTTTTCCGTTATTTTACTTTGCATCTTTATTTCTCTTTATCATAAAAATACCAAAAATATTATCTTATCATATCTATCAGATCTCACTCTCGTAATTGACCGTGAAGGGATTGACAACCCCTTTATCGCGTTGGTTGTGAGGTTCTTATTTGTTTGTGTAGGTGCGTGGGACTCGAGCATGATCTCCTACTGGATTGATACCTTGGTTCTCAAAAACTGGGGGAAATACTTACGCTACTTTGCTGCATCACCCTTTCCTCTTCAAGGGAAAACCAACGCAGTGCTCAAGAGGTAGCAGTAGGTTGTTTGCGTATGGGAGTAAAGAGGACTTGATGCCTTATAATGCTATGGTTGGGTTTACCTTAATGATCTTTAGTAGTTGCGGATGCTTGCTAGAGTTCCAATCATAAGTGCATATGATCCAAGAAGAGAAAGTATGTTAGCTTATGCCTCTCCCTCAAATAAAATTGCAATAATGATTACCTGTCTAGTTATCGATTGCCCAGGGACAAATAACTCTCTCGTGACAAAAATATCTCTACTAAAACTAATTTAGTTGTGTCTTTATCTAAACAGGCCCTAGCTTTTATTTACATGTTCTTTATTATCTTGCAAACCTAGCCTACAACATCTACAAAGTAGTTCTAGTTTCATACTTGTTTTAGGTAAAGCGAACGTTAAGCGTGCGTAGAGTTGTATCGGTGGTCGATAGAACTTGAGGGAATATTTGTTCTACCTTTAGCTCCTCGTTGGGTTCCACACTCTAACTTATCGAAAGAGGCTACAATTGATCCCTTATACTTGTGGGTTATCACAAAACATGATCACTCTTTGGGTATTAATCACATAGCGACGTGAACTAGATTATTGACTCTAGTAAACCCTTTGGGTATTAGTCACATGAAGATGTGAACTAATCACATAAAGATGTGAACTATTGGTGTGAAATCACATGACGACGTGAACTAGATTATTGACTCTAGTGCAAGTGGGAGACTGAAGGAAATATGCCCTAGAGGCAATAATAAAGTTGTCAGTTATATTTCCTTATATCATGATAAATGTTTATTATTCATGCTAGAATTGTATTAACGGAAACTTAGTACATGTGTGAATACATAGACAAACTGAGTGTCACTAGTATGCCTCTACTTGACTAGCTTGTTAATCAAAGATGGTTAAGTTTCCTAGCCATGGACAAAGAGTTTGAAAGTGCAACTATCCTTGGGTGGTTTTGGTAATTCCTAACAACATATAGCTCATTGAGCTAATGCTATTTCAAGATAAATATTTCAGGAAAGCTCAATGATTGGCATGGCATGGATTAGGAAGTGGACCCCTCAAAATTCTAAGGACAAAAGATTGGCTCAAGCTCAAAGCACAAAACTCTACATTTTACTTTTAGTGATCCAAGATCACATTGAGTCCATAGGAAAAGCCAATACTATTAAATGGGGGTGAGGTGTTGCTTAATGAGTTACTTGCTCAAAATGCTTAGTGATATGCTCCAAAAACCCTCAACTACTTTCTCATATCCACATATGTCCCAAACCAAAAGTCAAACTCAGCCCCACCGAAATGTTCTATCCGGCGCCACCGAGTTCACTTGATATAGCCACTGCCACAAACCCTAGTCACTTCGGTCTCACCGATAGGGATCTTGGTCTCACCGAGATGGGATTGCAACCTCTCTGTTTCCGTTCATAACGTTTCGGTCCAACCGAGATGAGCGATCGGTCCCACCGAGACTGCAATGCAAACTCTCTATTTCCCCTTCGTAACGTTTCGGTCTAATCGAGATGAGCGAATCGGTCCCATCGAGTTTGCCTGACCAACTCTCTGTTTGACTATTACTAAAATTGGTCCCACCGAGTTTGTGTAACCGGTCTCACCGAGATTACGTTATGCCCTAACCCTAATGGAATCGGTCCCACCGAGTTGACATGTCGGTCCCACCAAAAATCCTAACGTTCACATTTTGAACTAAATCGGTCTGACTGAGTTTGGTGATTTGTGTGTAACAGTTAGATTTTGTGTGGAGGCTATATATACCCCTCCACCCACTCTTCATTCGTGGAGAGAGCCATCAGAATATTCCTACACTTCCAACATACATTTTCTGAGAGAGAACCACCTACACTTGTGTTGAGGTCAAGATATTACATTCCAACCACATAAATCTTGATCTCTATCCTTCCCCAAGTTGCTTTCCACTCAAATCATCTTTCTACCAAATCCAATCCTATGAGAGAGAGCTGAGTGTTGGGGAGACTATCATTTGAAGCACAAGAGCAAGGAGTTCATCATCAACACACCATCTATTACCTTTTGGAGAGTGGTGTCTCCTAGATTGGTTAGGTGTTAGTTAGGACGCTCCGTCAAAATTGTGGAGTTGAACCAAGGAGTTTGTACGGGCAAGGAGATCGCCTACTTCGTGAAGATCTACCCTAGTGAGGCAAGTCCTTCGTGGGCGATGCTTCTTCATGGACCCTTCGTGGGTGGAGCCCTCCGTGGACTCGTGCAACCATTACCCTTTGTGGGTTGAAGTCTCCATCAACGTGGATGTACGATACCACCACCTATCGGAACCACACCAAAAATCTCCGTGTCTACATTCCGTTTGCTCCCTCCAAACTCCTCCCTTTACCTTCATATGCAATTGTTTTACATTCCGCTGCTATACTCTTAGAATTGCATGTGTAGGTTGATTACTTGATTTGTGCTAAGTTGCTAAAATCTGCCAAGACATAAAATTGGAAAAGGCTAGATTCTTATTTGGTCAAGTAGTCTAATCACCCCCCTCTAGACATACTTTCGATCCTACAAGTGGTATCAGAGCCTTGATCTCCATTTGCCTTGATTTCCATAGCTTTTGGTGATCATAGCCTTGGTTTCACAACCTAGGAGAGTATGGTGTCTAGTGAGGGAAATTATCACTGTAGAGGTCCTTACTTTGATGGTACTAATTTTGCTAGTTGGAAGCATAAGTTGAAAATGCATATTCTTGGACATAACCCCGCTGTTTGGGCTATTGTGTGTGTTGGCTTGCAAGGTGAATTCTTTGATGGGAGAGAACCGAACCGTGAAGGTACCGCGGAAGAGTTGAAGATGCTGCAATACAATGCTCAAGCTTGTGATATTCTCTTCAACAGATTGTGCCCCGAAGAATTCAACAAAATCATCCGTCTTGAGAATGCAAAGGAAATTTGGCATACTTTGATTGATATGCACGAAGGTACCGACTCCGTCAAGGAATCCAAATTGGATGTGCTTCAAAGTCAACTTGACAAGTTCAAAATGAAGGATGGTGAAGGTGTCGCTGAAATGTACTCTAGGCTTGCTCTCATCATTAATGAGATTGCCGGCTTAGGAAGTGAAGACATGACCGATAGATTCATCATAAATAAGATCCTAAGAGTCTTGGATGGAAAATATGATACCGTGTGCACACTGATCCAAATGATGCCCAATTACAAAGATCTCAAGCCAACGGAAGTCATTGGAAGACTTGTTGCTCATGAGATGTCGCTCGAGGAAAAGGAAGAGCTTCACAACAAGTCAAGTGGTGCTTACAAAGCCTCATGTGATGATCCCACATCGTCAAGTGAGAAACAAACCTTCAATGAAGAATTGAGCCTAATGGTGAAGAACTTCAACAAGTTTTACAAGAGTAGAAGCAAGGAAAGAAGTTCCAAGTCAAGGCCCTACAATGACAAAAGATACTCCAGTCGTGAGCAAAATTGCTACAATTGTGGAAGACCCAGACACTATTCCAATGAGTGTATGACTCCCTACAAAAGAAGAGAAGATTCTCCCAAAAGGAGAAGTAGAAGAGAAGAATCACCACCAAGAGAGAGAAGAAGTAGAGATGGCCGTTATGAACAAAGAACATCATGGAGAAGCAAGGATTCGGAAAGGAAGGACAAGTCATCAAAGAGCTACACAAAATGAAGACATCAAGCTCATGTTGGTGAATGGGTATCCGGCTCCGACTCCGACTCCGACAATCACTCCGAAAGAAGTTATCAGTCCGACTCCGAATATACTCAAGATTAAGGTGTTGCCGGTCTAGCACTTGTGTCAACCAACTCCTACGACATATTTTAGTCACCAAATGAAGGAATTGGAAGATGCTTCATGGCTAAAGGTCCAAAGGTATCACACCCCGAGTATGTTGATTTCAATAGTGATGAAGATGATTTGCTAGGTGATGATGATTTACTTGTTGACAACTCTAGTTATGAAAACTATGATGAACTTGCTATTAATCATGTTAATCAAGATAAAACAAATGAAAATGATAAGAAGGAGATTGAGCGTCTAACTAAAGAACTAGACACTCTTAAGTTAGCTCATGAAACTACCTTGGAAGATCATCGAGAACTTTTAAAGACTCATGAAAAGCTACGCTTTGAAAAGCTCAACCTTGAGCAAGAGCATGAGTTCTTAAAGGCAATCAATGATGATCTTTGCAAGAAAAGTTCTTCTTACATTGCCAAGCGTTTACTCTTGTCTACTTACATGCCACAAGTTAAATCTAGCAACAAGAACAAGAAAGATTTTTCCTCTAGTAATAACAACAATCATGCTAAATCCAATGTTGTTGCTTCAAGTAGTTCTCTTGATTCCACTAATGATTCTCTTAGACAAGTTACACTTGAGCAAGAAAATGGCTTATTGAAGCGAATTATAGAGAAAGGTGTTTACAAGAGTCTTGCCGGAAGTAAGCAATTTGAGGAAATTGTACGCAAGCAAGGAAGACACCGGAAGAATCAAGGTGTTGGTTTTGAATGAAAGTTCAATGCCAATGGAGTTGAGTGGGAATAAGATCAATACCCCAGGACGAAGTTTGTTCCTCAACAAAAGAAGTATGATCCTACTTCTTTCCAAGGAACACAAGCTCAAGATGATCTTCCACTACAAGACCACAAGGTAAAAGGCAAGGACAAGCTTCAAGAGGAGATTGATGCATTTGAAGAAGCACCTAAGGCCTTGGTCAAGTGGGTCCCCAAGACTACATCAAGTATGACTACAACTCCAAGGATCCCCATCAAGATGGTGTGGATCCCTAAGAAGAAGAACTAGAGAGTTCTTGAGGGTGACTCCGCCAACATACTTCACTCTTATCATCTTGGCAAGGACAAGTGTGATACATCTCCGTCATATCTACTTTTCCAAACACTTTTGCCCTTGTTTTGGACTCTAACTTGCATGATTTGAATGGAACTAACCTGGACTGGTGCTGTTTTCAGCAGAATTGCCATGGTGTTATTTTTGTGTAGAAATAAAAGTTATCGGAATGACCTGAAAATCAATGGAGAGTTATTTTGGAATATATAAAAAATACTGGAAGAAGAATCCACGTCAGGGGGCCTCCACCTGTCCACTAGGGTGGGGGGAGCGCCTGCCCCCCTGGGCGCGCCCCTTGCCTCGTGGGCCCCCTGATGCTCCACCGACCTCAACCCTGACTCCATATATTCACTTCTGGGGAGAAAAAAATGAGAGAGAAGGATTCATCCCATTTTACGATACAGAGCTACTGCCAAGCCCTAAACTCTCTCGGGAAGGCTGATCTGGAGTCCATTCGGGGCTCCGGAGAGGGGAATCCGTCGCCATCGTCATCATGAACCTTCCTCCATCACGAATTTCATGATGCTCACCGCCGTGCGTGAGTAATTCCATCGTAGGCTTGCTTGACGGTGATGGGTTGGATGAGATTTATCATGTAATCGAGTTAGTTTTGTTAGGGTTTGGTCCCTAGTATCCACTATGTTCTGAGATTGATGTTGCTATGACTTTTCTATGCTTAATGCTTGTCACTAGGGCCCGAGTGCCATGATTTCAGATCTGAACCTATTATGTTTTCATCAATATATGAGAGTTCTTGATCCTATCTTGCAAGTCTATAGTCACCTATTATGTGTTATGATCGGTTAACCCCGAAGTGACAAAAATCGGGATACTTACCGGTGATGACCGTAGTTTGAGGAGTTCATGTATTCACTATGTGTTAATGCTTTGGTCCGGTACTCTCTTAAAAGGAGGCCTTAATATCCCTTAGTTTCCATTAGGACCCCGCTGCCACAGGAGGGTAGGACAAAAGATGGCATGCAAGTTCTTTCCATAAGCACGTATGACTATATTCGGAATACATGCCTACATTACATTGATGAATTGCAGCTAGTTCTGTGTCACCCTAGGTTATGACTGTTACATGATCAATCGCATCCGGCATAATTCTCCATCACCGATCCAATGCCTACGAGCTTTCCATATATTGTTCTTTGCTTATTTACTTTTCCGTTGCTACTATTACAATCACTACAAAACCCAAAAATATTACTTTTGCTACCATTACCTTTTTCCACCATTACCACTACTATCATATTACTTTTCTACTAAACACTTTGCTGCAGATATTAAGTTTTTAGGTGTGGTTGAATTGACAACTCAGCTGCTAATACTTAAGAATATTCTTTGGCTCTCCTTGTGTCGAATCAATAAATTTGGGTTGAATACTCCACCCTCGAAAACCGTTGCGATCCCCTATACTTATGGGTTATCAAGAACATTTTCTAGCGCCGTTGCCGGGGAGCATAACTCTATTCTTTGAGTCACTTGGGATTTATATGTGCTTATCATTATGAAGAACTTGAAAGATCAAAGAACCAAGTTTTTTCCCTCAACTACGAGGGGAGGTAAGGAACATCCATCTAGCTCCGCACTTGATTCACCTTCTGTTTTGAGTAAGCTTGCGACACCTAAACCTGCTTCTGCTATTAATTCTGATATGTCACATGTTATTGATGATGCCACTTCTGCTGTGCATGATACTTATGATGAAATTACTTCTATGCTTGATAATACTGTGCCACTAGGTGAATTTCTTGATGAACAACTTGCTAGGGCTAGGGAGAATGAAATTATTGAAACTGATAATATTGATGAAAGTGATGATGAAGATTCTCCCCCAAGATATGAATTACCTGTTGTTCCTGAAGGTTATGTTATGGATGAAGAAACTGCTAGAGATTTTCTTGCTTGCAATGATAGGAGTGATCTTAAGAAATTATTTGCTAAGCTTAAAGAAAAAACTTTGAATGCTAGTGTCGGTGTCAAAACCGGCGGATCTCGGGTAGGGGCTCCCGAACTGTGCGTCTAAGGCGGACGGTAACAGGAGGCAGGGGACATGATGTTTTACCCAGGTTCGAGCCCTCTTGATGGAGGTAAAACCCTATGTCCTGCTTGATTTATTCTTGATGATATGAGTATTACAAGAGTGGATCTACCACGAGATCAGAGAGGCTAAACCCTAGAAGCTCGCCTATGGTATGATTGTACGTTGTCCTACGGACTAAAACCCTCCGGTTTATATAGACACCGGAGGGGGCTAGGGTTACACAAGGTCAGTTACAAAGAAGGAGATATACATATCTGTATTGCCTAGCTTGCCTTCCACGCCAAGTAGAGTCCTATCCGGACACGAGACGAAGTCTTCAATCTTGTATCTTCATAGTCCAACAGTCCGGCCAAAGGATATAGTCCGGCAGTCCGGATACCCCCTAATCCAGGACTCCCTCAGTAGCCCCTGAACCAGGCTTCAATGACGATGAGTCCGGCGCGCAGTGTTGTCTTCGGCATTGCAAGGCGGGTTCTTCTCCATATTTCGAACGTTTGTAAAGCAGTGTCCGGTCCCATAAATGTTTGGACCTCTTGGCTTCTGTGCCCAATAAGGGCTATCTCCCACACGTTGAATGAATACGAGCGCCAGGGCGTTTTTACATTCGCCCCCCTAGCCAAACGAATAAATTGTCTATTAAAAGGACGAGGATTCTCAGATCCGATCCATACCATTCTCCCCCAGCGAGAATCCATCAGAGCACGCTTCGAAAAGATCCATTCCAGCATGGCCGACCTCCGCAGCTCCTCCTCCCGCCTCCGTAGCCCTAAGCCCGGTGATTGGGAGAGGTGTTCAGTCCCACACAGTCAATTAATCGAACTGCAGACTAAGGGATTTCTCCCTCTAGCATACATGGTGCCCGTTTGAGCCGGGCTTGCCACCTACAATGGCGGGGAGCAAGCGGAGAGCTTTCCCATTCCCTCTATGGGGGGAGCGGGTCTGCCTTGTTCCTTATTTATTAAGGGGACTCGGATTTCCAATTCATTTGTTCCTCCGCGGGCTCCTGGAGTTCTACGGCCTCCAATTACACAATTTCACCCTGCCTCCATTCTACATATCGCCGGCTATGTTGCGCTCTGCGAGTTGTTCCTGGGATGCGAGGCTCACTTCGAGCTGTGGAAAAGGCTATTTTGCCGCGTCCCTCTCACACAGAGGGGGTCACTTTATCAAGTGGGCGGAGCCGAAATATGGCGCATCGCCGGTACCGGATACCTGTCCGGTACCCCGAAGAAGTCGTCCGAAGACTGGCCTTCGGAATGGTTTTATATGGAGGACGTTCCCCTTCCGGACCCTGTTCGGCGGGGTCTTCCTGAGTTCAGCAACGCTCCTCTGAAGAAACACCGAAGTTGGCGCCCATGGAGCCCCTAGGTGGAAGACAATGGAGAAGTCCTCTACCTGATGAACCGGATTAAAGCACTGGCTCAATCAGGATTGATAGTAATCAAAGTTATGTCTATTTGCATAATGCGGGGAGTGCAACCACTTCAATATCGTGGCACCCCTTGTGGTGTTTTAACGGGGCGGATGATGCCACCCGCTGCGGGCGTAAGGGTCCACACAATGCTGCCACTTTAGCAAAAATTCTATCCGAATTGTTCAAGGGAGAGGAAGAGGAGTTCATCCGCATCAAGCCATGGGATGGATTCTCTATGTACAATCCTCCAAGCTGGGTAAGTTATATCTCCGTACTCCCATTTTTCCCGCATTCTTTGTCATAAGTATTCACCTTGCCACTTTGCGGCAGGAACTGCGAAAAGCCATAAAGGAGGTCAGCAGCCCTTCTCCACAACCAGAAGACCCTGACCGGGCCCTCGACTCCGGACTTGAAGAAGATCCGGTTATATTCGTGGAGCTGATAGACCGGCAGTTCTATCAGTTAAGCTGCGATGATGCCATGGTGGCCATTACGGCCGACTATCCCGGACTGCTTCCTGCATCGCACGTAAGAAAACCAAAAAATCCCAACTCCAAAAACTAGGATCCCCAGTTAGACACTTCACCTACCATATACATATGGCGTTTTTACAAGAAAGGAATTCGGGACGCCCTGCCGAACCCGCAGCAACTTGCCAACAAGAGGCACCGAGGCCGGGCAAGCCAAAAAGAAAGGCGGTCAGGACGGAGACGCTGGCGCAAAGATATAATAGAAACCCCGCTCCGTGGTTGTCGTCTTTCTCGAAATGTAACGACGCCCGAGTTTCTTTAACAGAAAAAACACGTGCCGGAATATGTCCGGCGATGTTGCTAATCACGCTTCCACCAGTCGGGTGCCAGGACCGGACATAGAGGCGGAAGCCGATATGGGGCGGGCGCAGGATAATCCCCCTACAGAGGATGCGGATAGATTATCCGCTACAAACTCAGAAGTGGAAAGCGCCATGAATCATAGGCGCCACCGGGCCGTACTCTGTGACGCTTGTTTCTCACCAGAGGCATTTGATGCCTTCAATTCCGGAGAGGCGTACCTCCTTGCTGCTCAAGATGGTCTAGCCAGAGCCACAGATTAGTATGTAAAGGATGTACGGGTAAGTAAATCTAACGATTTATATGTATCAGTAGCCCTTGAGACTTGAAATAGTTAGCAGAACTGATTTAAGGATCATCTTTATTGTGCAGGTTCTTACAGACAAGAATACTAGGCTGTCACATGAGCTGGAGGAATGCAAGACCCAACTGCGGGCCGCTACTGCCGCATTGAAGGAACCGAAAAAGTCTCCCACTAGTAACATTTACTTTAAAGAATGATGGTTACCATATAGTGTGCGGCGTGGCTGCAGATCTAACAATAGATGTTGCAGATGAATCCGGAGAAAATCTGGAGGACCAGCATGTCGTGCGACAGCTAGAGGCTGGCAAATGCATGCTGACTGAGGTTAGGCGGGAGAAAAAAAAATCTCCAAGACGCCTATATCAAGCTGAGCGTGGAACTAAAAGACATTCAAGCCCAGCTTGCAGACTCCGAGAAGGAGAATAAGCGGCTTCGGCGCGGCATTTTTAGTAAGTGCTTGAACGAATCCTTTTGAAGGAATTCAGCGAAGAAGCCGACTAACAGCGTTATGTCTGTAGGTATGCTGACGGGTCGTCCCACGGAGGAAATGCCCGGGTCTGCGGGTGATCTTCTATCCGAGCTCTCACATCTGCACGAACAAGTTCGGCAGGTGATGCAAGGTGTTTCCCAGGCCTTGTGGCCATCCATCTCCCTGCCAGAAGGCGTTGCAGATCTTACGGAGAAGCTCAAGGGAGCACGGCGGCGCTTCCGATTATGGAAGATATCAGCCTGCCATCAAGGTGCCAGAGAAGCCTGGGCCATGGTGAAGACGCGGTATACCAAGGCTGACCCAAATCACATGGCCGAGGTCGGACCTGTGGGGCCTGATGGAAAAGAGATCCCCGTTAGCTTAGTTTATGAGCAAGTAGAATTAGCCGCAAAGTATTCCCAATAGGATTGTAGGCTAGACCGCCTGTTGGATGGTACAGAAGAGGAATTTAGTCAGTCTACATGACTATGTAATTAATGTGACATGTATAATGCCTTCTAGCCGGATTGTAGATCATTTGTCTCGGCGGACCTTTTCGCTTCAACCTCGGGACCCGATAGTCCAGAGTGTATCCGAATACCCGCTCAGTTATATAAGAACCGGGGTATGCGTGGATACCAGGTGTAGGGGTCATTAGTGCTTGAACGGACAAGTGCCCAACTAGTTATGTTATATTACATGGGTAGTAAGAAACATCTTCCAGGGAGAATAGTTTCGTTAAGGGTTCCTTTCCCTGCGTATGCATGCCCTAAGGTGCATGTCCGGACTGCGATAAGAAACGCAGGAAAAAACATCTAGGGGCATATATGGAAAATAAATAAAAATCATCTTTTGTTCACCGACCGAATATTCCCTTAAGAACGCTAGCTTTCGGCTTCACCCAGTCTAAGGTACACATCCGGCTGACAAGGCAGTAACAATCGCAGAGGTGCTCCCCTTATGCCCTAGCCGAATTAACGGGAACGTAGGGCATAAATACAAGAGCCAGGCAACCCAGCTTGGCCAAAACTTAAGTCATATCGATGCATATAATGGCGAAAAAAGGTACATGCGGAAGTATAACACATGTGCGGGGCATGAGGCCCAGATAAATAATTAAGCTTCTGTAAAAGAAGCCCCCAGGTATGATGAGCGCGCTTGGCGCATCTATAATGTGCAAGCAAGGCACAAGTTGGCCCTTGAAGGCCTAGAGAAAGAATAAAAGAAATAAAGAAAAACAAGACAGATAATGTATATGCAAAAAATGGACAAAGGAAGGGGACGAACATAGAGTCCGACGCTAGGTGTAGAATCTTCGGGGCCTGGCCACGTTCCATGGGTTCGGCTTGAGTTGATTAGTCGATGCATCCCGCAGTCGGTATGCTCCACCGGTCAGAACTTGGTCAATAATGAAGGGACCTTCCCATTTGGGCTCGAGCTTGTTCTTTTTCTTATCCGGCAGGCGTAGAACTAGTTTGCCAATGTTATAAGTTTTAGCCCGTACTTCTTTGCTTTGGTATCTGCGAGCCTGTTGCTGATAAAATGCGGAACATGCTTTTGCTACATCGCGCTCCTCCTCCAGGGTGTCCAGACTGTACTGCCGATCAAGCTTGGCTTCTCTTTCTTCGTACATGTGCACTCGAGGTGAGTCATGAATTATGTCATAGGGAAAGACTGCCTCTGCGTCGTACACCATAAAGAAGGGTGTATATCCGGTACTAAGATTCAGCATGGTCCGCAGCCCCCAGAGTACGGAGTCGAGCTCCTCTACCCAGTGTGTGTTAGGCTCCGTTAAGGAACGCACTAATCTGGGTTTAATGCCGCTCATTATAAGACCATTTGCTCGCTCAACTTGGCCATTGGTTTGTGGGTGATAGACTGAAGCGTAATCAAGCTTGATGCGCATTTTGCTGCACCAGAGTTTTACCTCATCGACCGAGAAGTTCGTGCCGTTGTTAGTGATGATGCTGTGGGGGACGCCATAACGGTGTACGACCCCGGATATGAAGTCTACCACCGGTCCGGATTCGGTTGTTTTAACAGGTTTGGCCTCTATCCACTTGGTGAATTTATCCACCATGACCAGTAAGTATTTTTTCTTGTGGGTGCCCCCTTTAAGGGGTCCAACCATGTCAAGCCCCCAGACCGCGAAGGGCCACGTAATGGGGATTGTTTGGAGGGCGGTGGGTGGCATGTGGCTTTGATTTGCAAAGAGCTGGCAACCGGCGCAACGTTGGACCAAGTCCTGTGCATCTGCCCGGGCCATTGGTCAATAGAATCCTGTACGAAAGGCCTTTCTTACAAGAGCCCGGGCTGCGGTGTGGTGACCGCCGAGTCCGGCGTGAATTTCTGCCAAAAGGTTCCGCCCTTCCTCTTCGGAGATGCATCTTTGAAGGACTCCAGTAGTGCTTTTTTTGTATAATTCTCCCTCATGGACCCTGTAGGCCTTGGATCGCCGCACTATGCAGCGTGCCTCATTTTGGTCCTCCGGAAGTTCCAGTCTAGTTAGGTAGGCCAGGAATGGTTCTGTCCACGGGGCAATGATGGCCATTATTACGTGGGCTGAAGGTGTTATTTCGGTGGCAGAGCCTCCAATTGTGTCAGAGTGTTCGGTATCGGGTATTTTGGCCGGGTCCAGACTATTGTTACCGGTGTCCCCTTCCCATACTACGGATGGCTTGAACAGCCTCTCCAAAAATATGTTGGGGGGCATCGCGTTTTGCATCGATGCGGGCAAGGATATCCGCCGCCTGATTGTTTTCCCAAGCCACATGGTGAAATTCGAGCCCCTCGAACCGAGCTGACATTTTTAGGACGACGTTTTGATAGGCCGCCATTTTTGGATCCTTGGCGTCAAAGTCTCCATTTATTTGGGATATTGCGAGGTTTGAATCCCCACGCACCTCCAGGCGTTGAATGCCCATGGAGACTGCCATCCGAAGACCATGCAACAGAGCTTCCTATTCGGCTGCGTTGTTGGAGTCTGTATACAATATTTGCAGTACGTACTGAACGGTATCTACGGTTGGGGACGTCAGGACGACGCCAGCCCCTAGACCAGCCAGCATTTTAGAACCATCGAAGTGCATGATCCAATTGGAGTATGCGCCGTACTCTTTAGGGAGTTCGGCCTCTGTCCATTCGGCGACAAAGTCGGCCAATACTTGTGACTTAATGGCTCATCGAGGTTTGTATGTTATGTCGAACGGGAGGAGCTCAATGGCCCATTTGGCAATCCGGCCCGTAGCGTCGCGATTGTTTATAATATCATTAAGTGGCACTTCCGAGGCTACTATAATCGAACACTCTTGAAAGTAGTGTCGCAGCTTCCTGGATGCCATGAATACCGCATAAGCTATCTTTTGATAATGTGGGTACCGTGATTTGCATGGAGTGAGGACAGTGGATACATAGTATACCGGCTTTTGAAGAGGGAATTTATGTCCGTCAGCTTCTCGTTCGACGACGAGCACTGCGCTTACAACTTGATGAGTTGCCGCAATATACAACAGCATTGGTTCGCCGATGTTTGGCGCGGCCAGGATTGGGTTGGTTGCCAAAATGGCTTTTATTTCTTCCAATCTGGCTGTGGCAGCGTCTGTCCAGTCGAAGTGTTCGGTGCGCCGAAGGAGGCGATAAAGGGGTAAAGCCTTTTCTCCTAAGCGGGAGATAAAGCGGCTTAGAGCCGCCACGCATCCAGTTAACTTCTGGATTTGTTTGAGGTCTGTTGGGGTAGCCAACTGTGACAAAGCTCAGATTTTGGCCGGATTAGCTTCAATACCTCTACTGGAGACAATGAAACCTAGGAGCTTTCCGGCTGGTACGCCAAAAACGCATTTTTCCGGATTGAGCTTGATGTCGTATGTTCGGAGGTTGTCGAATGTGATCCTCAAGTCGTCTATCAAAGAGTCGACGTGTTTGGTTTTGACGACCACATCGTCTTCATATGCCTCTACTGTTTTGCCGATTTGTTTCTCCAGACATGTCTGAATCATGCGCTGATATGTTGCGCTGGCGTTTTTGAGGCCAAAAGGCATTTTGTTGAAACAGAAGGGACCGTATGGTGTGATGAATGCCGTTGCGGCTTGGTCGGACCCCGCCATCTTGATTTGGTGGTAACCGGAGTATGCGTCGAGGAAACACAATGTCTCGTGTCCTGCGGTAGCATCAATAATTTGATCGATGCGAGGGAGGGGGAAGGGATCCTTTGGGCAAGCTTTATTGAGGTCCTTGAAATCGACACAAAGGCGCCAGGATTTATCCTTCTTTGGTACCATCACCAGGTTTGCTAGCCAGTCCGGGTGTTTTATTTCTCTGATGAATCCGGCCTCCAATAACTTGGCTAGTTCCTCTCCCATGGCATGTCTCTTAGGTTCGGAGAAATGCCGAAGAGCTTGCTTGACCGGCTTGAATCCCTTTAGGATATTGAGGCTATGCTCGGCCAGCCTGCGTGGCATTCCTGGCATGTCTAAGGGATGCGAGGCGAATATGTCCCAATTCTCGCGCAGGAACTCTTCTTGTGCGGCGTCCACGGCGGGGTTTAACTGTGCCCCGATGGAGGCTATTTTTGTAGGGTCCGTTGGGTGGACTTGGAATTTGACTATTTCATCCGCTGGTTTAAAAGAGGTGGACTTGGATCTCTTGTCGAGTATCACGTCGTCCCTGTCCACTGTGGAGCGTAGCATGGTTAATTCCTCGGCCGAGAGGGCTTCGGATAATGCCTCGAGGGCCAGTGTGACTGTCTTGTTTTCGGCGCAGAGTGCTGTGTCCGGATCACTGGCGAGGGTGATGATTTCATTGGGCCCGGGCATTTTGAGCTTCATGTACCCATAATGGGGTACAACTTGGAAGATCGTGAACGCCTCGCGTCCTAGAAGGGTGTGGTATCCACTGCTGAACAGGGCCACTTGAAATGTAATTTCTTCAGACCTATAGTTCTCTGGCGTACCGAATACCACATCTAGTGTGATTTTCCCAGCGCATCGTGCCTCCCGACTGGGTATGATTCCCCTAAAGGTCGTGCTACTTTGCTCAATGCGGTAACAGTCTATTTCCATTTTTTGAAGAGTTTCCTCATAGATGAGGTTTAATCCGCTGCCGCCGTCCATGAGTACTTTGGTGAGTCGAAAGCCATCCATGATTGGACTGAGGACCAGTGCTTCTGCTGCTCGGGCTGTTCGGAATTTAGGTCCGTCACTGGCATTGAAGGTAATAGCCGTGTCACTCCATGGATTTATTGCTGCTACGTGGCAGATTTCAGCCTTGCCGCGGAGTGTTCGCTTGTGCCTATTATTTGACGCAAAGGTCTCAAAGACTGTTAACACCGTATTGTTATCCACGGGATGGTGCTCTATGGCATTTGGGATAAGAAGATCCTCACCACTTTTGGCCACCTGCCGGAGTATCCAACATGCTCTAAGGCTGTGCGTTGGTATTGTATCCACTGTGCTGTGAATTTTGCAGGGTCCGTTAAGCCATCCCTCCAATACGGTTCCGTGGCCTGTAGAGGGTTTTTGCTTCTTTGTAATGAACTCGGGTGTCTTATGATAGTGCACCCTTTTACTTCGGACTGGGTGCGTATACGGAGCCGGATTATCCCAAAATTTCGTTTCAGTTTTCCAGGCACTTTCCATCGTGCAGTACTTTTGTAATATGGACTCCAAGTCGGCGAAGCGTGATATGTCACGGCGACTTATGGCGTTAAGGATTCCCTTGTCCGTGCAGTTATTGCAGAAAAGTGAGACTGCGTCTTCCTCGCGGCAGTCCTTAACCTTGTTCATCACAAGGAGGAATCTGGCCCAATAATGATGTAGTGTTTCATGGGGCTCTTGCCTGATGTGGGAAAGATCGTTTATGTTTGGGTGGGTGGGTGGATTTGAGTCCGGACCCCTACCCGATCTGAGACCCAGGGGCCGAGGGGTTTCCGATCTTGGAAGTTTGGATTCCGGTATGTTGTCCAATGAGTCCGGCCCGTTGCCTAACTCTAGGTTCAGGGATTGGGTGATGTCCTCCCGTAAATGGGTATCCGGCTCAGAGAGCTCAGGAATTCGGACATAGTTAGTCTTCAAGATAGAGGGAGGATCGCCGCATTGTTTCTCCACCACCGCAACATGATGGGTGACCGGTGGAGAGTTAATCTCCCTTCGATCGAGTTTAAGCCTAATCCGATCATAATCCGTAGCGCCTCCCAAGGCGGCGATGCAATCCAAGAGTTCGTTTAGGGAGGAGAGCTCCATTGGATCCATCTGCTCGGCGAATTCCGAGACGACGTGGAGGCTGTTTTTGATGACCCGAGAAGTCATCGTCGGTGCAGCGGCCGGACAGGCAGTCATGACGAAACTTCCTAGCCCAAGAGTTTGGCCGACAGCCAGAGCTCCCCCGGCGGTAATGTTGTTTTTAACAACGAGATGAGGCATCCTTCCTTACGGCGACGTCACAGAGGAACTCTCAATGAAAGCACCAATGTCGGTGTCAAAACCGGCGGATCTCGGGTAGGGGGTCCCGAACTATGCGTCTAAGGCGGATGTTAACAGGAGGCAGGGGACACGATGTTTTACCCAGGTTTGGGCCCTCTTGATGGAGGTAAAACCCTACGTCCTGCTTGATTTATTCTTGATGATATGAGTATTACAAGAGTTGATCTACCACGAGATCGGAGAGGCTAAACCCTAGAATCTAGCCTATGGTATGATTGTATGTTGTCCTACGAACTAAAACCCTTCGGTTTATATAGACACCCGAGGGGGCTAGGGTTACACAAGGTCGGTTTCAAAGGAGGAGATATACATATCCGTATTGCCTAGCTTGCCTTCCATGCCAAGTAGAGTCCTATCCGGACACGAGACAAAGTCTTCAATCTTGTATCTTCATAGTCCAACAGTACGGCCAAAGGATATAGTCCGGCTGTCCGGATACCCCCTAATCCAGGACTCCCTCAGCTAGAATGAAATATGACCCTGCTTATGCTACTTCACCTATCTTTATTACAGATAAGGATTATGATTTCTCTGTTGATCCTGAGTTAATTACTCTGGTGGAATCTGATCCTTTCTATGGCTATGAATATGAAACTGTTGTGGCACATCTTACTAAATTAAATGATATAGCTACCCTGTTCACTAATGATGAGAAAACTCGCTACTATTATATCCTTAAATTATTTCCGTTCTCATTAAAGGGTGATGCTAAGATATGGTTTAATTCTCTTGATCCTGGTTGTGTGCGTAGTCCCCAGGATATGATTTACTATTTCTCTGCTAAATATTTCCCCGCTCATAAGAAACAAGCTGCTTTAAGGGAAATATATAAATTTGTGCAAATTGAAGAAGAGAGTCTCCCACAAGCTTGGGGGAGGCTTCTCCAATTACTTAATGCTTTGCCTGATCATCCTCTCAAGAAGAATGAAATACTTGATATCTTTTATAATGGACTAACCGATGCTTCCAGAGATTACCTGTATAGTTGTGCTAGTTGTGTTTTCAGGGAAAGAGCTGTTGATCAAGCTGAAATTCTATTGAATAATATGTTGACTAATGAAAATAATTGGACACTTCCTGAACCAACTCATAAGCCAACTTCGAAGAAAAGGGGTATTCTATTTCTCAGTCCTGAAGATGTGCAAGAGGCAAAGAAATCTATGGAAGAAAAAGGTATTAAAGCTGAAGATGTTAAGAATTTACCTCCTGTTGAAGAAATACATGGTCTTAATTCATCACCTATTGAAGAAACACACAGTCTTGATAACCCGACACATGTAGTAAAGGTAAATTCTCTCTATAGATAAAGCTGAAATCCCTCCTGCTAAGTTTGCTAGCCAATGTTTGGATGAATTTGATAACTTTATGGTTAAGCAAGAACATTTTAATGCTTATGTTTGTAGACAACTGAAACATAATTCTTACATGGTTGAACACTTGAGTGATTATATGGGTAGTGTTAAAGGTGAACTTAAACTTATTAGTAAACATGCTTCTATGGTTACCACTCAAGTAGAACAAGTACTTAAAGCTCAGAATGATTTGCTCAATGAATTAAAGAAAAATAAAAATGATAATGCTGTTAGAGTTATGACTAGAGGTGGTAAAATGACTCAGGAACCTTTGTATCCTGAGGGCCATCCTAAGAGAGTTGAGAAAGATTCTCAGAGAACTAATATTGATGCACCTAGTCCTTCTAAAAGGAAGAAAAAGAAAAATGATAGGACTTTGCATGCTTCTAGTGAACCTGTTGTTAACACACCTGAGAATCCCAATGATATTTCTATCTCTGATGCTGAAACACAATCTGGTAATGAACATGAACCTAGTGATAATGTTAATGATTATGTTCATGTTGATGCTCAACCTAGCGATAATAATGATGTAGAGATTGAACCTGCTATTGATCTTGATAACCCACAATCAAAGAATCAACGTTATGATAAGAGAGACTTTGTTGCTAGGAAGCATGGTAAGGAAAGAGAACCATGGGTTCAGAAACCCATGCCTTTTCCTCCTAAACCATCCAAGAAAAAAGATGATGAGGATTTTGAGCGCTTTGCTGAAATGATTAGACCTATCCTTTTGCGTATGCGTTTGACCGATATGCTTAAAATGAATCCTTATGCTAAGTATATGAAAGATATTGTTACTAATAAAAGAAAGATACCGAAAGCTGAAATTTCCACCATGCTTGCTAATTATACTTTTAAGGGTGGAATACCAAAGAAACTAGGAGATCCCGGAGTACCAACTATACCATGCTCCATTAAAAGAAACTATGTTAAAACTGCTTTATGTGATCTTGGAGCCGGTGTCAGTGTTATGCCTCTCTCTTTATATCGTAGACTTGATTTGAATAAGTTGACACCTACTGAAATATCTTTGCAAATGGCTGATAAATCAACTGCTATACCTGTCGGTATTTGTGAGGATGTGCCTATTGTGGTTGCAAACGTCACTATTTTAACGGACTTTGTTATTCTTGATATGCCTGAGGACGATTGTATGTCTATTATTATTGGAAGATTCTTTTTGAATACTGCAGGGGCTGTTATTGATTGCACCAAAGGCAATGTCACTTTTCATGTCAATGGTAATGAGCATACGGTACACTTTCCGAGGAAACAACCTCAAGTCCACAGTATCAATTCTATTGGAAAAATTTCAACAATTACTATTGGAGGTTTTGAATTTCCTCTCCCTACTGTCAAGAAGAAATATGATATTCTTATTGTTGGGGAAATGCATATCCCCGTTGAGGTAACATAGTGTTATTCGAAATTTCTCCGGTTCCATGTTATTCGAATGAGTTTGTTAACAAGACCTGATCAAGCTTGTTAGTGGATTCCTTTTGATGAGCATGAGATGGATGAAGTTAGAAGGCACAACTCTCTGTACCCTCTTTTTACTTTATGTTATTTATATTAAATAAAGCAAAAATAGTATTTTTCTGTCTGTTTTCTAAATTATCAATGCAATAAAAAATACCCCGAAAATAAAAGTTCTCCAAATGCCCTAAAAATTAAATATGATTTTTTCTAGAATATTTGAGAATATCTGGCACTGAGAACACAGCAGGGGAGCAAGCACCTGGCCATGAGGTTCCAGGGCGCGCCCACCCCCCCGGGCGCGCCCCCTGCCTCATGGGCCCATGGTGGCTCCCCTCCACTTATTCCGGCCACTGCACACTCCTTCTTCCTCCCACAAAAATCACTAACCAGCTCAAGCACGAATTCTAGCTCATCTTGCTGCCATTTTCGATCTCCTAGCTCAAAGCTCCATTCACAAAACTGCTTTGGGGGATTGTTCTTTGGTATGTGACTCCTCCAATGGTCCAATTTGTTTTTGTTCTAGTGCTTTATTCATTGCAAATTTTTGCTGCTTAGGTGACCCTGTTCTTGAGCTTGCATGTCAAATTTATATGGTCAAAAGTAGTTTTAATGCATGATATATCCTCTAGGCACTTGTAGGAGTAGTTGTTATCAATTTTGTTGAGTTTGGTTCACTTTTATTTTGAAGTTACTAAAAATTTCAGAAAAAGATGAAGAGATTTTTGAGGGGCTCATCGAGCCGAAGCTCGAAGGATAAACAAAGTGAAGAGAACAAGAAGCCCAAGTATAATCTCCCTCGCACCATGGAGGTTCAGCCGTGTGAATGGCCTTGTGATGATTTCTTGAGAGCAGCCGGGATCTATGATGATTTCTATGAATTGGATGAGAATGCAGGCCTCACTGCATTCCTCCACGACCAACGTGAACAGTATCTCTTACTCACCAATATATTTGTGCAGAACTTTCATTTCCATGCTAGGAGCTCACCACCTACGGTGGAATTTTATTTATATGATGAGCATAAGGAGATGTCACTTCGTGATTTTTGTCGGGTTTGTTTGATCCCTTTCGAGGGCAGTGTAGAGGAACCACATCGTGACGATGTGGAAGGGTTTATTGATACAATTGTTGTAGGGGAACGAGGAAAGTTTCCGATGTAAGAATTACTAGCATACATTTTCCTGTTTTATGTTACTTTGCAATATTTGCTAGTAGATGCTTAATTGGTCGCGGAAACTATGGCAACCTTAGTGCCCCTACTATTGTTATTTTGTGCCATGCCTTGTTCCGTGATGACACATTTAGTATGGACGCTATTGTTGCAAAGTGGTTAAATCTTAACCATACTAAGGGCCCCGTCCTTGGAGGCATCTTCGCCTCGCGCCTCGCTGCACACTTTAACATACCTATTAGGCATTATGAGAAGGAAGAGAAGTTGCTGCCTCCTGTTTTTCTAGACTATAAGAGTATGTTAGCACATGATTTTATCGTTAAGAATAAGGAAGATATGCTTAAGTAAAAGCTGATATTTGATAAAAATCACCCTGAGACTATTACTTTGCCTGCTCCTTCCTTGTTTGACTTATCTGCAGGCAAGTACCTTGTTCCGCCAGAGGCCATTCACGCCTACCGAAACTCCACACCAGCTATAGATCCAGAGACAGAACAACAATTTGATCCTCACCGACATTACATTCATGCTCACACACTCATGCTAGTTGTCGGTGCTCATACTTTTTCATTGTAATATCCATGCTAGTTTATTTTCCTTTTTATGCTTTCTTCTTGTGTGTTTGATAAACCTTAATAATAAAAAAATTAGTTGTAGCTTTTTAGCTAGTTTACTTTTCATGCTGTAGTAGTAGTAATTAAAAAGAAAACCCAAAAAGATTTCTCGTTCTTCTTTTGCTTGTTGGGAGCTTTCCCGTGTAAATAGTTTTATTTATTTTATTGTTCTTTGGGGGTTGAGAGGAGAAGACCATGATTAAAATGTTGAGTGGCTCTTTTATGCATTATTGTTGATCTAACAAAGAGCCCATATTACCTTGTCTTCTCTCTTGAATTGAATGCTTGCAGATTCTAGCTTAGTCCAATGCATGTGCACTATTATTATTATCCACACTATTCGGTCGTGCAAGTGAAAGGCAATAATGATGATTATATGATGAACTTATTGAGATGAGAAAAGATGGTATGAACTCGACCTCTCTTGTTTTTGTAAATATGATTAGTTCATCGTTCCTGATTCAGCCTATTATGAATAAACATGTTGGCAATGACAATTAGAGATTGTAGTTGCTTATGCCATGCTTAATTAGCTAGGAGCTTATAATGGTTTACCTTGCATGCCAACATGGTATTAAAATGGTTGTGATGTGGTATGATTGGGTGGTATCCTCTTTTGAACGATTCGAGTGGCTTGACTTGGCACATGTTCATGCATGTAGTTGAAACAAAATCAACATAGCCTCTACGATATTTATGTTAATGGTGCATTATATCCTACTCATGCTTGCATTCGGTGTTGATTAATTTTAATGCATGTTCATGACTATTGTCGCTCTCCAGCTGGTCGCTTCCCAGTCTTTTTCTAGCCTTCACCTGTACTAAGCGGGAATACTGCTTGTGCATCCAATTCCATAAACCCCAAAGTTATTCCATATGAGTCCACCATACCTACCTATACACGGTATCTACCTGCCGTTCCAAGTAAATTTGTATGTGCCAAACTCTAAACCTTCAAATAAACATTCTGTTTTGTATGCTTGAACAACTCATGTATCAACTAGGGCTGTTTGTATCTTCCATGCTAGATGGGTTATTCTCAAGAGGAGTGGACTCTGCTCCTCATTTACGAGAACATGGTTGGTCACCGGGATGCCCAGTCCCATGCTTTATGCAAATCAAATCAAAATAACTGCAAACAAAACTCCCCCGGGACTATTGTTAGTTGGAGGCACTCGTTGTTTCGAGCAAGCCATGAATTGATGCTTGTTGGCGGAGGGGGAATATAAACTTTACCATTATGTTTGGGAACCGCCCATAATGTGTGTAGCATGGAAGATATTGAGATCTCTCGGTTTTTATGTTGACAATGGAAGTATACCTCTCAAAATATTATTCATATCTATTTCAAAACAGAGCTCTGGCACCTCTACAAATCCCTGCTTCCCTCTGCGAAGGGCCTATCCATTTACTTTTATGTTGAGTCATCATCCTCTTATTAAAAAGCACCAGTTGGAGAGCACCGCCATCATTTGCATTGATTACTGTTAGTTTACATTGAGTATGACTTGACTGGATCTCTTTTACCATGAATTACAATGTCTAGTCAGTCCTTGATCTTTAAAGGTGCTCTGCATTTATGTTTTGCGGTCTCAGAAAGGGCTAGCGAGATACCATCTTGTCATATCATATCATGATTGTTTTGAGAAAGTGTTGTCATCCGAGATTTATTATTATTGCTCGCTAGTTGATTATGCCATTGATATGAGTAAACATGAGACCTAAATGTTATTGTGAATATGGTTAGTTCATAATCTTTTCTGAAAACTTGAATGCTAGCTTTACATATTTACAACAACAAGAGCAAACAGAGTTTGTAAAAGTTTTTTATCACTTTCAGTTTATCAGCTGAATTGCTTGAGGACAAGCAAAGGTTTAAGCTTGGGGGAGTGGATACGTCTCCGTCGTATCTACTTTTCCAAACTTTTGCCCTTGTTTTGGACTCTAACTTGCATGATTTGAATGGAACTAACCCGGACTGGTGCTGTTTTCAGCAGAATTGCCATGGTGTTATTTTTGTGTAGAAATAAAAGTTCTCAGAATGACCTGGAAATCAACGGAGAATTATTTTGGAATATATAAAAAATACTGGAAGAAGAATCCACGTCAGGGGGCCTCCACCTGTCCACGAGGGTGGGGGCGCGCCTGCCCCCCTGGGCGAGCCCCCTTGCCTCGTGGGCCCCCTGATGCTCCACCGACCTCAACCCTGACTCCATATATTCACTTTCGGGGAGAAAAAAATCAGAGAGAAGGATGCATCGCGTTTTACGATATGGAGCCGCCGCCAAGCCCTAAACTCTCTCGGGAGGGCTGATCTGGAGTTCTTTCGGGGCTCCGGAGAGGGGAATCCGTCGCCATCGTCATCATCAACCTTCCTCCATCACCAATTTCATGATGCTCACCGCCGTGCGTGAGTAATTCCATCGTAGGCTTGCTGGACGGTGATGGGTTGGATGAGATTTATCATGTAATCGAGTTAGTTTTGTTAGGGTTTGATCCCTAGTATCCACTATGTTCTGAGATTGATGTTGCTATGACTTTGCTATGCTTAATGCTTGTCACTAGGGCCCGAGTGCCATGATTTCAGATCTGAACCTATTATGTTTTCATCAATATATGAGAGTTCTTGATCCTATCTTGCAAGTCTATAGTCACCTATTATGTGTTATGATCCGTTAACCCCGAAGTGACAAAAATCGGGATATTTACCGGTGATGACTGTAGTTTGAGGAGTTCATGTATTCATTGTGTGTTAATGCTTTGGTCCAGTACTCTATTAAAAGGAGGCCTTAGTATCCCTTAGTTTCCATTAGGACCCCGCTGCCACGGGAGGGTAGGACAAAATATGTCATGCAAGTTCTTTCCATAAGCACGTATGACTATATTCGGAATACATGCCTACATTACATTGATGAACTGGAGCTAGTTCTGTGTCACCCTAGGTTATGATTGTTACATGATCGATCGCATCCGGCATAATTCTCCATCACCAATACAATGCCTTCGAGATTTCCATATATTGTTCTTCGCATATTTACTTTTCCGTTGCTACTATTACAATCACTACAAAACCCAAAAATATTACTTTTGCCACCGTTACCACTACTATCATATTACTTTGCTACTAAACACTTTGCTGCAGATATTAAGTTTCCAGGTGTGGTTGAATTGACAACTCAGCTGCTAATACTTGAGCATATTCTTTGGCTCCCCTTGTGTCAAATCAATAAATTTGAGTTGAATACTCTACCCTCGAAAACTGTTGCGATCCCCTATACTTGTGGGTTATCAAAGTGCAAATAACTTCCATATCTTGCACTAGTTCAAGGAGTCACAAACCCTCTTGTTGGTAAGACAAGGGACAAGGTAACCTAATGCATTCATGGACATCATCTCATGTGAATATGACTCTATGTCTATGGATATCCTTGTTTGTTCCTTGTGGGACTAACCCGTGTAGGTATTGAAAGTGCAACTCACTCCAAAATATTGCTCCGAATGATCTACATCAACATTGAGCATCTACATCTTAAACACTTACATGAATTCATCATCGACAAAACCCAAGGTTAGTTCATCCCTCTCAAGGGGGATATCACATCTAGGGGGAGCTTTACTCTAATCAATTGAGCTAAAGCAACTGTAATGATGTGAGCACAAAAATGCTTTATGTAAAAGTGGCAACCCCACTCGTTCTTAAACGATGAGTATGACCTACGATAAAATGTTCTCATTTGACTCCTAAGTCAATATACTCATATATAGATGACCTAGTCATCGACAAATTGCTTGATAGATGCTAGAGTGATTGTGCATGCTTTGTCACATATTTCATCTGCCATTTTATTGTGTGAGCATGTTGGATGCATATTCTACTCATTCGAGGACATCCATTTGTTGCTTTGATTGTTTGGCTTTTTCTCTTTTGCCAAATGGATGGACAAGAATGCCTAAGAACTCCCTCTAGCTATCTATGCTTTTCTCATCTCAAACTCTATTCATGCTACATCACAAAGTTTGATCAAGTCAGATTTGAACCACTCTGTGTGAGGAGCACTTGGAGTCCCCTATTCGTCATAGACTTAAACTTCCAAAACCTCTTTGTGCATTTTGGTATGACCGAGTCATCCATTTCGGTCACACCGAGTCCACTAAGTTGATCTAGGTTTTCAATCTCGATGCAACCGATTTGAACTTTTCGGTCACACCGAGTTGTAGTAACCGCTTGCGATTCTACATCTCGGTGCCACCGAGTTGTTCCACTCGGTCACACTGACAGGGTCGGGATATATAAACCCACGGGTGAGATTTTGGAAATTTCTTCGAAACCTCTCAGCCCGCGCGTATCCTGCTCTGCCGCCTCGGGTCTTTGGATCGTCTTCTCATTGCCAGTGACCTCCCGCCACTGGTTTCCATCGCCGTCAATGGAATTCTACCCCTCCGTTGCCGCCGTAGCAAACTCCGCCAAACTAGGGTACGAGCTCGATCCTTTGTGCTATTCTTTTAACTCCGATTCATAGCACATTACTTTGCCATGATCATGACCACGTATGCAATCAACCCATCCACTGAAAACCTCCTTTATATTAGATTGAATTTGAAAATTTAGTGTTAGGTCTCCGCCGGACTCATCTCGGACCGACCAAATTGTAGAAATCCGTCTCACCGATTTGGCTTAGGCCATAGCACGTGCATTTTCGGTCTGACCGAAAATTGCAAATTGGTGTGACCGAGTTTGATTCTTTGTGAAACCCTAACAGTCTTGGTGCCACCGAACTATGACTCGGTCTGACCGAGTTCATTAGTTTAGGTTCCAAAAGCTGCTTCAGTATCACCGAGTTTACAAATCAGTAGCTCCGAAATGCTTTCTATGAAGAACTAAAACTAAGTTTTTAAGTCATCTGTTTTGCAAAAACTCTGCACTTTGTGATGCTCATCCACTCTACCTCATCTATATCTATTCACAGGGTCTGCTGTCAGTAAGTTTGCAGAGATGTCTGACCAGAGCAACAGCTAGAACAGGTCTTAAGAACAAGTGCAATTGAGTGAGGGCACTAGTCCCTCTAGCACTTCTGATGATGGCAGCAGGAGCACACCAAGTAACTTGCCCAAAGCAGCCACCAGGTCAAGGAAGAAGAAAACCTCAGATTCTGAAGATGAGGACTATGTGGCTATTGAGGAGGAAGTCAGCTCCAAGAAAAAGGTGCTAAAGAAAGAATATGGGTCAACTGCTACAACTAAGCCTGGCCTGCACAAGAAGGCCCCTGCCAAGAGGGTGCCAACCTTAAAAGTTAGAGCCTCAACTGCTGAAACCTCCAAGCCAACTAGAGAGGCTGCTGGAGAGGGAAAGAAGAGAAAAGAAAGGGTCAAGAAAAGACCACTGCCAGAGTGCTTGGTAGATTCTCCATTATGAGATGTCCAGAAGAAGAGGAAGAGGAAGAGGATGCTGCTCCAGCTCCCAAGTCTTAGAAGTTCATGGGAGATGCTATAAAATCAGGGGCTTCTCCATCAAAGCCCAAATCTACTCCCAAGGCTGGTGCTCAGAAGCCTTCTGAACCCAAGAGGAATACCAGAAGTATCCCTGCCGAGGAGAAGAACAAGGCCCCAGTGCCTGAAGCTGAAGAAGAGGAAGATGATTCACTTGTTTTGAGAAAGTTGAAGCCCAAAATTCCTGACCACAATGATGCTCATCCAGTCACTAAGGACATGCACATCACGAAAGATGCAGGACTGAGATTGTGGAGATAGTCTGATCCCTATTCTGTTAGGAGGAGGACTGCAGTTGACTACAGGTTCCATACAAAGGAACAACAAGACTTCTATGAGACAATTTTGCTTTACAAGAAGCCCATTGTATGTGACATGAAATGGGTGGATTGGGAGTACATCCAGGAGAATCAAGATCACTTCCCAAAAGTATATGATAGCTTCAAGGCATGTGGAGTAGATGAATTTGTTGGACAGAAGCTCACCAAATGGAATGATGAGTTGATCATGCAGTTTTACTCCACCGCCCACTTCTATCTAGATGGAAGGATAATATGGATGTCTGAAGGTACAAGGTACCAGTTCACTGTTGAAGAATGGGCAAAACTGATTAATGCCCCAGAGGAACATGAAGACGACCTGGATGTGTATGCCAAGAAGAAGAAAGACCACAACTCCATGGAAAACATGTACAAAGAGATCCCTGATAAAGCTTTTGAGACACACAAGCTTGGATCTGTACGTTTCTTGTTGTCTGGTCTGCCTACTGTCGGTGTCAAAACTGACGGATCTCGGGTAGGGGGTCCCGAACTGTGCGTCTAAGGCGGATGGTAACAAGAGGCAGGGGACACGATGTTTTACCCAGGTTCGGGCCCTCTTGACGGAGGTAAAACCCTACGTCCTGCTTGATTTATTCTTGATGATATGAGTATTACAAGAGTTGATCTACCACGAGATCGGAGAGGCTAAACCCAAGAAGCTAGCCTATGGTATGATTGTATGTTGTCCTACGGACTAAAACCCTCCGGTTTATATAGACACCGGAGGGGGCTAGGGTTACACAAGTTCGGTTACAAAGGAGGAGATATACATATCCGTATTTCCTAGCTTGCCTTCCACGCCAAGTAGAGTCCCGTCCGGACACGAGACGAAGTCTTCAATCTTGTATCTTCATAGTCCAACAGTCCAGCCAAAGGATATAATCCGGCTGTCCAGATACCCCCTAATCCAGGACTCTCTCAGTAGCCCCCGAACCAGGCTTCAATGACGATGAGTCCGGCGCGCAGTATTGTCTTCGGCATTGCAAGGCGGGTTCTTCTCCATCTTTCGAACGTTTGTAAAGCAGTGTCTGGTCCCATAAATGTTTGGACCTCTTGGCTTCTGTGCACAATAAGGGCTTTCTCCCACGCGTCGAATGAATACGAGGCGCCAGGGCATTTTTACATTCGCCCCCTAGCCAGATAAATAAATTGTCTATTAAAGGGATGGGGATCCTTAGATCCGATCCATACCATCCTCCCCCAGCGAGAGTCCATCAGAGCGCGTTCCGAAAAGATCCATTCCAGCATGGCTGACCTCCGCAGCTCCTCCTCCCGCCCCCGAAGCCCTAAGCCCGGTGATTGGGAAAGGTGTTCAGTCCCACACAGTCATTTAGTCGAACTACAGACTAAGGGATTTCTCCCTCCGGCGTATATGGTGCCCGTTCGAGCCGGGCTTGCCACCTATAATGGCGTGGAGCAAGCGGAGAGCTTTCCCTGTCCCTCTATGGGGGAACGGGTCTGCCTTATTCCCTATCTATTAAGGGGACTCGGATTTCCAATTCATCCATTCCTCCGCAGGCTCCTGGAGTTCTACGGCCTCCAATTACACAATTTCACCCCCGCCTCCATCCTACATATCGCTGGCTATGTGGCTCTCTGCGAGTTGTTCCTGGGCTGTGAGGCTCACTTCGAGCTGTGGAAAAGGCTATTTTGCCTCGTCCCTCGCACACAGAGGGGGTCACTTTATCAAGTGGGCGCAGCCGAAATATGGCGCATCGCCGATACCGGATACCTATCCGGTACTCCGAAGAAGTCACTCGAAGACTGGCCTTCAGAATGGTTTTATATGGAGGATGTTCCCCTTCCGGACCCTGTTCAGCGGGGTCTTCCCGAGTTCAACAATGCTCCTCTGAAGAAACGCCGAAGTTGGCGCCCACAGAGCCCCCAGGTGGAAGACAATGGAGAAGTCCTCTATCTGATGAACCGAATTAAAGCACTCGCTCGATCAGGATTGACAGTAATCAAAGTTAAGTCGATTTGCATAACGTGGGGAGTGCAACCACTTCAATACCGTGGGCACCCCTTGTGGTGTTATAACAGGGCGGATGACGCCACCCGCTGCGGGCGTAAGGATCCGGACAATGCTGCCGCTTTAGCGAAAATTCTGTTCGAACTGTTCAAGGGTGAGGAAGAGGAGTTCACCCGCATCAAGCCACGGGATGGATTCTCCATGTACAATCCTCGAAGCTGGGTAAGTTATATCTCCCTGCTCCAATTTTTCTCGCATTCTTTGTCGTAAGTATTCACCTTGCCACTTTGCGGCAGGAACTGTGAAAAGCCATAAAGGAGGTCAGCAGCCCTTCTCCACAACCAAAGGACCCTGACCGGGCCCTCGACTCCGGACTCGAAGAAGATCCGGTTATATTCGTGGAGCTGATAAACCGGCAGTTCTATCAGTTAAGCTGCGACGATGCCATGGTGGCCATTACGGCCGACTATCCTAGACTGCTCCCTACATCGCACGTAAGAAAAACCAAAAATCCCAACTCCAACACTAGGATCCCCTTTTAGACACTTCACCCACCATATACACATGGCATTTTTACAGGGAAGGCATTCAGGACACCCTGCCGAACCCGCAGCCACGCGCCAACAGGAGGCACCGAGGCCGGGTAGGCCAAAAAGGAAGGTGGTCAGGACGGAGATGCCGGCGCAAAGGTATAACAAACCCCGCTCCGTGGTTGTCGTATTTCTCAAAATATAGTGACGCCCGTGTTTCTTTAACAGAAAAAACGCTCGCCGGAATATGTCCGGCGATGTTACTAATCACGCTTGCACCAGCCGGGCGCCAGGACCGGACATAGAGGCGGAAGCTGATATGGGGCGGGCGCCGGATAATCCCCCTACAGAGGATGCATATAGATTATCCTCTACAAACTCAGAGGTGGAAGGCGCCATGAATCATATGTAACACCCCGGATATGACTTTCCCAATATGTATCCAACTCTTGCCGTTTCCGGCCTTAAGTTATTTTATTTTCTCGGGTTCGGGTCTTTGTCTCCGTGTGTTGTTATCGTTGTCATGCATCTCATATCATGTCATCATGTGCATTGCATTTGCATACGTGTTCATCTCATGCATTCGAGCATTTTCCTCGTTGTCCGTTTTGCATTCCGGCGCTTCGTTCTCCTCCGGTGGTCAATTCTACCTTTCTTTCGCGTGTGGGGATTAAAAATTTCCGGATTGGACCGAGACTTGCCAAGCGGCCTTGGTTTACTACCGGTAGACCGCCTGTCAAGTTTCGTACCATTTGGACTTCGTTTGGTACTCCAACGGTTAACCGAGGGACCGAAAAGGCCTCGTGTGTGTTGCAGCCCAACACCCCTCCAAGTTGTCCCAAAACCCACCAAAACCCTCTCCATCATCTAGAGCGTTCGATCACGATCGCGTGGCCGAAAACCGCACCTCATTTGGACTCTCCTAGCTCGCTCTACCTCTATAAATAGAACCCCCTTTTCCATTCCCGGATCTTCTCCTTCCCTAACCCTAAAAAATCCGCTCCGCCGCCGGCCGGACATGTCCGTCGTCCGCCGGACAAACCCCGCCGTCGTCCCGCACCAATAGGAGGGCGCCAGGTGTCCCCGCCGTCCCTCTCTCTCCTTCGGCCCGGAGAGCCCGGATCGGGCCCTCCCGGCCCGCGCGCCTCCGCCGCCACCTACCGCGCCTCACCGCCACCTCGCGGCTCGCCGCCGACTGCCGCCACCGCGAGGACCACCACCGCCGCCTCGCTCGGCGAGCTCCGGCGCCCTTCGCCGGCCGGCTCCGCCGCCTCGCCATCGCCGCCCGGGGTCGCCACGCCTCGTCCGCCGCTCCGCCACCCGGGTCGTTGCCCCGGCCACCGGCGCCCGCCGCCGCCGTCCTCCTTCTCTGGCCGCTGCGTCCATCGTCTCCGGCGAGCTCCTTCCCCGACGAACCTCGGGATCCGCGCCGGCTGAATCTGGATCTAGATCTCGGTTGACCTAATCTCGCCCGAAACCCTAATTTTTTTACGCTTTTCCTCATGCTATAACTCCTCATCCGTAGCTCCATTTTTGGCATATAGCATATCAAAATGTTCGCCTCAGAGAGTACATCATTTCGTTCCATTGCATCATTTTCATTTGAGTTCATCATGATGCTCGAAATGCTGTTAGAAGAGTGCTACTTGAGATAATTGTCAGATCTGCTGCTCCATTTAGATATTTGTCATTTTTGCCATGATTATTGTGTGCATGATATGCCCATGAGTTCTACATATGTTTTGTTAAGGGTTTTGCCATCTTTCCAGAGGTGCAACCCATGTATTTTTGTGATGTGTGTAGTGACTAGCACAAGCTTGCAAAGTGAGGCACTTGGTAATACTGATTTCAGGGACTTAGCATTTCCACTAAGTCCTTGAGCTGTTTATCTCATGTGGCCATATGTTCATGTTGTTTCCTAGTGATCCGTGCCTCTTTTGAGGATGATCAGTAAGGATGTTTTGTTAATCTTGTAGTGCTCTATCCATCCATGTCTTTGTTTGCAATTATGGAGCATCCTAGCTTGAGTCAATCGAGCTCTACTTTTGCTATTTCGTGAATCTAGGCAGATTGTCTACTTGTTAGCGATTTTGCCGATGATGTTGTAGTTGATCCATGCATGCTATGATATTTTTCTTGACATATCTAGCTTGCATTTTGTGTATTCTTGATGGGTGTATGCTTAGATTGTCATGACTTGCTCTGTAGTGAGTGCATCGAGCTCGTAAACATGCCTTCTTGGTATCTGTTTCAGCATGCTCCAGTTTTCACTAAGTCTGAGAACTGATTATGTTTTTGCCATGTTCACATGCTTGCAATTGTATTTTCTGATCCCTTTTGGCTCAAGGTCACTAAGGGACTTTTGTTAAGCTCTTTGAGTAGCTCCATGCCATGCTTTACTTTGCCATGTTCAGGTCCTGTAACATGTAGTTTTGTTGCTCCGAAGTGTGCTACCTGATCTGAAATTCCAGACAAGTGTTAATTTCACTAAGTCTGAAATCTGTTTACCATATGCATTTTTGCCATGCTTGTTTGAACCTGTTAATGGATGATTTGGCCGTAGCTCAGTGCTAGACTTTTGTTAAGCATCATGAATGAATCCCTACCATGTATTTTTATGCCATGTTTGGGTGCTGTAGCATGCTCACCTAGTTGCATTTAGATGGCTACTTGCTGTAAATCGCAGAACGTGGTCATATTTGAATTGCTTGCCATTTCCTAACCGTAACTCCGATTCCGGTGTTCTTTATATCGTTTTCAAGCGATTTCATCTCATCTTTCTAGTGGAACACTTGTATTTCCACGTTGAGGCCAGGTTCATGCATCCCTTGTCAAATCTTGCATATGCATCCCGCATCGCATCCCGCATAGCATACCATCCTTGCATCATATTGTTTGAGCTTTGCACGTGGTTGATTGTGTTTTGTTTGCTTGTTTGTCTTGTTTGGGTAGAGCCGGGAGACGAGTTCGCTAACGAGGAGCCCATTGAGTTTGCTTTCGAGGATCTAGTCAACTCTGACAACTTTGTAGGCAAGATGATCATACCCTCGAAATCACTACTATCTTTGCTATGCTAGATGCTCGCTCTTTTGCTATGCCTATGCTACGATGCCTACCACTTGCTTTCAAGCCTCCCAAATTGCCATGTCAAACCTCTAACCCACCATGTCCTAGCAAACCGTTGATTGGCTATGTTATCGCTTTGCTCAGCCCCTCTTATAGCGTTGCTAGTTGCAGGTGAAGATTGGAGACCGTTCCTTGTTGGAACATTTATTTACTTGTTGGGATACCATTATATTGCCATGTTATCTTAATGCATCTATATACTTGGTAAAGGGTGGAAGGCTCGGCCTCTCGCCATAGTATTTTGTTCCACTCTTGCCGCCTTAGTTTCCGTCATATCGGTGTTATGTTCCCGGATTTTGCGTTCCTTACGCGGTTGGGTTATAATGGGAACCCCTTGATAGTTCGCCTTGATTAAAGCTTTTCTAGCAATGCCCAACCTTGGTTTTACCATTTGCCACCTAGCCTCTTTTTTCCCTTGGGTTTTTGGAGCCCGAGGGTCATCTTATTTAACCCCCCCGGGCCAGTGCTCCTCTGAGTGTTGGTCCGACTGAGCTGCCTGCGGGGCCACCTCGGGGAAACTTGAGGGTTGGTTTTACTCGTAGTTAGTCTCATCTGAGTGTGCCCTGAGAACGAGATATGTGCAGCTCCTATCGGGATTTGTCGGCACATTCGGGCGGTGTTGCTGGATTTGTTTTAACCTGTCGAAGTGTCTTGAAGAACCGAGATACCGAGTCTGATCAAAACATCTCGGGAGGAGGTCTATTCCTTCGTTGACCGTGAGAGCTTGTCATGGGCTAAGTTGGGACTCCCCTGCAGGGATTTGAACTTTCGAAAGCCGTGCCCGCGGTTATGGGCAGATGGGAATTTGTTAATGTCCGGTTGTAGATAACCTGAACCTTAACTTAATTAAAATGAATCAACCATGTGAGTTACCGTGATGGCCTCTTCTCGGCGGAGTTCGGGAAGTGGACATGGTGTTGGAGTAATGCTTGCCGCAGGTTTGCCCTCTTTAGTTATGCGTTCGCGCTTTGCCTTCTCTTCTCGCTCTCTTTTGCGAATAGGATAGCCACTATATATTCTAGTCGCTTGCTGCAGCTCCACATAATTACCTTACCTTACCTTTAAGCTTAAACAGTCTTGATCGCGAGGGTGCGAGATTGCTGAGTCCCTGTGGCTCACAGATTACTTCCAAACCAGATGCAGGGCCTGATGATTCCGCTCCAGGTGACGCGCTTGAGCTCAAGTGGGAGTTCGACGAGGACTCTCAACGATACTATGTTTCCTTTCCTGATGATCAGTAGTGGTGCCCAGTTGGGGGTGATTGGGACCGTGTCGCATGTTGGGTTATCTTTTATTTTGGCGCCGTAGTCGGGCCATGAGTTTTTGGATGATGTAATGCTATTTATGTACTTGATTGACGTGGCGAGTGTAAGCCAGCTATGTTATCTCCCCTTTTATTATATATATCACATGGGATGTTGTGAAGATTGCCTAACTTGCGACATATGCCTTCAATGCGATTATGCCTCTAAGTCGTGCCTCAACACGTGGGAGATATAGTCGCATCGAGGGTGTTACATCATAGGCGCCGCCGGGCCGTACTCCGTGACGCCTGTTTCTCACCAGAGGCATTTGATGCCATCAATTCTAGAGAGGCGTACCTCCGAGCTGCTCAAGATGGTCTAGCTAGAGCCACAGATCAGTATGTAAAGGATGTGCGGGTAAGTAAATCTGACGATTTATATGTATCAGTAGCCCCTGAGACATGAAACAGTTAGCAGAACTGATTTAAGGATCATCTTTATTGTGCAGGTTCTTACAGAGAAGAATACTAGGCTGTCACGGGAGCTAGAGGAATGCAAGACCCAACTGCAGGCTGCTGTGGCCGCATTGCAGGAACCGAATAAGTCACCTGCTGGTAACATTTACTTTAAAGAATGATGGTTACCATATAATGTGCGGCATGGCTGCAGATCTAACAACAAATGTTGCAGATGAATCCGGAGAAAATCCGGAGGACCAGCATGTTATGCGACAGCTAGAGGTTGGCAAACGCGTGCTTACTGAGGTTAGGCGGGAGAAAAACAATCTCCAAGACGCCAATATTAAGCTGAGCGTGGAACTAAAAGACGTTCGGGGCCAGCTTGCAGACTCCGAGAAGGAGAATAAGCGGCTTCGGCGCTACATTTTCAGTAAGTGCTTGAACGAATCCTTTTAAAGGAGTTCGGCGAAGAAGCCGATTAACAGCGTTATGTCTGTAGGTATGCTGACGGGTCATCCCGCGGAGGAAATGCCCGGGTCTGCGGGTGATCTTCTATCCGAGGTATCACATCTGCACGAACAAGTTCGGCAGGTGATGCAGGGTGTTGCCCAGGCCTTGTGGCCGTCCGTCTCCTTGCCAGAGGGCGTTGCAGAGCTTGCAGAGAAGCTCAAGGGAGCACGGCGGCGCTTCCGATTATGGAAGATATCAACCTGCCAACAGGGTGCCAAAGAAGACTGGGCCATGGTGAAGACGCGGTATACCAAGGCAGAGCCAAATCACATGGCCGTGGTCGGACTTGCGGGGCCGACGGAAAAGAGATCCCCGTTAGCTTAGTTTATGGGCAAGTAGAATTAGCCGCAAAGCATTCCCAACAGGATTGTAAGCTAGACCGCCTGTTGGATGGTATAGAAGAGGAATTTAGTCAGTCTGCATGACTATGTAATGAACGTGACATGTATAATTCCTTCTAGCCAGATTGTAGATCATTTGTCTTGGCGGACCTTTTCGCTTCAACCTCGGGACCCGATAGTCCGGAGTGTATCCGAATACCCGCGTAGTTATATAAGAACCGGGGTATGCGTGGAGACCAGGTGTAGCGGTCATTAGTGCTTGAACAGACAAGAGCCCAACTAGTTATGTTATATTACATGGGTAGTAAGAAACATCTTCCAGGGAGAATAGTTCCTTTAAGGGTTCCTTTCCCTGGGTAAGCATGCCCTAAAGTGCATGTCCGGACTGCGATAGGACACGCAGGAAAAACATCTAGCGGCAGATATGGACAAGAAATAAAAATCATCTTTTGTTCACCGACCGAATATTCCCTTAAGAATGCTAGCTTTCGGCTTCACCCAGTCTGAGGTACACATCTGGCTGACCCGGGAGTAACAATCACAGAGGTGCTCCCCTTATGCCCTAGCCGAATTAACGGGAACATAGGGCATAAATACAAGAGCCAGGCAACCCAGCTTGGCCAAAACTTAAGTCATATCGATGCATATAATGGCGAAAAAAGGTACATGCGGAAGCATGACGCATGTGCGGAGCCTGAGGCCCAGATAAATAATTAAGCTTCTGTGAAAGAAGCCCCCAGGTATGATGAGCGCGGCTGGCGCATCTATAATGTGCAAGCGAGGCACAAGTTGGCCCTTGAAGGCCTAGAGAAAGAATAAAAGAAAGGAAGAAAGAAAAACAAGACAGATAATGTATATGCAAAAAATGGACAAAGGGAGGGCACGAACATAGAGTCCGGTGCTAGGCGTAGAATCTTCGGAGCCTGGCCGCGTTCCATGGGTTCGGCTCGAGTCGACTAGTCGATGCATCCCACAGTCGGTACGCTCCACCGGTCAGAACTTGGTCAATAATGAAGGGACCTTCCCATTTGGGCTCGAGCTTGTTCTTTTTCTTATCTGGCAGGCGTAGAACTAGTTCACCAACGTTATAAGTTTTGGCCCATACTTCTCTGCTTTGGTATTTGCGAGCCTGTTACTGATAAAATGCGGAACGGGCTTTGGCTACGTCGCGCTCCTCCTCCAGGGTATCCAGACTGTCCTGCCGATCGAGCTTGGCTTCTCTTTCTTCGTACATGCGCACTCGAGGTGAGTCATGAATTATGTCACAGGGCAAGACTGCCTCTCCGCCGTACACCATAAAGAAGGGTGTATATCCGGTACTACGATTTGGCGTGGTCCGCAGCCCCCAGAGTACAGAGTCGAGCTCCTCTACCCAGTGCGTGTTAGACTTTGTTAAGGCACACACTAATCTGGGTTTAATTCCGCTCATTATAAGACCGTTTGCTCGCTCGACTTGACCGTTGGTTTGTGGGTGATAGACTGAAGCATAATCGAGCTTAATGCCCATTTTGCTGCACCAGAGTTTTACCTCATCGGCCGTGAAGTTTGTGCCATTGTCAGTGATGATGCTGTGGGGGACGCCATAACGGTGTACGACCCCACATATGAAGTCTATCACTGGTCCGGATTCGGCTGTTTTAATAGGTTTGTCCTCTATCCATTTGGTGAATTTATCCACCATGACCAGTAAGTATTTTTTCTTGTGGGTTCCCCCTTTAAGGGGTCCAACCATGTCAAGCCCCCAGACCGTGAAGGGCCACGTAATGGGGATTGTTTGGAGGGCGGTGGGTGGCATGTGGCTTTGATTTGCAAAGAGCTGGCAACCGGCGCAACGTTGGACCAAGTCCTGTGCATCTGCCCGGGCCGTTGGCCAATAGAATCCTGTATGGAAGGCCTTGCTTACAAGAGCCCGGGCTGCGGCATGGTGACCGCCGAGTCTGGCATGGATTTCTGCCAAAAGGTTCTGCCCTTCCTCTTCAGAGATGCTCCTTTGAAGGACTCCGGTAGTGCTTTTTTTATACAATTCTCCCTCGTGGACCCTGTAGGCCTTAGATCGCCGCACTATGTAGCGTGCCTCATTTTGGTCCTCCGAAAGTTCCTGCCTAGTTAGGTAGGCCAGGAATAGTTCTGTCCACGGGGCGATAATGGCCATTATTACGTGGGCTGAAGGTGTTATTTCGGTGGCGGAGCCTCCGATTTTGTCAGAGTATTCGGTATCGGGCATTTTGGCTGGGTCCGGACTATTGTTACCGGTGTCCCCTTCCCATACTACGGATGGCTGGAACAACCTTTCCAGAAATATGTTAGGGGGGGGGGACCGCGTCGCGTTTTGCGCCGATGCGGGCGAGGATATCCGCCACTTGATTGTTTTCCCGAGCCACATGGTGAAATTCGAGTCCCTCGAACCGAGCTGACATTTTTAGGACGGCGTTTTGGTAGGCCGCCATTTTCGGATCCTTGGCGTCAAAGTCTCCATTTATTTGGGATATTGCAAGGTTTGAATCCCCATGCACCTCCAGGCGTTGAATGCCCATGGAGACTGCCATCCGAAGACCATGCAACAGAGCTTCGTATTCGGCTGCGTTGTTGGAGTCTGTATACAATATTTGCAGTACGTACTGAACGGTGTCTCTGGTTGGAGATGTCAGGACGACGCCAGCCCCTAGACCAGCTATCATTTTAGAACCGTCAAAGTGCATGATCCAATTGGAGTATGCGACGTACTCTTTAGGGAGTTCGACCTCCGTCCATTCGGTGACAAAGTCAGCCTATACTTGCGACTTAATGGCCCGTCGAGGTTTGTATGTTATGTCGAATGGGAGGAGCTCAATGGCCAATTTAGCAATCCGGCCCGTAGCGTTGCGGTTGTTTATAATATCATTAAGTGGCACTTCCGAGGCTATTGTAATCAAACACTCTTGAAAGTAGTGTCGCAGCTTCCGGGATGCCATGAATACCGCATAGGATATCTTTTGATAATGTGGGTACCGTGATTTGCATGGAGTGAGGATAGTGGATACATAGTATACCGACTTTTGAAGAGGGAATTTATGTCCGGCAGCTTCTCGTTCGACGACGAGCACTACGCTTACAACTTGATGACTTGCCGCAATGTACAACAACATTGGTTCGCCGATGTTTGGCGTGGCCAGGATTGGGTTGGTTGCCAAAATGGCCTTTATTTCTTTCAATCCGGCTGTGGCAACGTCCGTCCACTCAAAGTGTTCGCTGCGCTGAAGGAGGCGATAAAGGGGTAAAGCCTTTTCTCCTAAGCGGGAGATAAAGCGGCTTAGAGCCGCCACGCATCCAGTTAACTTCTGGATTTGTTTGAGGTCTATTGGGGTAGCCAACTGTGACAAAGCTTGGATTTTGGCCGGATTAGCTTCAATACCTCTACTGGAGACAATGAAACCCAGGAGCTTTCCGGCTGCTACGCCGAAAACGCATTTTTCCGGATTGAGCTTGATGTCGTATGTTTGGAGGTTGTCGAATGTGAGCCTCAAGTCGTCTATCAAAGAGTCGACGTGCTTGGTTTTGACGACCACATCGTCTACGTATGCCTCTACTGTTTTGCCGATTTGTTTCTCCAGACATGTCTGAATCATGCGCTGATTTGTTGCGCCGGTGTTTTTTAGCCCGAAAGGCATTGTGTTGAAACAGAAGGGACCGTATGGTGTGATGAATGTCATTGCGGCTTGGTCAGACTCCGCCATCTTGATTTGGTGGTAACCGGAGTATGCATTGAGGAAACACAATGACTCGTGTCCTGCGGTGGCATCGATAATTTAATCGATGCAGGGGAGGGGGAAGGGATCCTTTGGGCAAGCTTTATTGAGGTCCTTGAAATCGACACAAAGGTGCCGGGATTTATCCTTCTTTGGTACCATCACCAGGTTTGCTAGCCAGTCCGGGTGTTTTATTTCTCTAATGAATCCGGCCTCCAATAACTTGGCTAGTTCCTCTCCCATGGCTTGTCTCTTAGGTTCAGAGAAACGCCGAAGAGCCTGCTTGACCGGCTTGAATCCCTTTAGAATATTGAGGCTGTGCTCGGCCAGCCTGCGCGGGATTCCTGGCATGTCTGAAGGGTGCCAGGCAAAAATGTCCCAGTTCTCGCGTAGGAACTCTCGTAGTGCGGCATCTACGTCAGGGTTTAATTGTGCCCCGATGGAAGTTGTTTTTGTAGGGTCCGTTGGATGGACTTGGAATTTTACTATTTCATCCGCCGGTTTAAAGGAGGTGGACTTGGATCTCTTATCGAGTATCACATTGTCCCTGTTCACCGTGGAGCGTAGCGCAGTCAGTTCCTCAGTCGCTAGGGCTTCGGATAATGCCTCGAGGGCCAGTGCGGCTGTCTTGTTTTCGGCACGGAGTGCTGTGTCCGGATCACTAGCAAGAGTGATAATTCCGTTGGGCCCGGGCATTTTGAGCTTCATGTACCCGTAATGGGGTATGGCTTGGAAGATTGTGAACGCCACCCGCCCTAACAGGGCGTGGTAACCGCTGCTGAACGGGGCCACTTGGAACATAATCTCTTCAGACCTATAATTCTCCGGCGTGCCGAACACCACATCTAGTGTGATTTTGCCTGTACAACGCGCTTCCTGACTGGGGATTATTCCCTCTAAAGGTTGTGCTGCTTCGCTCGATGCGGTTCCAGTCTATTTCCATTTTTTGAAGGGTTTCCTTATAGATGAGGTTTAATCCGCTGCTGCCGTCCATGAGTACCTTGGTGAGTCGAAACCCTTCCACAATTGGACTGAGGACTAGTGTGGCTGGTGCTCGGGCTGTTCGGAATTTAGGTTCATCACTGGCATTGAAGTTAATAGCCGTGTCACTCCATGGATTTATTGCTGCTATGTGGTAGATTTCGGCCATGCTGTAGAGTGTTCGCTTGCGCCTATTATTTGACGCAAATGTCTCAAAGACTGTTAACACTGTATTGTTATCCACGGGATGGTGCTCTGTGGCATTTGGGATAAGAAGATCCTCACCACTTTTGGCCACCTGCCGGAGTATCCAACATGCTCTAAGGCTATGCGTTGGTATTGTATCCGCTGTACTATGAATTTTGCAGGGTCCATTGAGCCATCCCTCCAGTACGGTTCCATTCCCTATAGAGGGTTTTTGCTTTTTGGTAGTTGACTCGGGTGTCTTTTGATAGTGCACCCTTTTATTTCGGACTGGGTTCGTGTTTAGGGCCGGATTATCCCAAAAGTTTGTTTCAGTTTTCCAGGCACTTCCCATCGCAGAGTACTTTCGTACTATGGACGCCAAGTCAGTGAAGCGTGATATCTCACGGTGATTTATGGCGTTAAGGATTCCCTTGTCCGTGCAATTATTGCAGAAAAATAAGATTGCGTCTTCCTCGCGACAGTCCTTAACCTTGTTCATCGCAAGGAGGAATCTGGTCCAATAGTGATGTACTGTTTCCTGGGGCTCTTGCCTGATGTGGGAAAGATCGCTTATGTTTGGGTGGGTGGGTGGAATTGAATCCGAACCCTTACGCGATCTGGGATCCAAGGGCCGAGGAATTTCCAATTTTGGAAATTCTGGTTCCAGGGTGTTGCCCGATAATCCTGGCCTGCTGCCTGACTCTATGTTCAGGGATTGGATGATGTCCTCCCGCGAACGGGTATCCGGCTCGGAGAGCTCAGGAATCCGGACATAGTTGGTCCTCAATAGGGAGGAGAGGTCGCCGCATTGTTCCTCCACCACTGCAATATGATGGGTGACCGGCGGAGAGTTAATCTCCCTTTGATCGGTGTCGGTGTCAAAACCGGCGGATCTCGGGTAGGGGGTCCCGAACTGTGCGTCTAGGCCGGATGGTAACAGGAGGCAGGGGACACGATGTTTTACCCAGCTTCGGGCCCTCTTGATGGAGGTAAAACCCTACGTCCTGCTTGATTAATATTGATGATATGGGTAGTACAAGAGTAGATCTACCACGAGATCAAGGAGGCTAAACCCTAGAAGCTAGCCTATGGTATGATTGTTGTTCGTCCTACGGACTAAGACCCTCCGGTTTATATAGACACCGGAGAGGGCTAGGGTTACACAGAGTCGGTTACAATGGTAGGATATCTACATATCCGTATCGCCAAGCTTGCCTTCCACGCCAAGGAAAGTCCCTTCCGGACACGGGACAAAGTCTTCAATCTTGTATCTTCATAGTCCAGGTGTCCGGCCGAAGGTATAGTCCGGCTATCCGGACACCCCCTAATCTGGGACTCCCTCAATCTGGTTTAAGCCCAATCCAATCATAGTCCGTAGCGACTCCCAGGGCGGCGATGCGATCCAAGAGCTCGTTTAGGGAGGCGAGCTCCACCGGATCCATCTGTTCGGCGAGTGCCGATTTAACGTGGAGGTTGTTTTCGATGACCCGAGAAGTCATCGTCAGCGCGGCGGCCGAACAGGCGGTCATGATGAAACCGCCTAGCCAGAGAGTTTGGCCGACAGCCAAAGCTCCCCCAATATTAGTACCGTCTTTAAAGACGAGGCGAGACATCCTTCCTTCTAGCGACGTCACAGAGGAACTCTCAATGAAAGCACCAATGTCGGTGTCAAAACCGGCGGATCTCGAGTAGGGGGTCCCGAACTGTGCGTCTAAGGCGGATGGTAACAGGAGGCAGGGGACACGATGTTTTACCCAGGTTTGGGCCCTCTTGACGGAGGTAAAAGCCTACGTCCTGCTTGATTTATTCTTGATGATATGAGTATTACAAGAGTTGATCTACCACGAGATCGGAGAGGCTAAACCCAAGAAGCTAGCCTATGGTATGATTGTATGTTGTCCTACGGACTAAAACCCTCCGGTTTATATAGACACCGGAGGGGGCTAGGGTTACACAAGGTCGGTTACAAAGGAGGAGATATACATATCCGTATTGCCTAGCTTGCCTTCCACGCCAAGTAGAGTCCCGTCCGGACACGAGACAAAGTCTTCAATCTTGTATCTTCATAGTCCAATAGTCCGGCCAAAGGATATAATCCGGCTGTCCGGATACCCCCTAATCCAGGACTCCCTTGTTGGATTTCGGGTTTCGGCAGACCCTTGAGGTTCGAACACTGGGGTGCGCACGGAGATTTCGCCTTCTACCTACCTGCACCCCTCCGCCTTGCTAAGATCTAAGCTATGGAAAGAACAGCACAAGAGACACAGTGTTTATACTGGTTCGGGCCACCGTTGTGGTGTAATACCCTACTCCAGTGTGTGGTGTGGTGGATTGCCTCTTGGGCTGATGATGATGAGCAATACAAGGAAGAACAGCCTCGCGAGGGTCTGTTCTTGGCTGAGGGGATGAACTGCTAGGAGGAGTTCAGTCACCCTTCTCTCTCTCTCTCTCTCTCTCTCTCTCTTCTCGATTCTCTCTCGGATTTCGATCTCGATCTCGATCTCCATCTCCATACCTCTACCCTGGGGGTGGCTAGTCCTATTTATAGGCAAAGGCCCTGGGCCTCTTCCCAAATATTGAGCGGGAAGGGCGCCAACAATTGGCCATTTTGAAGGGGAACATCTGGTACACTTATCCTGACTAAAGTTGGTCCTCGCCTGCCAAAGGCTCTGGTGGTGACGCTGGCTTGGGCTCCACAATGACTTCCTCCCTGCCGTTGGACTGGTCTTGGTCTCGTTGCACCAAAACGGGTGCCTTTGCTTGATGCTCTTGCCTGCGCTTGCTCCCTTTGCACCAAAGAGGAATGGAGGACACTGCGCGGCTGGCGCCTGCCTGGCGCCTTTGGTCGTCATGGCTTGCATCACGGGCACCTCGTGAGGTACCCTGCCCTGATCTCTCCGCCTCCTCGCGAGCCAGCCTAATGAGGCCGTGCCTGAGGAAGCTCCGTGTCGTCCGCCCCGCGAGGCTTGGCCCCTCGCGAGGGTCTTGGGTCTGTGTTGATGAAGATGGGCCGTGCTGGGCCCCCTTTTGAGCCACGCCGCAGGCCGCAGGTAGGCAAGTCTGGGGACCCCCATTCCCAGAATGCCGACAGTAGCCCCGGGGCCCAAGGCGCGCCCGGACTTGGCCGTGCAGGGAGGCGAAAGGGCAAGAGCGAAGCGCCGTGGGCCCTAATAGCCTGCGGCCTTGGGCGCCGCGTGGCGGTTGATTGGACGTTGGCGTCTCCACTTCCCACGGCGCCTCGGCAACTGCACGGATTGGACAAGTCCCTGCATGCAAAGCGGGTCATGATTACCTGCGATCGTGGAGGTCGGCGGTTATCCTTCGCTGGCCATAAGTACGGAACGGCGCGCGCCCTTCCAGTCCATCCCTTCTTGCTTCTCCTTCTTCCCGGTCCTTGCTCTGTCTTGCTGCGATGGCTCCGATCCACTGGTTCTCGACGACAGAGAAGGGAAAGGCTCCCCGAGAGGAACCAGACCCACTCCCGCCGAAGGAACGACTCGCCCTCCGCGGCCGGGACGAGGGGGGCCATCAAGTGGTGTCGAGGCCCTGGTGCGAGTGGCCACCGCCGGGGTTCCCGCTTCCCTTGTACGCCCACATCGAGGGCTCTGAAGGAGTCGATGCCGATCGCCACAGGCGGCGCCGCCGTCGGCACCGAGGGGTCACGAAGGTGTGGGTCGTCCCCCCTGGGGTCCACACCGAGGGATCCTCTTGAGAGTTCGTGCTCCATGCCGCCATGCCTCCTCAGTCTTGGATTCACCTTCCTCCCTTCTTCGCCTCCATCATCCCGCAGGGAGAACTCCTGGAGCTTTGGCTGCAGCACGCCGGCTGCAGCACCCTCACGACCGAGGCAGAGGTCGCGGTCGTTGCCTCGGGCGAGGTCTTCATGACTCGAGGCTGGAGCGAAATCGCCCGGGTTTGCAGGACAAGAGGCGCCTTCGCGATCCACTTGGAGTACGACGGTGCTTCGGTGATGTTCTTCAAGGTCTTTGATGCGAACGGGCGCCGGCTGGAGTGCTGCCCCGGGAGAGGTGGTCGGGACCCTGCTACGGCGAGGACTGGGCCCGCCGACCGCTCCCTTGGCGGCTCCTCAGGCGGCGGAGGCGTCAGAGGTTCCAGTGACTCCGGCGAGCTCTTCGCGACTCCGGAGACGAGCGACGATAGCTACGAGCCCCCGAGCCGGCGCCACTCCTGGAGCAGGGCGGGCTCGTCAGGCCGTCGCCGACTCTGATCTGGATGGGGTTGGCGCCGGTGCTTGACGGCCCACTGTTGATGATGGCGTCTTTTGCAGGGGCGCGTGTAGTTAGCGTCCTTTTAGGATCTGTTCCCTGCGAGGAATCAAAGACGCGTCCCGTGGGGGCTTGTAAGGTGCCCGTGATCCTGTTTTGTTAATATAACCCTTGTCGTAGAATTGTGCGAGTTGCTCATTCCGTCTTAGCTCAGTTCTCCCTTTCGAACCTCACGAGGGCTTGGTGCTCTGCGCCGACAGGTCCCAGTCCCAAGGCGGCTTCAGCCGTCGCTTGTATGCCAGGTCGCGATGCCGTGGTCAAGGCCAGGAGGTGAGCGACCCGGGGTCCGGTAAGAGCCCCTGAGTCGCGATGCTCAGGAGGTCCCCTTTGGCGCTCAAGCAGCCGTCGTTCGGTGATAAAGGAGAGCGGCATCGCTAACACGGGATTGCATTAGGTGCGGGGATGGTGCCACGGTAGCTGGTGCTTCCGGGTGGTGACTTATCTCGAGAATCAGGGTCCGCTCTCTGGTGTGTCGCCGGGTCCGTGCATCGGCTGGCATGAGGTTGCTCGGCGAGGTCCTCGCGTGTCCCTCCCCTCTCGCCTTTGCTCCCCTTTCTGCTCTACGTCCTCGGGTCCCGGCCCTCGAGCGAGTCTCAGCCGTCGCTGGTATGCCAGGTCATGATGCCGTGGACAAGGCCAGAGGGTGAGGGCTGGAGAGCCAGTAGGAGCCCCGAGTCGCGATGCTCAGGCACCCCCCTTTAACGTGCAAGTGGTTCGTGCGGATGAGAGTGAAGGAGACACTGCAAGGGCCTCGCTTGACGCAGCTCCTTTAGGAGATCCTGTAGACCCATCATAGAAAGAACGAGAGGTTGGCATGACAATTGACAGTCAGCCGTTGGTTGCTTACGAGGGGCGATGAGGCAATGAAGGCTTGACGAGGTGGCGCCATGCGGGGCTGCCGCGGCCAGAGCTCAGCCATTCAGGTTTGTCAGCGTTGCAGGGACAGACCCATGCGCAAGCGTCGTGCCGTTTGGGAGCAGCTCCATCAGTTGGCGTCAGTTGAGCGGGCAACTAGGTCAAACACATTAGCCGCGAAGGAGTGGATTCATTCAAATAGATGCTGGGAAGGTGGACATCACTGGGTCAGGCCCGAGCGACTTGGGGATGATGCAGCCCGTGGGGCGCCCCCAACAAGGTAAGCTAACAACATGAAATAAAAGGGATACATGCCGCAGGGACGGACCCACGCGGCCTGGGAATAATGCAGCCCTGGGGGGCGCTCCTAGCTGGAAATGAAACTTGAAAGATGTCACCTGATGATGTTGAGGACGAAGGAGTGTTGGTGAGCAGACTCGGTGGGCTGCGGAAGCCGATCCTCACGAGCCCTAGGCCCAGGGGCCTCAGGAGGCTCCGGAGGCGCTGGTGGCTCCTCGCGGACCATCTCCATCTCCGCCAGGGCTGCGGAACGCCTGGCCTCTTGAGCCTCCATGATACCCCTCATGAGGCACTGGTACGTGGCAGCCGCGTTCAGCAAGCCGTAAGGCATGCGAACGTAGCTGTGGGGTGGACCTTCGCAGCGCCCCACTCGCGAGGGCCAGAGGCGCCTTAGAGAGGCGACTTGATTGAGCCCTGGTATGTCGATGCAGACGCGCAGCCCACCATCCTCGCCTGGATGGGGAGCCACAGCTGGTAGGCGGCGGCCGCCTTTCATGACTCTTGACTCCTGTAGCTCCTGAATGGCCTTGCTGATGAACTCCTGAGGGTCTGGCTCTCCTTGCCTTACTCCTTCTTGAGGGAAACGTGCTTCGAAACACGCCTCCATGTGGTGCCCAAGCGCCTCCCTCGTGACCTTAGCCAGGTCGGCGGCCCTCCAGGGGAGAGCCCCCGAGCCCTGCCTAAGGAGGGCACCGGGTGCGCTTTCCTATGCGATGGAAGGAGGTTCCCCCTGGGCAGGCGCGGGCCCTGAGGGGCCTGCCTCCTGAGGGGCTGGGCCGGACGATGTCTTCTTCTTCTTGGGGGTGGTCTCGGGAAGCCTCCTGCTTCCGCGATCCGGGTCTTCCAGTGATGCGGCCTGAAAGGCTCGTTCCAGGGAACACACCGCGTCCTTCTCTTCACAGGGCACCGTGATGACTCCGCCACTTCCTGGCATCTTGAGGACGTTGTAGCCGTGGTGAGTTACGGCCATGAACTTGGCCAGCGATGGGTATCCAAGGATGGCTTTGTACGGCAGGCGAATGTGAGCGACGTCGAAGTCGATGAGCTCGGTGCGGTAGTTGTCGCGTGCCCCGAAGGTGACAGGGAGGTGGACCTGCCCAATCGGGACCGTGGAGCCGTCGGTGACTCCGGAGAAAGGCTTGGTTGGCTGAAGTTGGTTGTAGGGCACTTGGAGATTGTTGAATGTTTCCACGGATAGGACGTTGAGCCCTGCCCCGCCATCAATGAGGGTCCTGGTGACCACCACGTTGCTGATGATTGGGGAACAAAGCATCGGGAGGACTCCGGCTGTGGCCGCACACTTGAGCTGATCTGCTGAGCTGAACATGATGGCGCACGCCGACCACCTGAGAGGGCGCGTGGCTTCGAGCTTGGGGAGGACTGCATTCACTTCGCGGGCGAACTACTTGAAGATGCGTTGAGCGGCTGGGGCTTGAGCCCCGCCCAGGATGCAGGCGATCGCGCGCGGCTCCTGGAAGCCCCCAGCCACCTCGTCCTGATGGCGGCCCTCATTTCTCCTTGGCTGCAGCGGCAGCGGAGGGAGGCCTGCGTTGCCTTGCGGGCGATCCTTGCGAGGCTGATCCCTCCAGTCTCCCTCGCGAGGCGGGTCTTGCCAGCGATCCTCGCGAGGTCGATCGCGCCACCCTTGGCGCGGGCAACGGTCTTCCCAGCGTCCTGCGTTCCTTCCTCCTCCTCGACCGTAGCCCCGGCCACCATAGTCGGGGCGACGGCCGATCCTTCCTTCTCGCATGGCTCGGAGCTCTTGACATTCGTTGGTGTTGTGGGTGTGGAGGTCGCGGTACACACAGTACCGACTGCCCTTGGAAGATTCAGGCTGATCTCTGCCCCGCTTGGTGTCTGGTTCTGCCGCGAGCACGGCAGCCCCCTTGTGCTTCACATCCTTGGCCTTGGGCTTCTTCTCTTCTAGGTCTGCGGCAGGCAGCTCAAGGAGGGAGAGACGCCCTTCCTCAGCCCTGGCGCACTTGGTTGCCAAGTTGAGCAACTCCAAGGAAGTTCACAGGTCTTCATGCATCGCCAGCTCCTCCTTCATCTTGACATCGTGCACGCCGTCGGAGAAGGCTGAGATGATGGCCTCCTCGGTCACCTTGGGAATCTTGAGGCGTGCATTGTTGAAGAGCTGGATGTACTTCTGCAGGGTCTCTCCGGGTTATTTCTTGATGCGGCGCATGTCGCTCACGGCGGGTGGCCGGTCGCGCGTACCGTGGAAGTTGGCGATGAAGCGGGTGCGCATCTCATCCCAGGAGGAGATCGTGCCTGGAGCTAGGTTCAGGAGCCAGGTCCGGGCCCCGTCCTTGAGCGCCATGGGAAACCAGTTCGCCATGACCTTCTCGTCTCTGTTGGCAGCTTCGATGCTCAGCTCATAGAGCTGGAGGAACTCCGCAGGGTCGGTCGTGCCGTCGTAACGAGGAGGCAGGTCTGGCTTGAACTTGCCGGGCCACGCGACGCTGCGTAGGTCAGCGGTGAAGGCACGACAGCCTGTTGTGGCCACGGGAGGCCTTGGGTGACGGAGAGCTTGGTCTTGCATGTCCCCACGCGCTGCAGCTGGGAGCAGCGCGGGGTCTTGACGTGCGGGAGCAGGAGCATGGTCGCGACGTGCTGGAGCAGGGAGCGCCCGGGCAGCTTCTTGCGGGCGAGGGACTTCTTGGCAGCTCTGCTCTTGCTGCGCTGGCACCTGACGGAGCGGGTTCCGCCCAGGGGCCGCGCACCTTGGAGGCATGGCGCCTTCTTGAGGAGGAGGCGGCTAGGGCGCCCCCGGAGCTTCGTCGCCCACGCGGGGCGGGGTGCGGTGCAGCGGAACGGACGGCGCAGGAGAGCCCCCTGTGGCGCGGACGAGCTCGGCGACGTGGTCGAGGCATTCTTCGTAGACGTCGTCGACGGGACGGTCGCGTAGGAGCTCGTTTGCCGCGATGAGCGCAGCTCGAGCCTCCATGGGTGCGCGGAGTGCGCGGGACGAAGAACCAGCTGGGGTGAGCGAGGGAGTAGCGGTGCGACCGTCTTGCCGCACGGATGGATGCTGAGACGATGCTTGCTGCTCGTCCCCTGCCGGGCCGGTGGCGGCGTTGACGGCAGGTGACGGGGAACGGCGAGGACGCCTGCCGACAGGAGCCGTCTGGGCGACGCAGGAAGCGAGAGCGGCCCGGCGCTCGGCGCGGGCCCAACGAGCGTCAGACATGGACGCGATGGTCGGAGGAGAACGGGGTGGTGGAAGACGAATTCCGGCGCACCCCTACCTGGCGCGCCAAATGTCGGATTTCGGGTTTCGGCAGACCCTTGAGGTTCGAACACTGGGGTGCACGTGGAGATTTCGCCTTCTACCTACCTGCACCCCTCCGCCTCGCTAAGATCTAAGCTATGGAAAGAACAGCACAAGAGACACAGGTTTTATACTGGTTCGGGCCACCGTTGTGGTGTAATACCCTACTCCAGTGTGTGGTGTGGTGGATTGCCTCTTGGGTTGATGATGATGAGCAATACAAGGAAGAACAGCCTTGCGAGGGTCTGTTCTTGGCTGAGGGGATGAACTGCTAGGAGGAGTTCAGTCACCCTTCTCTCTCTCTCTCTCTCTCTTCTCGATTCTCTCTCGGATTTCGATCTCGATCTCGATCTCCATCTCCATACCTCTACCCTGGGGGTGGCTAGTCCTATTTATAGGCAAAGGCCCTGGGCCTCTTCCCAAATATTGAGTGGGAAGGGCGCCAACAATTGGCCATTTTGAAGGGGAACATCTGGTACACTTATCCTGACTAAAGTTGGTCCTCGCCTGCCAAAGGCTCTGGTGGTGACGCTGGCTTGGGCTCCACAATGACTTCCTCCCTGCCGTTGGACTGGTCTTGGTCTCGTTGCACCGAAATGGGTGCCTTTGCTTGATGCTCTCGCCTGCGCTTTCTCCCTTTGCACCAAAGAGGAAAGGAGGACACTGCGCGGCTGGCGCCCGCCTGGCGCCTTTGGTCGTCATGGCTTGCGTCACGGGCACCTCGTGAGGTTCCCTGCCTTGATCTCTCCGCGTCCTCGCGAGCCAGCCTGATGAGGCCGTGCCTGAGGAAGCTCCGTGTCGTCCGCCCCACGAGGCTTGGCCCCTCGCGAGGGTCTTGGGTCTGTGTTGATGAAGATAGGCCGTGCTGGGCCCCCTTTTGAGCCACGCCGCAGGCCGCAGACAGGCAAGTCTGGGGACCCCCGTTCCCAGAACGCCGACATCCCTCACCTACCATCAACTGGATCTTAAGGCACACATTGCTACCCAAGTCAGGAGATCACAAGATGATCAGAGGACATTCTATCAACCTGCTACAGATCTTTGATGTCCCTCAGAAGTTCAAGGTCACGAGTCTAATTGTAGAGACAATCAAGAGGATAGCTGCTAATCAGAAAAGAAGCTGTGGGTATGCTCCACATATTCAGGAGCTCATCAATTCTAAGATGGGCACATGAATTTATTTGCTGGACAAGGAGCATCTACCCTTACATCCTGAATTTGAAGACAACACTGTTTGTGATGAATGAGGAGGAACCATCATCAGCTCAAGTACAAGAGAAGAGAGCCAAAGCTAAGGCTGAGAAAGCGGCCAAGATGCCAAGTGTTGAAGAGGCATCTCAAGTTTTCTTGAAGAGCAAACAAGATCAATTAGGCTATCTGATTCAAGCTACACTAAGGATTGAGAAGGGCTTGGCTACCCTGACTCAGAATCAGGAGAGCCTGGAGAGGATTGTTGAGACAAAATTTTATGATCTTGATCTGAAGGTAATTGAGATACAGACTGTAGTTGAGCAGCTTCAGGAGGAAGCAGAAGAGAGGAGAGGGAATGCAACTACTGATGCTTTTCAGCGTGTGCCACGAGGTCCGAAGTCTTCTGCAGTGCCAGTTTCAGATGCTAGAACTACAACATCAGCACCAGCAGCTATAGCTCCAGTGCCACCTCCAGCACCTACTCCACCAGCTCCAACTACATCGACAGATGCCTTCATCCTTGGAGTTCTCTCTACACCCCCTCCTGAAGACCAAGCCTGAGAGACGCATAGTACTATGCATTTTTGAACTTTTTGGTAACTTGTTGCCAAATGGGGAGAAATATGTATAGATCATAGGCTTCGAGAGAGAGTGTCTTGTTTTTTACCTCTCTTGCTTTTGGTTGAACTTTTCATTGTGTGAGATACTTTATGTCCTTGTGAGATACTTGTGTGATCATGTGATTGATCATTTGCTACCTTAATGCTTGTTTGGATGCTACTATATTTTATATCTCATATATGATCATTCACTTGCTTGGTGATGAGTGCATGCTTTTAATTTCTATCATTTTGAGCGCTCCACCAAGATGTATGTGACATGGAAGAGTAAACCATGATCCTAATCAATTGTGCATTTGCATTCAAAAGCAAATCTTAAATAATGCGCAAATTTAGGGGGAGCTCTTGCTTATCACATACTTCTCAAAGCGACGATGTTTTTCAATCTTATGATCATTTGTCGAAGCTTTGATCTATATGTTGTCATCAATTACCAAAAAGGGGGCGATTGAAAGTGCAACTATCCCTGGGTGGTTTTGGTAATTCCTAACAACATATAGCTCATTGAGCTAATGCTATTTCAAGATAAATATTTCAGGAAAGCTCAATGATTGGCATGGCATGGATTAGAAAGTGGACCCCTCAAAATGCTAAGGACAAAAGATTGGCTCAAGCTCAAAGCACAAGACTCTCATTTTACTTTTAGTGATCCAAGATCACATTGAGTCCATAGGAAAAGCCAATACTATTAAAAGGGGGTGAGGTGTTGCTTAATGAGTTACTTGCTCAAAATGCTTAGTGATATGCTCCAAAAACCCTCAACTACTTTCTCATATCCACATATGTCCCAAACCTAAAGTCACACTCAGCCCCACCGAAATCTTCTATCCGGCGCCACCGAGTTCACTTGACATAGCCACTTCCACAAACCCTAGTCACTTCCATCTCACTGATAGGGATCTCAGTCTCATCGAGATGGGAATGCAACCTCTCTGTTTCCCTTCGTAAGGTTTCGGTCCAACCGAGATGAGCGATCGGTCCCACCGAGACTGCAATGCAAACTCTCTGTTTCCCCTTCGTAATGTTTCGGTCTAACCGAGATGAGCGAATCGGTCCCACCGAGTTTGTGTGACCAACTCTCTGTTTGTCTATTACCAAAATCGGTCCCACCAAGTTTGTTTAATCGGTCTCACCGAGATTACATTATGCCCTAACCCTAATGGAATCGGTCCCACCGAGTTGACATGTCGGTCCCACCGAAAATCCTAACGTTCACATTTTTAACTAAATTGGTCTGACCGAGTTTTATAATTCGGTCCCACCGAGTTTGGTGATTTGTGTGTAACGTTTAGATTTTGTGTGGAGGCTATATATACCCCTCCACCCACTCTTCATTCGTGGAGAGAGCCATCAGAATATGCCTACACTTCCAACATACATTTTCTGAGAGAGAACCACCTACACTTGTGTTGAGGTCAAGATATTCCATTCCAACCACATAAATCTTGGTCTCTAGCCTTCCCCAAGTTGCTTTCCACTCAAATCATCTTTCTACCAAATCCAATCCTATGAGAGAGAGCTGAGGGGAGACTATCATTTGAAGCACAAGAGCAAGGAGTTCATCATCAACACACCATCTATTACCTTTTGGAGAGTGGTTTCTCCTAGATTGGTTAGGTCTCACTTGGGAGCCTCCATCAAGATTGTGGAGTTTAACCAAGGAGTTTGTACGGGCAAGGAGATCGCCTACTTCGTGAAGATCTACCCTAGTGAGGCAAGTCCTTCGTGGGCGATGGCCATGGTGGGATAGACAAGGTTGCTTCTTCGTGGACCCTTCGTGGGTGGAGCCCTCCGTGGACTCGCGCAACCATTACGATAGCACCACCTATCGGAACCACCTTCGTGGGTTGAAGTCTCCATCAATGTGGATGTACGATAGAACCACCTATCGGAACCACGCCAAAAATCTCCGTGTCTACATTGCGTTTGCTCCCTCCAAACTCCTCCCTTTACCTTCATATGTAATTGTTTTACATTCCACTGCTATACTCTTAGAATTGCATGTGTAGGTTGATTACTTGATTTGTGCTAAGTTGCTAACATCTGCCAAGACTTAATATTGGGAAAAGCTAGATTCTTATTTGGTCAAGTAGTTTAATCACCCCCCTCTATACATACTTTCGATCCTACAGAGTTGTCATTGATTAACGGGATCACATCATTAGAGAATGATGTGATTGACTTGACCCATCCGTTAGCTTAGCACGATGATCGTTTAGTTTGTTGCTATTGCTTTCTTCATAACTTATACATGTTCTTATGACTATGAGATTATGCAACTCCCGATTATTGAAGGAACACTTAGTGTTCTATCAAACGTCACAACATAACTGGGTGACTATAAAGATGCTCTACAGGTGTCTCTGGTGGTGTTTGTTTAGTTGGCATAGATCAAGATTAGGATTTGTCACTCAATGTATCGGAGAGGTATCTCTAGGCCCTCTCGGTAATGCACGTCACTATAAGCCTTGCAAGCAATGTGACTAATGAGTTAGTTACGGGATGTTGCATTACGGAACGAGTAAAGAGACTTACGGTAACGAGATTGAACTAGGTATTGAGATACCGACGATCGAATCTCGGGCAAGTAGCATACCGATGACAAAGGGAACAACGTATATCGTTATGCGGTTTGAACGATAAAGATCTTCATAGAATATGTGGGAGACAATATGAACATCCAGGTTCCGCTATTGGTTATTGACCGGAGATGTGTCTCGGTCATGTCTACATAGTTCTCAAACCCGTTAGTTCCGTACGCTTAACGTTTGGTGATGATTGGTATTATGAGTTTATGTGTTTTGATGCGCTGAAGGTAGTTCAGAGTCCCGGATATGATCACGGACATGAAGAGGAGTCTCAAAATGGTCGAGACATAAAGATTGATATATTTCACGACTATATTCGGACACCGGATGAGTTCTGGGGGTCACCGGATAATTATTGGAGTGCTAGGGGGTTATCGGAAACCTCGGGGGGACTAATGGGCCAACATGGGCCTTAGTGGAGAGAGAGAGGGTTGGCCAAGGCAGGGCCATGCGCCCCTCCCCCTCTAGTCCGAATTGCACTAGGGAAGGGTGGCGGCGCCCCCCTTTCCTTCTCTTCTCTCCCTCTCCTTCCTTCCCCCTTCCTCCTCTAGTTGGACTAGGAAAGGGGGAGTCCTACTCCTACTAGGAGGAGGACTCCTCCCCTCCTTGGCACGCCTCCAAGGGTCGGCCGGCCTCCCCCCTTTCTCCTTTATATATAGGGGCAGGGGGCACCCTAGAACACACAAGTTGATCATTGATCCCTTAGCCGTGTGCGGTGCCCCCCTCCACCATAATCCATCTCGATCATATCATTGTAGTGCTTAGGCGAAGCCCTGCGATGGTAGCTTCATCATCACCGTCATCATGCCGTCGTGCTGACGAAGCTCTCCCTCGACACTCAGCTGGATCAAGAGTTTGTGGGACGTCACCGAGATGAACATGTGCAGATCACGGAGGTGCCGCACTTTCGGTACTAGGATCGGTCGGATCATGAAGACATACGACTACATCAACCACGTTGCCATAATGCTTCCTCTTATGGTCTACGAGGGTACACGGACAACACTCTTACCCTCTCGTTGCTATGCATCACCATGATAGATCTTGCGTGTGCGTAGGATTTTTTTTTTGAAATTACTGCGTTCCCCAACATTTTCTTGACACTAGTGGTCTTTTTAACCATCAACACTTGATGCTATTTCTTGATTTCTACCTTCGCTAATTTCAGCACCGCAAAGATCTTGGGAATCATTTTCGTTATCCCTTGCATATTCTAGTTCATCACGAGGTTCTAGTAACTTGGTGATAGTGACTAGAGAACTCTGTGAATCACTATCTTATCTGGAAGATTAACTCCCACTTGATTCAAGCGATTGTAGTACCCAGTCATTCTGAGCACATGCTCACTAGCTGAGCTATTCTCGTCCATCTTGTCGGCAAAGTGCTTGTCAGAGGTCTCATACCTCTCAACACGGGCATGAGTCTGAAATATCATTTTCAGCTCTTGGAACATCTCATATGCTCCATGCTACCTCTTGAGCATGCATTGGTTTTACCTTGAAGAGGAAAGGGTGATGCAGCAAAGCAGCGTAAGTATTTCCCTCAGTTTTTGAGAACTAAGGTATCAATCCAGTAGGAGACCACGCGCGAGTCACCTCGTACCTACACAAACAAGTAAGAACCTCGCAACCAGCGCGATAAAGGGGTTGCCAATCCCTTCACGGCCACTTGCAAGAGTGAGATCTGATAGAGATAATAATAAGTTAAATATTTTTGGTATTTTTATGATATAGATTGAAAGTAAAGATTGCAAAGTAAAATAGATTGGAAAATTGTATGATGGAAAATAGACCCGGGGGCCATAGATTTCACTAGTGGCTTCTCTCAAGATAGCATAAGTATTACGGTGGGTGAACAAATTACTATCGAGCAATTGATATAATTGAGCATAGTTATGAGAATATCTAGGTATGATCTTGTATATAGGCATCACGTCCGTGACAAGTAGACCGACTCCTGCCTGCACCTACTACTATTACTCCACACAGCGACCGCTGTCCAGCATGCATCTAGAGTATTAAGTTCATAAGAACGGAGTATCGCTTTAAGCAAGATGACATGATGTAGAGGGATAAACTCATGCAATATGATATAAACCCCATCTTTTTATCCTCGATGGCAACAATACAATACGTGTCTGTAAGTGCATCTAGTGCCCCTTAGTGATTTTGGTGTATTGAAGACTTATAGGTTAAGGGACTGATGCGTTTGTGAGTGTACACAGGTCTATAAGTGTATGAGGAGTTTGATATTTACAGAGAAAGCCGACCCCTAAAAATGAAGTTCTTCGACTGAAGACTTTGGATTTCTGAAGACATTCTAAAGACTTTGAAAGTGAAGAAATTGGTGTGATCCTCAAGACTTGGTATTCATTCGAGGAACATGAAGCATCCAGACTTTTGTTTTCGTAGTTTCATTTTCTTTTTCTTGAGTCATAGGAAACACCGTACTGTTAAAGGGGGTCGAGGAAATACTAAGGAAAGATTTCCATGTGATGCTCAACTCAAATCCTACATCTACCAATCCCTTTGAGTGAAGCCACTGGAAATCTCATACAGTTCAGTCAAATTTCTTCGGTGATAGAGACGAAGTTTGTCTGGTCTCTGAGGAATTTTTTCCGACTGAGGAGTTAGGAATTCGCCAGTGTGGATTGCCTACACAGTGAGGAACATGATAGCCCTGAGGAATTTGATACTCAAAATTCCGACAGTTGCTGTGCTATGCGCCAGCTGTCACAAAATATCTACCCAGCTAACGGTCATATCATTGAAGGGCATTTATGTCTTATCATGTCGGGCTGCTCCCTAGGCTATAAATAGCCGCCCCCTACAACCACTAGATGGTTGGCTGCTCCGAGAGAAACTGACACTTGTCATTTGAGAGTATCCCATCCTCCGAGGACTTCGAGTGAAAATCATCAAGTGAGGAAAACCCAAACCCAAACACCTACAAACCCAAAGTGATTGAGCATCACTGAAGAGATTGATCCTGCGTGGATAAGACGCTTGTTACCTTTGAAGATTGTGCATCTTCCAGAAGATTAGGCGTCATGGTCTAGAGCATCCAAGAGGAAATTGTGGATCGCCGAGTGACCGAGTCTGTGAAGGTTTGGAAGTCACCTGAAGACTTACCACGAGTGATTGGGCGAGGTCTGTGTGACCTTAGCTCAAGGGGAATACGGTGAGGACTGAGTGTCTTGAGTTGCGTGTTCAGGACTGGGTGTCCGGGACTGTGTGTCCTCAGGTTTAAATACCTAGCCGCCCTAATCAGATATACAACTGTCACAGCAGTTGGAACCGGTCTACCAAATCATTATCTTCACCGAGCTAACTGGTTCCATTTCCTCAACCCTCCCATTTCCTCATTTCTGTGTTGTGTGCTTGTTCATATCTGTTTGAAGACTTTGACTGAAGACTTTCTCTATTTCCTCAATTCAATTTCTTCAGTCTGTTTGTCTTCATTTTGTTTATCCTGTGATTACGCTCCCTGTACTATGTGCTTGTTTTCATTTCATCATGAAGACCATGCTCATGATCCGTTATGTTTACTTCTGAGTACTTTTTCCACTGCAAGTAGTTCTTCACTCAGGAATTTCCTCACCCGCAAATTCCTCAGTGAAGAATTCATAAAAATCGCCTATTCACCCCCTCTAGTCGATATAACACACTTTCAATTGGTATCAGAGCAAGGTACTCCGTTGTTCCATGTGATTTTGGTTTAACCGCCTGGAGTTTTAGTTATGTTGACCAAATGAATGAAGACTGTGACATGCCCCATCTTTGACGGTCATGATTATCCCAAGTGGAAGTCCATGATGAAGAAGCACCTCATGGCCATGAACAGCGAACTCTGGACCGTCACCGAAATTGGTCTTACTGACCTATGCAAGATGGCGGAGGCTGATGATATTCACAAGTACACACTACTCAACCTCACGGCGAAGGACATCATCTACTCCAGCCTGTCACAAAACCAGTTCAAGAACGTTATGCATCTCAGCCATGCGAAACTCATCTGGGACCGACTCTTTGAAGTCTATGAAGGTCATCGATCTCACCATGAACCCTGGTTCGAAGAATTCCTGGAATCGCGCAAGGCTATGACTTTCAATCCAGAATCATCATCCTCTGCACCATGTCTTATGGCAAAAGGTGCCAAGGTAACTGAATGCTACTTATCTGAGTCCAGTGATGATGAATCTGGTGATGAATTTGGACCCAGTTATGTCAAACTTGCTTCCCTTGCCACTAAACAACAAAGAGCTTTGGAAAAAGTTCAAAACATGCTGAATGAGAGAGACGATATGTTGGGCGAAGAAATGGATCATTCTAAAGCCCTGGCTGAATGTCTTCAAGGACTTCAGTCCAAGTTTGACAATCTTCAAGGTCATCATAACACTCTCTTATCTGATCATGAGAAGCTTTCTTATGAGTTTCTTCAAAGAAAGCAAGATCTTGAGCAGTTAAGAGTGAGTTATGAATATCTTCAGAAGGAGCATGATTCATTAGTTGCTCAATAGATCAGCACTACTCAGGATGAATTTGTTCCTCCATGTCTGAAGTGCATTTAACTCAAAACTGCTAATTTTTCACCTGATTGCTCAAATACTTCCATTGCTGCAAATTCTTCAACTGCCTCTGCTATCACTAATTCCTCATCTGAGGACATTGCTAGTATCACTGATAATGTAGGGCTGAAGGAATTGTATATGACAGGCATGTACAAAAGCCTCAAAGGGCATCAAGCTCTTTGTGACGTGCTTAAAAAGCAGATCCTCAACAGGAACCCTAGGAAAGAGGGTATTGCCTTTGAGAGGAAACTCAATGCCGATGGGACCTACTGGAAACCTCAGCAGTATCCCAAAACCACATGGGTCGCTGCAAAGGGACCTTCAGTGGATCCATCTACTTTATCTGGCTTTACATGTGAATCTTCATATTCTTTTGATGAGTCATTTGACTCCAACTATAAATTGTTCAAAAATCAGAATGGTGAAGTATTTGCTAGATATGTTGGCACTAACTTCAGGAATGTCTCTCTTATGAAGAAAATCTGGGTTCCCAAAAGGTGCCTTGAAAATCTTCAGGTGAATGTCATCATGACCCCACCTGTGAAGAATAGGAACCAAGATCAAATTCTACATATGGACCAAATTCTTCATATGGATCCAAGTCCTCATACGGACCAAACTCCTCACGAGGATCAAATTCCTCAAGAGGGTCAAAGTCCTCATATGAGCATCATCGTGCTAACCCGTCTGTTTCACAGGGAAGATCTAAGGATTATGGATATGTGCATTATTATTCAAATCATTATGTTCATAAGTCCTCGAAGAATTTCTCTGCTTACTCTTATGCTTACCCTAACCCCTCTTATGTGAAATGAAGTGGATTGGCATCTATGCCACCTTTCTCTTATGGATCTCGCAGAATGATGAACTCTTTGCCACCCCTTCAGATATGGGTCATGAAGAAAAAGAACTAATCTCTTATGCAGGGTCAGGTCTCCAGACGAACTTAATCGTTTGAAGAATTTGCTGGAGACCTGAATATGCTTGAAAAGACGCAAGCTAATCATGAAGAAATGAATTTTCATTTCTCACGTCCTCCTACTGCTTTATCTGTTCTATTGATCTGATGAAATTGATACCATATTCTTCACTGATGAAGTATATGAGTTCATAAGTTGCACTAATTCATCTGCAGGATGATCAACCCAAAGCCACTGAGTGGGTCCTCGATAGTGGATGTACAAATCACATGACTGGTGACATGATGGACTCTCCTTTATCTCCATCACATCTGAAGCATATCACCTACGCTGACAAAGGCAAAAGAAAGGTATTGGGTCTAGGTAAGGTTGCAATCTCAAAGGATCGACACATGGACAAAGTCATGCTTGTCGAGTCCTTAGGGTTCAACCTCATGTCTGTCTCAATGCTTTGTGATCTTGATATGGTTGTTGTATTTGGCAAGTATCATTGTGTTGTGATCATGGAAGCTGAAAATTCCAAAGTCTTCGAAGGCTTTAGGAGAGGATATTTGTATATTGTTGATTTCTCTAAGGACCACAACCTGCTACATGTCCACTTGCAAAAGCTTTAGAAGGCTGGCTATGGCATCGACGACTTGGTCATGCTGGCATGAGGAATCTGCACACGCTTGCGAAGAAGAAGCATGTCATTGGCACCGAGGTTGTCAAATTCCTCAAGGACCATTTGTGTGGAGCTTGTGAAGCTGGAAAGATGACCAAGGCCAAGCATCCAACGAAGACTATCATGACTACTACTCGACCATTTGAATTGCTTCACATGGATCTCTTTGGTCCTACTCATTATGCCACATTTACTAATGCTGCATCTTTATATGGCTTTGTCATTGTTGATGATTATTCTCGATATACATGGGTGCATATCATCACTTACGAAACTGAAGTGCAGGAAGTCTTCAAACGATTTTCCTCGAGGGCTTCAACCAACTTTGGTGTGAAGCTCAAGCACATCAGAAGTGATAATGGAACTGAGTTCAAGAACACTGGTCTTGATGACTATCTTGATGAACTTGGTGTTACTCATGAGTTATATGCTCCTTATTGAGATGGACCACACTATGCTTGATGAGTACAAGACGCCTTCTCGCTTTTGGCCTGAGGCAATTGATACTGCGTGCCACATCATCAACAGGGTATATCTTCACAAATTCTTCAAGAAGACTGCATATAAACTCCTCACTGACAAGAAACCCAATGTGAGTTATTTCAAAGTCTTCGGTGCTAAATGTCGGATTAGAGATCCTCATCACAATTCTAAATTTGCACCGCAAGCACATGAAGGTTTTATGCTCGGTTATGGTAAGGACTCGCACACCTACATAGTCTTCAACACCTATCTCCACAAGGTTGTTGAAACTGTAGATGTGCGGTTCGATGAGACTAATGGCTCGCACCTACCTCCTGTGACAGATGAAATACCTCCTGAGGAATCTATTAAGTTCAAGGCTACTGAGGATGTCATTCCTACCGAAGAATCGGCTGAAGAAGTCATTCTAGAACCTGAAGAACATCATGCTGATGCACCTGAGGAAAATGGTGCTGAAGAAAATGATGATCCAATTCCTCAACGACAAGCCGCCAATCCTCGCATTGCAAATGAAGTGCAAATCGAGAAAATCATCAGCAACATCAACATTCCAGGTCCTCTCACACGCTCAAGAGCTTCACATTTATCTAACTTTTGTGGGCACTTTGCTTTCGTCTCTATCACAGAGCCCACTAAGGTAGATGAAGCATTTCTGGAGCCTGAGTGGATTCAAGCCATGCAAGAGGAATTACATCAATTCGGGCTCAACAACGTCTAGGAACTGGTCAAACGTTCAGATCCTCGCAAGCAAAATATCATCGGCACAAAGTGGATCTTCCGCAACAAGAAAGATGAGAATGGCCTTGTGGTGAGGAATAAGGCACGGCTTGTAGCTCAAGGCTACACACAGGTTGAAGGAACTGATTTCGATGAAACTTTTGCACCTCTTGTTAGACTTGAAGCTATTCACATATTACTTGCCTATGCTAACCATCATGATATCATCTTATATCAAATGGATGTGAAAAGTGGATTCCTCAATGGTAAGCTTGAGGAAGAAGTATATGTTGCTCAGCCTCCAGGTTTTGAAGATCCAAAGAATCCTGACAGAGTCTTCAGACTCAATAAGGCCCTCTACAGCCTCAAGCAGGCCCCACGGGCGTGGTATGATACTTTGAAGGAATTCCTCATGAAGAAAGGCTTCAAACCCGGTTCACTTGACCCAACTCTTTTCACTAAATCTTATGATGGTGAATTGTTTGTGTGCCAAATTTATGTTGATGATATCATTTTTGGCTGTACTGACCAATGTTACAGTGATGAATTTGCCTATATGATGAGTGAAGAATATCAAATGTCTATGATGGGAGAATTGAAATTCTTCTTAGGTCTTCAGATTCGTCAACAGCGCAATGGCATATTCATATCTCAGGAGAAATACCTCAAGGATGTACTAAGGAACTTCGGCATGCAAGATTGCAAAGGAGTCAAAATCCCTATGCCCACAAATGGCCATCTATGCACTGATGAAAATGGTATTGACTTCGATCAAAAGGTATACCGCTCCATGATTGGTTCTTTATTGTACTTATGTGCATCTAGGCCAGATATTATGCTTAGTGCTTGCATGTGTGCCCGATTTCAAGCTACACCGAAGGAATCACACCATAAGGTTGTGAAGCATATTCTTTGGTATCTAACTCACACACCAACACTTGGATTACGGTACCCCAAGGGCTCGGCTTTTGATCTCATTGGATATTCAGACTCTGACTATGCTGGTGATTGTGTGGACCGCAAGTCAACATCTGATGCATGCCATTTCCTTGGACGATCCTTTGTCTGTTGGTCCTCGAAGAAACAGAACTGCGCATCACTGTCTACTGCTGAAAGCTGAGTACATTGCTGCTGGTTCTTGCTGTGCTCAACTGCTATGGATGAAGCAAACTCTCAAGGACTACGGCGTCAACGTGAAGAATGTGCCACTCTAGTATGACAATGAGAGTTCCATCAAGATTGATCATAACCCAGTTCAACACTCGGAGACAAAGCACATTCAGATTCATCATCATTTTCTTCGTGAACATGTGTTGAAGGGCGATATCTCTATTGAGCATGTGAAGACTGAAGAACAGCTAGCCGATATCTTCACTAAGCCCTTGGATGAGATGAGATTTAGCAAGTTGCGGTGTGAGCTAAATATCCTAGAATCTTCGAATGTTCTTTGAAAAGGACACTCATCCTAACACTTATGCAAAATTGATGACTTAGATGTGCAACACGTGAAGAAACGTTTTTCTTCAATCAATGAAGAATAACACTCTAAGTGTGAAGAAATTAACGAAGAATTTGATTCTCAGAACCCTACGACAATTGTACGCGGTGTTTGAAATCATCATTTTTATACGGTGGGTCACACCACCACCAAAAGTTGAAAAATCTTCAATTTGAGTTTTTCCTCAGCTTTGAAATTCCTCTGTTGTTTTTCAACTTGCATTGTCTTCACTCTTTCCGTCGTTTTTCTTCATTGGCTATATATATTGAAATTCCTCTACAACATTCACTTATTGCTATTTCTTCAAGTTGCTTGTTCTGCTAAGTGAATGTGATCGGACCCTTCCCCCTCTATGCTAAACTCAACCCAGTCTATTCACAAATTCTTCATGTGCGTTCTATTTGAAACTCGTTCAAAATCTTCACTATGTCCTTGTCAGCTGAAGAAATTGCGAACGAAACTTTAAACTTATCTTATCTGAATTTTCGGCCTTTGCCGCTCAAACCATTACACATTCCATGATAATACTTATCCTTTTCACCCACGATCGCACACGATCGTCACCTCTCAGTACGTGGGTGACACATGTCAAGCGAATGAGAAGGGTCAGGGGCACGTTCGTCCTATTTCCTCGGGCGAGCAGTTTTTTCACTTCGGCTATAAATACCCATCTCCCTTGCTCACTTTGTTTTTACTCCACTCGACCCCACTCCCTCGCTCAAGCTCTCAAACCATAGCGCCGCCGCCACTTCCATCGATGCCGGTGAGAAAGAGCTTCACTACCTCGACCTCGTCGCCGCCGTACTCACGCCAGACGCGAATTTCTTCACTCCACCGCCGTCGTAGCTGTCTTCCTCAGCCAAGTTAGGGCGTGGAAGATCTGAACCGACGAGCTTCAAATCTACACTTCCCAGTTCGTCGTGTTCTTCCTCCAGGGTAATTAAAAGTTACTTTTACTACCCTTGTTGATTCGGATGTTTTCTTCAAATCCTCAAAAGGTGTTTATTTTTCAAATCCTCACACTAGACACCTCAGATATCATCTATTCTTGATCTTCTTCTCAGCAACATTTTTCTTCAAGAATCCTCAATTGTGTGGATTTTCAAATCTGTACAACTCTGGAACCTAAGTCAAAGTACGCTTAGTGAAATTCCTCAAGATTCATCCGGTCAAATTCCTCAAACTTGTCCTATTTGCAAAAACCTTCTGAGAACGCATATGACCTCTCCAAATTCCTCGCAACTATACTCTGTTCACAAGTACACATGCCCGCTGCTGAATCACTAGGTTCTCATCAACTTAACTCATTTGCAGCATTCCTCAAAGAAAAGTTGCATACCTCTTCAGAGAACTCAATCATTCAAAACCCTCAGCTGAAGAAAATGGCAGATGGCAAGAAACCTTAGAAGGGTGGAAAGAAGCTGGAAGTCAACACAACTTTTGAGATACCTGATGACATTTACAAGGATTATTGCACTCCTGATGAGGCCACTCATGGAAAGAAAACTAAGAATGAGCGCAAAGTGTGCATCCAAAGGATAGAGAGGAGATGGGCACGGGAATGGAGAGAATGTAGGTATGTCACTCCAAAATATATGAAGAAATTCGCTCTTAATCCTCCATGTCCAAGACCTCCAATGGCACCTGGCCAAGAAGCTGATCCAACCAGCCTCAAGCGTGGTGAGGGTTATCCTGATGAATGGGCCAAGCGCCATGCCAAGCTAGCTAGAGTAGCTAAGGAAGGAGTGAGGAAATTTAATGAAGACTCTGCTGCTGCTGCTGCCACTGCTGAGGCCTCTACAAGCAAGCCAAAGAAGCCTGCTCATAAGCCAAGTGCTTCAACCCCAATGCCCTCACGGCCAAGTTCCTCAACAATGCCCTCACGGCCAGATTCTTCAAAGCCCTCACAGCCAATTCCTCAAGCCGCACCAGCTCCTCCAAAGTCCTCAGCTCCTCTATCAAAATCCTCAGCACCTGCGCATCTTGCCTCGTGCCAAAGGACAACAGGCATCTCTATTGCCCCAGGAGCTTCTGCTAGTTCTTCAGCTGCACCAAATTCATAACTGGCCCCTCTCTGCTGAAGACAAAGGCCACTGCTGGATGAGGCTCTCGACCAAGTCCTCACAAGAAGCAGGTCGCCTTTCAAGTGCCGTCTGATGAAGACAAAGCTGATGATGAAGAACTTGCTGAAATCATCAGGGACAGGCAACTCAGGGCCGCAAGATCCAAAGGCACAAGTGTGCCTCTGCTTTTGGATCCAAAATTGATCCTCGATTACATTGATATCTGAAAGTGCGTTATATCGACAAGAGGGGGGTGAATAGGCGATTTTTACGAATTCTTCACCGAGGAATTTCAGGGTGAGGAAATTCCTGAGTGAAGAACTACTTGCAGCGGAATAAGTACTCAGAATTAAACATAACAGAGCATGAGCATGGTCTTCATGAAGAAATGAAAACAAGCACAGAGTACAGAAAGCGTAAACACAGGATAACACACGATAAGACAAACAGACTGAAGAAATTGAAATAAGGAAATAGAGAAAATCTTCAGTCAAAGTCTTCAAACAGATATGAACTAACACACGACATAGAAATGAGGAAATGGAACCAGGTAGCTTGGTGAAGACAATGATTTGGTAGACCAGTTCCAACTGTTGTGACAGTTGTACGTCTGGTTAGGGCGGCTAGGTATTTAAACCTGAGGACACATAGTCCCGGACACCCAGTCCTGAACACGCAGCTCAGGACACTCAGTCCTCACCATATTCCCCTTGAGCTAAGGTCACACAGACCTCACCCAATCACTCGTGGTAGTCTTCAGGTGACTTCCAAACCTTCACAAAGTCGGTCACTCGGCGATCTACAATTTCCTCTTGGATGCTCTAGACCATGACGCCTAACCGTCTGGAAGATGCACAGTCTTCAAAGGTAACAAGCGTCGGATCCACGCAGGATCAATCTCTTCAGTGATGCTCAATCACTTGGGGTTCGTAGGTGTTTGGATTTGGGTTTTCCTCACTTGATGATTTTCACTCAAAGTCCTCGGAGGATGGGATGCTCTCAAATGACAAGTGTCAGTTTCTCTCGGAGCAGCCAACCATCTAGTGGTTGTAGGGGGCGGCTATTTATAGCCTAGGGAGCAGCCCGACATGATAAGACATAAATGCCCTTCAATGATATGACCGTTAGCTGGGTAGATATTTTGGGACAGCTGGCGCATAGCACAACAATGGTCGGAATTTTGAGTATCAAATTCCTCAGGGATATCATGTTCCTCACTGTGTAGGCAATCTATACTGGCGAATTCCTAACTCCTAAGTCAGATCAAATTCCTCAGAGACCAGAAGAACTTCGTCTCTATCACTGAAGAAATCGACTGAACTTTATGAGATTTCCAATGGCTTCACTCGAAGGGATTGGTAGGTGTAGGATTTTGAGTAGAGCATCACTTGGAAAGTTTTCCTTAGTAGTTCCTCGACCCCCTTTAACAGTACGGTGTTTCCTATGACTCAAGAAAGAGAAAATGAAACTACGAAAACAAAAGTCTTCATGCTTCATGTTCCTCGAATGAATACCAAGTCTTCAGGATTACACCAATTTCTTCACTTTCAAGGTCTTCAGAAAGTCTTCAGAAATCCAAAGTCTTCAGTCGAAGAACTTCATTTTTAGGGGTCAACTTTCTCTATAAATATCAAACTCCTCATATACTTATAGACCTGTGTACACTCACAAACGCATCAGTCCCTTAACCTATAAGTCTTCAATACACCAAAATCACTAAGGGGCACTAGATGCACTTACAATCTCCCCCTTTTTGGTGATTGATGACAATATAGGTTAAGTTTTCAACGAGGATAAACATATGAAGTGTAAATACTAATATTGAGGAATTTGATTACAAGATATAGAAGAACTCCCCCTAAAGATGTGCATAGTGAGGATTTTGCTTTAGAAGCAGTGCACACTTCAAGAGTAGAATCATGGAGATCTCCCCCTTTATCTTGTAATTCATACACGCATTTAACATATAATATGAAGAATTTGAAATGCATGATGAAATATGGTGACTGATGTAATTCGGCATGCGTGCATTAACATTAATGAGGAATAAGCATGCAGAAGAAATCAGCACAAGTATCAGACCATCATAGAGTTTAAGATTACAACTCAATCCAGCAAAGTCTTCAAAAGAACGAGAGTTGTAACTTAGAAAAAATGCCCATATATAGGTAGACCCGCTTGAAGACTAACTCAAATTCTCCCCCTTTGTCATCAAATGACCAAAAGGATCGAAAATGAGGGCTAACGCCCCTGAAGAATATCAAGTTGATGGAGGAGCGCCAGTGTTGTTGGGGTCGTTTGTCGTTGTAGGGCCTGCCGCAATGTCGTCCAAGTCTTCATACTCGTCGGTGTCACGGGATGAAGAATATGAGCTGGCCACCAAGGAAGGAACTTTGACCTTCTTGAATTTCTTCGGTGGAGGTGCAGACCAGGCAAAGTTCTCCATGAGACCCATTTGCTTCAGATCTTCTTCACCATATAGATGTGATAAGACAGCCCAGGTGCGACCGAAAACTTCATGGAGGTAGTAATGGTTTTTCTTCACTGCATTATGTGTATGATAGAGCATTTCCTCATATAATATTTTTAGCCTTTTTGACTCACATTGTAATCATATTTTCACATTATTTACTCAAGAAATATTCGGATGTTCCCGTTATGTTACATTTACAACACTCCTCCATGTTTTGCAGAAAAGGGCGAAAAGGCCGAAAATCCTTCTATAATGGAGAGTGTCAAGAAGTTGTGGTTACTGTAATTTACGGAGGGACTCAAGAGTGAAGAAAAAGAAGTAATCAGAGGGGCCAAACTTAAGAAGAGGACCAACTTGTGCAGAGAGAAGAAAAGGACAGGGGCCAATGTGCAAATGGAAGATCCGATCGGGGGAATCAAATCCCTAGCGCTCTCAATCCCCAAAATCAGGCTTGGCACACATCTCTCTCCCTCACCCCTCCTTCTCCACCACCGGCCGCCGCCGCGGCCAGGCCGGCGTGGCAGCGCGCCACCTTGCCACCAGCACACCCACCATCGCCACCATCTCCAGCCACCTCCACACCTCGCGCGCCCGACCAGACAAGCGGGTCACGGGTGTAATGCCCTCGATGCGGCTATATCTCCCACGTGTCGAAGCACGACTTAGAGGCATAACCGCATTGAAAGCAATGTCGCAAGTGAGGTAATCTTCACACAACCCATGTAATACATAAGGGAACGAGATACACAGTTGGCTTACAATCGCCACTTCAGACAATTACATGAATAAAGCATTACATCAACCAGATACAATCAAGGTCCGACTAGGGAACCAAAATAAAAGAAGAACCCCAAATGCGACAAAGGTCCCCGATCGACCCCAACTGGGCTCCACTACTGATCAACTAGAACGAAACAACACAAAGGACAAGATCTTCAACGAGCTCCTCCTGAGCTGGGTCGCGTCATCTGCAAGGGCTCATCGGCACCTGCAAGCTGGTTTTGGAAGTATCTGTGAGTCACGGGGACTCAGCAATCTCACACCCTCGCGATCAAGACTATTTAAGCTTATGGGTAAGGTAAAGGTATGAGGTGGAGCTGCAGCAAGCGACTAGCATATATGGTGGCTAACATACGCAAATGAGAGCGAGAAGAGAAGGCAAAGCACGGTCGATAAAAGTATGATCAAGAAGTGATCCTAAAACAACCTACGTCAAGCATAACTCCAACACCGTGTTCACTTCCCGGACTCTGCCGGAAAGAGACCATCATGGTAACACACGCGGTTGATGCATTTTAATTAAGGTCAACTTCAGGTTTTCTACAACCGGACATTAACAAATTCCCATCTGCCCATAACCGCGGGCACGGCTTTCGAAAGTTCAAATCCCTACAGGGGTGTCCCAACTTAGCCCATCACAAGCTCTCATGGTCAACGAAGGAATAGACCTCCTCCCGAGACATTCCGATCAGACTCGGTATCCCGGTTCTTCAAGACATCCTCGACAATGGTAAAACAAGTCCAGCAAAGCCGCCCGATGTGCCGACATCCTGATGGGAGCTGCACATATCTCGTTCTCAGGGCAACACAGGATAGGTCAAGCTACGAGTAAAACCAGCCCTCAAGTTTCCCCGAGGTGGCCCCGCAGGCTGCCCATTTTGGACCAACACTTAGACAAGCACTGGCCCGGGGGGGTTAAAATAAAGATGACCCTCGGGATGCGCGACTCCCAAGGGAAAAAGGCTAGGTGGCAAATGGTAAAACCAAGGTTGGGCCTTGCTGGAGGAGTTTTATTCAAAGCAAACTGTCAAGGGGTTCCCATTATAACCCAACCGCGTAAGGAACGCAAAATCCGGGAACATAACACCGATATGATGGAAACTAGGGCGGCAAGAGTGGAACAAAACACCAGGCATAAGGCCGAGCCTTCCATCCTTTACCAAGTATATAGATACATTAATTAAATAAGATATAGTGTGATATCCCAACAAGTAAACATGTTCCAACAAGGAACAAACTTCGATCTTCACCTGCAACTAGCAATGCTATAAGAGGTGCTGAGCAAAGCGGTAACATAGCCAATCAACGGTTTGCTAGGACAAGGTGGGTTAGAGGCTTGGTTTAACAATATGGGAGGCATGATAAGCAAGTGGTAGGTATCGCAGCATAGGCATAGCAAAAGAGCGAGCAACTAAGCAAGCAAAGATAGAAGTGATTTCGAGGGTATGATCATCTTGCCTGAAATCCCGCAAGGAAGAAGAACGAGTCCATGAAGAAGACAAACGGAATGTAGATGAACAGGTCCTCACAACGCGACGTTATCGGAACCAACCCGAAGAAGCAAACACAGGAAAAGAAGCACACAACATAGTAAACAACCAACACATGAACATGGTATGATATGCGGGATGTGATATGCGATGCACATGCATGATTTGCAAAGGAATGAATGAACCTGGCCTCAACTTGGAAATCCAAGTGTGCCACTGGAAAGGTGAGATGAAATCGCTTGAAAACGATATAAAGATCACCGGAATCGGAGTTACGGTTTGGAAATGGCAAGCAATTCAAATATGGCACCGGTCTGCGATTTACAGCAAGTAGCCATCTAAATGCAACGAGATGAACATGCTACAGCACTCAAACATAGCATAAAAATACATGGCAGGGATGCATTCATGATGCTTAACTAAAGTCTAGCACTGAGCTACGGCCAATTCATCCATTAACAGGATCAAACAAGCATGGCAAAAATGCATATGACAAACAGATCTCAGACTTAGTGAAATTAACACTTGTCTGGAATTTCAGATCAGATAGCACTCTTTGGAGCATGAAAACTATATGTTACAGGGCCTGAACATGGCAAAGTAAAGCATGGCATGGAGCTACTCAAAGAGCTTAACGAAAGTCCCTTAGTGACCTTGAGCCAAAAGGGATCAGAAAATACAATTGCAAGCATGTGAACATGGCAAAAACATAATCAGATCATAGACTTAGTGAAAACCGGAGCATGCTGAAACAGATATCAAGTAGGCATGTTTACGAGCTTGATGCACTCACTACAGAGCAAGTCATGACAATCTAAGCATACACCCATCAAGAATACACAAAATACAAGCTAGACATGGCAAGAACAATAACATAGCATGCACGGATCAACTACAACATCCTCGGCAAAATCGCTAACAAGTAGACAATCTGCCCAGATTCACGAAATGACAAAAGTAGAGCTCGATTGACTCAAGCTAGGGTGCTCCATAAATGCAAACAAAGACATGGATAGATAGAGCACTACAAGATTAACAAAACATCCTTACTGATCATCCTCAAAAGAGGCACAGATCACTAGGAAACAACATGAACATATGGCATAATGAGATAAACAGCTCAAGGACTTAGTGGAAATGCTAAGTCCCTGAAATCAGCATTATCAAGTGCCTCACTTTGCAAGCTTGTTCTAGCCACCACACACATCACAAAAATACATGGGTTGCACCTCTGGAAAGATGGAAAAACCCTTAACAAAACATATGTAGAGCTCATGGGCATATCATGCACACATTAATCATGGCAAAAATGACAAATATCTAAATGGAGCAGCAGATCTGACAATTAACTCAAGTAGCACTCTTCTAATAGCATTTCGGGCATCAAGATGCACTCAAATGAAAATGATGCAATGAGATGAAATGATGTGCTCTCTGAGACGAACATTTTGATATGCTATATGCCCAAAACGGAGTTATGGATGCAAAGTTACGATGCGATGAACATGAGCATATGGATCTGGGAATTTCGGGGAATTATACCTCCGTGAAAAAGTCAACGCGGGTTCGAGCGGAGCGGGACGGCGCGGTGCGGGATGGATCCGGCCGTTTGGTTGGAGGGATGGGTGGATCTCGTCCATCTTCACCAGATCCGGGTCAACCCCGACTACGGCGAGCTCTAGGCTCCGGTGATCGCCGGAGAGGACGAAGGAAAACACGAGGCGGCGCGAGGAGGTCGGGGCCGGCCGAGTGGCGTGGTCGCCGGCGAGAGGCGGTGGCGAGGGAGCTCGGTGGCGGCGCCGGAGCGAGGCGGACGGTGGCCGGGGCACAAGGTGCGGCGAGCGGCGGACGGCGGCAACGGCGACCACGGCGGCGGGGCGGCGAGGTACAGGCGGCGGGGATGCGGTGGCGCGCCGGCGACGAAGGCGGCGGCCAATGGGCGCGGACGTCGAGCGGAGGTGCGGCGCGCGGGTGGCGGCGACCGGCGGATCTGGGCCCGCACGGGCCCGCGATGGGCTCCGCGGGCCGGCGGCGCGAGGACGGCGGCGACGGACAGGTGGCGCGGCGCGATTGGAGGAGGGCGGCGGGGACATGTCCGGCACGCGGGGTGGACGTGTCCGTCGGTGCGAGAAAGTGGGATCTAGGGTTTCGTCCGCGAAAATGGACAGGGAGGGCATATTTATAGGTAGAGGGAGCTAGGAGAGTCCAAATGAGGTGCGGTTTTCGGCCACGCGATCGTGATCGAACGCTCTAGATGATGGAGAGGGTTTAGGTGGGTTTTGGGCCAAATTAAAAGGGTGTTGGGCTGCAACACACACGAGGCCTTTTCGGTTCCTCGGTTAACCGTTGGAGCATCAAACGAAGTCCAAATGGTACGAAACTTGACAGGCGGTCTACCGGTAGTAAACCAAGGCCGCTTGGCAAGTCTCGGTCCAATCCGGAAATGTTTAATCCCCACACATGAAAGAAAGGTAGAAATGACCACCGGAGGAGAAACGAAGCGCCGGAATGCAAAACGGACAACGGGGAAAATGCTCGGATGCATGAGACGAACATGTATGCAAATGAAATGCACATGATGACATGATATGCAATGCATGACACGCAAGACATGACAAGGCAACAACAGTGAATAACTGGACGACACCTGGCACATCGCTCTCGGGGCGTTACAACGGGCGTCTGGTCCTCCGCATGAGCGCCCCCGTGCTGCTGATCTTCTTCTTCTCCTACGCCTTGCTGCTGCTCCTTCTTCCCTCGCCTTGCTGTTGCTCCTCTACTTCTCAACCCTCACCACGCTGCTGCTCCTTCTTCCCTTGCCTTGCTGCTGCTCCTCCACTTCTCAACCCTCACCACGCTGCTGCTCATCCTCTCCAAGTTGCTGCTGCCACTCCTTCCTTTGCCCTGCTGCTTCTTCTCTCTTCCACCTGCTGCTGCTCCTCCCTCACGCCCCCTCTCTAGCTGGCTGCTGCTGCTCTTTCCCTTCCCTTGCCCCAACCTGCTGCTCCTTCTTTTCCTTAAATCCTGCTGTTGCTCCTTTCTCCCTAATTCCCTTCTTCTCCCTTCCTTGCTGATGTTCCTTTCTGAAGAAAACGACCCTGCTGTTCTTCTCTGAATCCCCAACTCGCTGCTGCAGTTTCTATCTCTTTTTGTCTCTATAATTCACAGGAGTTAGTACTGTATAATATAGTGATTAGTTCAATTTCAGACTTGTGTTTGTAGTGTTATATTGGTGATCTATGAGCTGAACTGTGGCATGTGTCACTTAGTTTTTATGCGTGATAATTAGCTATATATATATATATATCTTCTGTCCATTTCTTGCTTAAAAGCCTTGTTTCATTGTGTAGTCTCTGTGATAGCTCCAGTACATGTGATTTTTATGTTGTCTCAAGTACCTGTTATATATATACATATGTGTGTGTCTGTGATGTGATACATTTATGTTCTGTCCTACAACCTTGTTTCTTCCCCCTGTTAATTGTTAGATATATATATATATATATATGTTCATGTCTTTTTAATTCCTTAGCCGTTTGATGTTTGCTTGTTTTAGTATTTTCTTTCTCAAGTAAAACGATAATACCAAAAAGACAGAGAGTATAATCTGAATCTCCCTTTGCTTATTTTGCATTTTCTTTGGCAATGATCTTTGGGAACTACCTTGTTTAGTTTAGGTTTACTTTATTGCATTCATATTCAGAATTGTGTTACCTAGCTTTAGCCGAGCATAGTTGTCGTCGCCTAGTCCCTGTGGAGAACACGACATCCGTAGTTCGGGCGACATATCCCGCTGTACTTTCAACTGATCATTTTGGCGACGTTGCCGGGGACTAGCGTCGAATGATTGTGTGAAGCTATAGACTAGGCTTAGTATAGTTTTTGTTACATTTCCAGTCAAATTTATTTCGGTGCTTCTTTTACCTTCTTACTTTTTGTTGCTTCGGCTTATTAGGATACTAACTTTCTGACTAGTGTTTACTGTTTATGAGTGTGCGTAGGAAATCTGAACTAATTGCAGTTTGTTCTATAGTTACACTCGGTTAAGATGGCACTGCTTTGTGATCTTTGGATGCCCAAAAGTTAGTGCTATATCACAGGACCGGTTTGGCCAACTATTGAGGCAGAGAACTTCGAGCTGAAACCTAGTCTTATTGCTTTGGTTCAACAACAACAGTTTGGAGGACTGCCTACTGAAGACCCTTATGAGCACTTGCTCCGAGTCATGGAGTATTCAGATACAGTAAAGTATCATGGAGTTCCTCAAGATGTTATCAAGTGCATGTTGTTCACATTCTCTCTTTGAGATGATGCTCGTGCTTGGTATCGATCCTTGCCATCAAGATCATTCAGTTGGAATGAGATATTACGAGCTTTCTTGGATAAATATTTCCCACTACACAAGCAGTCCACAATTCGAGATGAGATCTTCAGCTTCATTCAGCGTGAAGGCGAGAGCTTGTATGATGCTTGGGAGAGGTACAAAGCCTTATTCAGGAGATGTCCTAACCACGGGCTCGAGAGATGGTTAGAGCTGCAGCTATTCTATAGAGGATTGACTTCGGACACTCGATCTTACGTCGATATGGCAGCGGGTGGAGCTATTACAAACAAGACACTTGATGATGCTTTTCTGCTGATTGAGAACATAGCCTTCCACCAACTTCAATGGTACAATGAGAAGCCCACCTCTGGCCCAGTTGCTTGCTTGCAACAAATCACTTCATCTCAGCAAGAATCTCTTACACAAAAGCCGGAACCAGTTTCTCCGTGTGACAAGATTGAGCTTTCATGGATTATCTTTGATGATGATGACACCATCCTAGTTGACACACACACTTCAGATCATATGGATACTAGCATTGTAGATTCAGTTTTGCATTGTGATGATTCTTCTGTGGATGAACCAGAGCTATAGTTAGTTACTTTTGATATTGAGGAGATACCTTTAGTTGATATTGATCATGTGCTGCTAGAGCCAAATATGGAAAAGTTCACCTTTGATGATGTTAGCCACATCGATTCTTCAACGCTTGAGCCTGAGATGGAAATCTTCATTGTTGATTATGATGAGGTCACTTCAGATGTCAAGGAGCAAAGCCCTACTATTTCACCTGTCGATATGAGCCCGGTGGAAGTTTCTACTACTATGCCTTGCATGGTATCTTCAGTTGAGGTAGTCATAAAACTTCTCCAAGGCCATTTCAGGTATTATCTCAGCTTTCTAGATAAGTTATGTCATATCGCTGATATTGCCTATGCACCATGTGACTTGTTGTTGATAAATGTTCCTGATTTGCTCAATAGATATACTTATATGATAGGGTACTCTATCAATGACTTAGAGGGCATTCTCTCTATCACTTGTATTGGCTTGGTTGTTGAGTGTTCTTTCAGGTTGATGCTTGTGCACCATTTACTGCGAGTTGACCGAGTTCGAGATGACATTCCCTGGGATCCTGGTGGATTCACGGCATGGTGATGAGGAGAAGCAATGGGCACACGCGAAGAAGAGTGAAGCTGGAGCATGCACAAGGAAGCAATGGAGAAGAGCTGCAGCTTAGAGAGTGATCAAGCGAGAGTTACTTCATAGTGCCCGGTGAGCTGTTTCATGACCCATTCTGAACATCATAAATACATGCTGAATTCAATTGCTAGTTGGGTTGCTTGAGCCAGTTATTACTTATTGTCAAGCTAAAATTCACCTTTGGCATCGTGCTTGTTGTGAATTTGTGGACTTGATTTCTGAATGCCTTGTAAACTAGTGATCTACACCATGCATGCTGGGATGAAATTAGTGAGAACTATTAGTTTGGAGTGCTCAAATCCCTAGTACACTAGAAAACTTCATCATTTTCTGCATTTACTATGATACACCTAGATCACCATGTTTAGATGCTGAATTTGTGCAAAGTGTGTTCCTATTGAGAGCAATCACCTAACTACTATGGATTAGCATGCTATGTTCCCTAGATTGGTAGCTTGTGAACCAGACATGGAGAAGTGGGGATTCCTTTTTTTTTGTGCTTATGTGTTGTTCATTAAAAAATACCTTATAATGAATAATTATCAGATCTTACCTAACAGTAGCATGTCATGTTCCCTGGATCAGTGGCTTGTGAAATGTGGTTGGATCGGATAGGAGTTAATTATATTAAAAAATGTAATTGTCGAACCAGGTGTATACCATGTTCTCGGGATTGGTGGTATGTTCCTTTGGGGAGACAAACAAAAAAACTAAATATTGGTCGAGCCAGGTGTATACCATGTTCTCGGGATCGGTGGTATATTCCTTTGGTGAGACCGGTAAAATTTATCATTGTTGCTTCCTCCAAATTCAATAAGTGGTTCTACCACAATGTTGTGTTCATGGTAATAAGTGTTTCTCGGGATCATGCTCTCTTTAGGAACCTTTGGCACAGTCATCATTTAAACTTGTTGATCCTCTTTTATCATTGTAAAAGTTTAAAATGGTCATGCTTACTAGTATCCTACTGCTTTATAGCACTCTTAACCATTAATTTTCACTAGCTAAGTCTGAAGCACGCCTTGTTTGGAGATCTATTTTACCAGGACATTCTTTACTCAGTTCACTGTTCATACTCTAGCTCTTGTCATATGCCTTTGCTTGAGGACAAGCAAAGATTTAAGTGTGGGGGAACTTGATAGAGCATTTCCTCATATAATCTTTTTAGCCTTTTTGCATCACATTGTAATCATATTTTCACATTATTTATTAAAGAAATATTCGGATGTTCCTGTTATGTTACATTTACAGCACTCCTCCATGTTTTGCAGAAAAGGGCGAAAAGGCCGAAAATCCTTCTATAATGGAGAGTGTCAAGAAGTTGTGGTTACTGTAATTTACGGAGGGACTCAAGCGTGAAGAAAAAGAAGTAATCAGAGGGGCCAAACTTAAGAAGAGGACCAACTTGTGCAGAGAGAAGAAAAGGACAGGGGCCAACGTGCAAATGGAAGATCCGATTGGGGGAATCAAATCCCTAGCGCTCTCAATCCCCAAAATCGGGCTTGGCACACATCTCTCTCCCTCACCCCTCCTTCTCCACCACCGGCCGCCGCCGCGGCCAGGCCAGCGTGGCGGCGCGCCACCGTGCCACCAGCACAGCCACCATCGCCACCATCGCCAGCCACCTCCACACCTCGCGCGCCCGACCAGACAAGAGGGTCATGGGCGTCTGGTCCTCCGCATGAGCGTCCCCGTGCTGCTGATCTTCTTCTTCTCCTATGCCTTGCTGCTGCTCCTTCTTCCCTCGCCTTGCTGCTGCTCCTCTACTTCTCAACCCTCACCACGTTGCTGCTCCTTGTTCCCTCGCCTTGCTGCTGCTCCTCCACTTCTCAACCCTCACCACGCTGCTGCTCCTCCTCTCCAAGTTGCTGCTGTCGCTCCTTCCTTTGCCCTGCTTCTTCTTCTCTCTTCCACCTGCTGCTGCTCCTCCCTCACGCCCTCTCTAGCTGGCTGCTGCTGCTCTTCCCCTTCCCTTTCCCCAACCTACTGCCTCTTCTTTTCCTCAAATCCTGCTGCTTCTCCTTTCTCCCTAATTCCCTTCTTCTCCCTTCCTTGCTGCTGTTCCTTTCTGAAGAAAACGACCCTGCTGTTCTTCTCTGAATCCCCAACTCGCTGCTGCAGTTTCTATCTCTTTCCGTCTCTGTAATTCATAGGAGTTAGTACTGTATAATATAGTGATTAGTTCAATTTCAGACTTGTGTTTGTAGTGTTATATTGGTGATCTGTGAGCTGAACTGTGGCATGTGTCACTTAGTTTGTATGCTTGATAATTAGCTATATATATCTCATGTCCATTTCTTGCTTAAGAGCCTTGTTTCATTGTGTAGTCTCTGTGATAGCTCCAGTACATGTGATTTTTATGTTGTCTCAAGTACCTGTTATATATATACATATGTGTGTGTCTGTGATGTGATACATTTATGTTCTGTCCTACAACCTTGTTTCTTCCCCCTGTTAATTGTTAGATATATATATATATAGATATTTTCATGTCTTTTTAATTCCTTAGCTGTTTGATGTTTGCTTGTTTTAGTATTTTTTTTCTCAAGTAAAACGATAATACCAAAAAGACAGAGAGTATAATTTGAATCTCCCTTTGCTTATTTTGCATTTTCTTTGGCGATGATCTTCGGGAACTACCTTGTTTAGTTTAGGTTTACTTTCTTGCATTCATATTCTGAATTGTGTTACCTAGCTTTTGCCGAGCATACTTGCCGTCGCCTAGTCTCTGTGGAGAACACGACATCCGCAGTTCGGGCAAAATATCCCGTTGTACTTTCAATTGATCATTTTGACTAAGTGACACATGCCACAGTTCAGCTCACAGATCACCAATATAATGTTGGGGAACGTTGCAGAAAACAAAAATTTTCCTACGGTTTCACCAAGATCCATCTATGAGTTCATCTAGCAACGAGTGATCGGATTGCATCTACATACCTTTGTAGATCACGTGCGGAAGCGTTCAAAGAACGGGGATGAGGAAGTCGTACTCGACGTGATCCAAATCACCGGAGATCCTAGCGCCGAACGGATGGCACCTCCGCGTTCAACACACGTATGGTCAGCGTGACGTCTCCTCCTTCTTGATCCAGCAAGGGGAAGGAGAGGTTGATGAAGATCCAGCAGCACGACGGCGTGGTGGTGGATGCAGCAGTCACCGCAGTAGGGCTTCGCCGTTGTTCTGAGAGAGGGAGAGGTGTAGCAGGGGAGAGGGAGGCGCCAAGAGTCAAGGGTGCGGCTGCCCCTCCCTCCCCCCCTTTATATAGGCCCCCTAGGGGGTGCGCCGGCCCTAGGAGATGGGATCTCCCAGGGGGGCGGCGGCCAAGGGATGGAGTGCCCCCCAAGCCAGGGGGCGCACCAGCCCACTATGGGCTGGTTCCCCTCCACACTTTAGCCCATGGGCCCTCCGGGATGGGTGGCCCCACCCGGTGGACCCCCGGGACCCTTCCGGTGGTCCCGGTACAATACCGGTGACCCCCGAAACTCTCCCGATGGCCGAAACTGCACTTCCTATATATAATTCTTCACCTCCGGACCATTCCGGAACTCCTCGTGACGTCCGGGATCTCATCCGGGACTCCGAACAACTTTTGGGTTACTGCATATTCATATCTCTACAACCCTAGCGTCACCGAACCTTAAGTGTGTAGACCCTACGGGTTCGGGAGACATGTAGACATGACCGAGACGGCTCTCTGGTCAATAACCAACAGCTGGATATGGATACCCATGTTGGCTCCCACGTGCTCCTCGATGATCTCATCGGATGAACCACGATGTCGAGGATTCAAGCAACCCCGTATACAATTCCCTTTGTCAATCGGTACGTTACTTGCCCAAGATTCGATCGTCGGTATCCCAATACCTCGTTCAATCTCGTTACCGACAAGTCACTTTACTCGTACCGTAATGCATGATCCCGTGACCAGACACTTGGTCACTTTGAGCTCATTATGATGATGCATTACCGAGTGGGCCCAGAGATACCTCTCCGTTATACGGAGTGACAAATCCTAGTCTTGATCCGTGTCAACCCAAGAGACACTTTCGGAGATACCCGTAGTATACCTTTATAGTCACCCAGTTACGTTGTGACGTTTGGTACACCCAAAGCACTCCTACGGTATCCGGGAGTTACATGATCTCATGGTCTAAGGAAAAGATACTTGACATTGGAAAAACTCTAGCAAACGAACTATATGATCTTGTGCTATGTTTAGGATTGGGTCTTGTCCATCACATCATTCTCCTAATGATGTGATCTCGTTATCAATGACATCCAATGTCCATAGTCAGGAAACCATGACTATCTGTTGATCAACGAGCTAGTCAACTAGAGGCTTACTAGGGACATGTTGGTGTCTATGTATTCACACATGTATTACGATTTCCGGATAACACAATTATAGCATGAATAAAAGACAATTATCATGAACAAGGAAATATAATAATAACCTTTTATTATTGCCTCTAGGGCATATTTGCAACAGTCTCCCACTTGCACTAGAGTCAATGATCTAGTTACATTGTGATGAATCGAACACCCATGGAATTCTGGTGTTGATCATGTTTTGCTCTAGGGAGAGGTTTAGTCAACGGATCTGCTACATTCAGGTCCGTATGTACTTTACAAATATCTATGTCTCCATCTTGAACATTTTCACGAATGGAGTTGAAGCGACGCTTGATGTGCCTGGTCTTCTTGTGAAACCTGGGCTCCTTGGTAAGTGCAATAGCTCCAGTGTTGTCACAGAAGAGTTTGATCAGCCCCGACGCATTGGGTATGACTCCTAGGTCGGTGATGAACTCCTTCACCTAAATTGCTTCATGTGCTGCCTCCGAGGCTGCCATGTACTCCGCTTCACATGTAGATCCCGCCACGACGCTCTGCTTGCAACTGCACCAGCTTACTGCCCCACCATTCAAAATATACATGTATCCGGTTTGTGACTTAGAGTCATCCAGATCTGTGTCGAAGCTAGCATCGACGTAACCCTTTACGACGAGCTCTTCGTCACCTCCATAAACGAGAAACATTTCCTTAGTCCTTTTCAGGTACTTCAGGATATTCTTGACCATTGTCCAGTGTTCCTTGCCAGGATTACTTTGGTACCTACCTACCAAACTTAAGACAAGGTTTACATCAGGTCTGGTACACAGCATGGCATACATAATAGAACCTATGGCTGAGGCATAGGGGATGACACTCATCTCTTCTATATCTTCTGCCGCGGTCGGACATTGAGCTGAGCTCAATTTCACACCTTGCAACACAGGCAAGAACCCCTTCTTAGACTGATCCATATTGAACTTCTTCAATATCTTATCAAGGTATGTGCTTTGTGAAAGACCTATGAGGCGTCTTGATCTATCTCTATAGATCTTGATGCCTAATATATAAGCAGCTTCTCCAAGGTCCTTCATTGAAAAACTCTTATTCAAGTAGGCCTCAATGTTGTCCAAAAGCTCTATATCATTTCCCATCAAAAGTATGTCATCTACATATAATATGAGAAATGCTACAGAGCTCCCACTCACTTTCTTGTAAACGCAGGCTTCTCCATAAGTCTGCATAAACCCAAACGCTTTGATCATCTCATCAAAGCGAATGTTCCAACTCCGAGATGCTTGCACCAGCCCATAAATTGAGCGTTGGAGCTTGCACACCTTGTCAGCATTCTTAGGATCGACAAAACCTTCCGGCTGCATCATATACAATTCTTCCTTAAGGAAACCATTAAGGAATGCTGTTTTGATGTCCATTTGCCATATCTCATAATCATAGAATGCGGCAATTGCTAACATGATTCGGACGGACTTCAGCTTCGCTATCGGTGAGAAAGTCTCATCGTAGTCAACCCCTTGAACTTGTCGATAACCCTTAACGACAAGCCGAGCTTTATAGATGGTCACATTACCATCCGCGTCTGTCTTCTTCTTAAAGATCCATTTATTTTCTATGGCTCGCCGCTCAACGGGCAAGTCAGTCAAAGTCCATACTTCGTTTTCATACATGGATCCTATCTCGGATTTCATGGCTTCCAGCCATTTGTCGGAATCCGGGTCCGCCATCGCTTCTTCATAGTTCGAAGGTTCACCGTTGTCTAACAACATGATTTCCAAGACAGGGTTGCCGTACCATTCTGGTGCGGAACGTGTCCTTGTGGACCTTCGAATTTCAGTAGGAGCTTGATCAGAAGTATCTTGATCATCATCATTAACTTCCTCTCTAATTGGTGCAGGCACCACAGGAACATTTTCCTGAGTTGCGCCACTTTCCGGTTCAAGAGGTAATACTTCATCAAGTTCTACTTTCCTCCCACTTACTTCTTTCGAGAGAAACTCTTTCTCTAGAAAGGATCCATTCTTGGCAACAAAGATCTTGCCTTCGGATCTGAGGTAGAAGGTATACCCAATAGTTTCTTTAGGGTATCCTATGAAGACGCATTTTTCTGACTTGGGTTCGAGCTTTTCAGGTTGAAGTTTCTTGACATAAGCATCGCATCCCCAAACTTTTAGAAACGACAGCTTAGGTTTCTTCCCAAACCATAATTCATATGGTGTCGTCTCAACGGATTTCGACGGAGCCCTATTTAAAGTGAATGCGGCAGTCTCTAAACATAGCCCCAAAAAGATAGTGGTAAATCGGTAAGAGACATCATAGATCGCACCATATCTAATAGAGTGCGATTACGACGTTCGGACACACCATTACGCTGAGGTGTTCCAGGCGGCGTCAGTTGTGAAACTATTCCACATTTTCTTAAGTGTGTGCCAAACTCGTGACTCAAGTATTCTCCTCCACGATCTGATTGCAAGAACTTGATTTTCCTGTCACATTGATTCTCAACCTCACTCTGAAATTCCTTGAACTTTTCAAAGGTCTCAGACTTGTGTTTCATTAAATAGACATACCCATATCTACTCAAGTCATCAGTGAGGGTGAGAACATAATGATAGCCACCGCGAGCCTCAACACTCATTGGACCGCACACATCAGTATGTATGATTTCCAATAAGTTGGTTGCTCGCTCCATTGTTCCTGAGAACCGAGTCTTGGTCATTTTACCCATGAGGCATGGTTCGCACGTGTCAAATGATTCGTAATTAAGAGACTCTAAAAGTCCATCTGCATGGAGCTTCTTCATGCGTTTGACACCTATGTGACCAAGGCGGCAGTGCCACAAGTATGTGGGACTATCATTATCAACCTCACATCTTTTGGTATTCACACTTTGAATATGTGTAGCATTACGCTCAAGATTCATTAATAATAAACCATTCACCATCGGAGCATGACCATAAAACATATCTCTCATATAAATAGAACAACCATTTTTCTCGGATTTAAATGAGTAGCCATCTCGTATTAAACGAGATCCGGATACAATGTTCATGCTCAAACTTGGCACTAAATAACAATTATTGAGGTTCAAAACTAATCCCGTAGGTAAATGTAGAGGTAGCGTGCCGACGGCGATCACATCGACCTTGGAACCATTCCCGACGCGTATCGTCACCTCGTCCTTCGCCAGTCTCCGCTTATTCCGCAGCTCCTGCTTTGAGTTACAAATGTGAGCAACCGCACCGGTATCAAATACCCAGGAGCTACTACGAGTACTGGTAAGGTACACATCACTTACATGTATATCACATATACCTTTCGTGATGCCGGCCTTCTTGTCTGCTAAGTATTTGGGGCAGTTCCACTTCCAGTGACCACTTCCCTTGCAATAAAAACACTCAGTCTCGGGCTTGGGTCCATTCTTTGGCTTCTTCCCGGCAGCTTGCTTGCCGGGCGCAGCAACTCCCTTGCCGTTCTTCTTGAAATTCTTCTTACCCTTGCCTTTCTTGAACTTAGTAGTTTTATTCACCATCAACACTTGATGTTCCTTTTTGACTTCTACCTCTGCTGATTTCAGCATTGCAAATACTTCAGGAATGGTCTTTTCCATCCCCTGCATATTGAAGTTCATCACAAAGCTCTTGTAGCTCGGTGGAAGCGACTGAAGGATTCTGTCAATGACCGCGTCATCCGGGAGATTAACTCCCAGCTGAGTCAAGCGGTTATGTAACCCAGACATAGTGAGTGTGTGCTCACTGACAGAACTGTTTTCCTCCATCTTACAGCTGAAGAACTTGTCGGAGACTTCATATCTCTCGACCCGAGCATGAGCTTGAAAACCCATTTTTAGCTCTTCGAACATCTCATATGCTCCGTGTCTCTCAAACCGCTTTTGGAGCCCCGGCTCTAAGCTGTAAAGCATGCCGCACTGAACGAGGGAGTAATCATCAGTACGTGTCTGCCAAGCGTTCATAATGTCTTGTTCCGCAGGGAGAACGGGTGCATCACCTAGTGGTGCTTCTAGGACCTAATCTTTCTTTGCAGCTATGAGGATGATCCTCAGGTTCCGGACCCAGTCCGTATAGTTGCTGCCATCGTCTTTCAGCTTGGTTTTCTCTAGGAACGCGTTGAAGTTGAGGACAACGTTAGCCATTTGATCTACCATACATGTTGTAAAGATTTTATACTAAGTTCAGGATAATTAAGTTCATCTAAATCAAATTATTCAATGAACTCCCACTCAGATAGACATCCCTCCAGTCATCTAAGTATAACATTATCCGAGTTAACTAGGCCGTGTCCGATCATCACGTGAGACGGACTAGCCAACATCGGTGAACATCTTCATGTTGATCGTATCTTCTATACGACTCATGCTTGACCTTCGGTCTTCTGTGTTCCGAGGCCATGTCTGTACATGCTAGGCTCGTCAAGTCAACCTAAGTGTTTGCATGTGTAAATCTGTCTTACACCCGTTGTATGTGAACGTTGGAATCTATCACACCCGATCATCACGTGGTGCTTCGAAACAACAAACTGTCGCAACGGTGCACAGTTAGGGGGAACACTTTCTTGAAATTATTATGAGGGATCATCTTATTTACTACCGTCGTTCTAAGTAAACAAGATGCAAAAACATGATAAACATCACATGCAATCAAATAATAATAGTGACATGATATGGCCAATATCACATAGCTCCTTTGATCTCCATCTTGGGGCTCCATGATCATCTTGTCACCGGCATGACACCATGATCTCCATCATCGTGTCTCCATGAAGTTGCTCGCCAACTATTACTTCTACTACTATGGCTAACACGTTTAGCAATAAAGTAAAGTAATTTACATGGTGTTTCTCAATGACACGCAGGTCATACAAAAAATAAAGGCAACTCCTATGGCTCCTGCCGGTTGTCATACTCATCGACATGCAAGTCGTGATTCCTATTACAATAGCATGAACATCTCATACATCACATATATATCATTCATCATTCATCACAACTTTGGCCATATCACATCACAAAACACTTGCTGCAAAAACAAGTTAGACGTCCTCTAATTGTTGTTGCAAGTTTTACGTGGCTGCAATAGGGTTCTAGCAAGAACATTTTCTTACCTACGTGAAAGCCACAACATGATTTGTCAACTTCTATTTACCCTTCATAAGGACCCTTTTCATCGAATCCGCTCCAACTAAAGTGTGAGAGACAGACACCCGCCAGCCACCTTATGCAACTAGTGCATGTCAGTCGGTGGAACCGGTCTCACGTAAGCGTACGTGTAAGGTTGGCCTGGGCCGCTTCATCCCACAATACCGCTGAAGCAAAATAAGACTAGTAGCGGCAAGAAAGTTGACAACATCTACGCCCACAACAAATTGTGTTCAACTCGTGCAAAGAGAACTACGCATAGACCTAGCTCATGATGCCACTGTTGGGGAACGTTGCAGAAAACAAAAAATTTCCTACGGTTTCACCAAGATCCATCTATGACTTCATCTAGCAACGAGTGATTGGATTGCATCTACATACCTTTGTAGATCACGCGCGGAAGCGTTCAAAGAACGGGGATGAGGAAGTCGTACTCGATGTGATCCAAATCATCGGAGATCCTAGCGCCGAACGGACGGCACCTCCGCGTTCAACACACGTACGGTCAGCGTGACGTCTCCTCCTTCTTGATCCAGCAAGGGGAAGGAGAGGTTGATGAAGATCCAGTAGCATGATGGCATGGTGGTGGATGCAGCAGTCAACGCAGCAGGGCTTCGCTGTTCTTCTGCGAGAGGGAGAGGTGTAGCAGGGGAGAGGGAGGCGCCAAGAGTCAAGGGTGCGGCTGCCCCTCCCTCCCCCCTTTATATAGGCCCCCTAGGAGGTGCGCCGGCCCTAGGATATGGGATCTCCTAGGGGGCGGCGGCCAAGGGGTGGAGTGCCCCCCAAGCCAGGTGGGGCGCCCCCCCCACCCTAGGGTTCCCAACCCTAGGCGCATGGGGTGGGCCAAGGGGGGCGCACCAGCCCACTATGGGCTGGTTCCCCTCCCACTTTAGCCCATGGGGCCCTCCGGGATGGGTGGCCCCACCCGGTGGACCCCCAGGACCCTTCCGGTGGTCCCGGTACAATATCGGTGACCCCCGAAACTCTCCCGATGGCCGAAACTGCACTTCCTATATATAATTCTTCACCTCCGGACCATTCCGGAACTCCTCGTGACGTCCGGGATCTCATCCGGGACTCCGAACAACTTTCGGGTTACTGCATATTCATATCTCTACAACCCTAGCGTCACCGAACCTTAAGTGTGTAGACCCTACGGGTTCGGGAGACATGTAGACATGACCGAGACGGCTCTCCGGTCAATAACCAACAGCGGGATCTGGATACCCATGTTGGCTCCCACATGCTCCTCGATGATCTCATCGGATGAACCACGATGTCGAGGATTCAAGCAACCCCGTATACAATTCCCTTTGTCAATCGGTACGTTACTTGCCCGAGATTCGATCGTCGGTATCCCAATACCTTGTTCAATCTCGTTACCGACAAGTCACTTTACTCGTACCATAATGCATGATCCCGTGACCAGACACTTGGTCACTTTGAGCTCATTATGATGATGCATTACCGAGTGGGCCCAGAGATACCTCTCCGTTATACGGAGTGACAAATACCAGTCTTGATCCGTGTCAACCCAACAGACACTTTCGGAGATACCCGTAGTATACCTTTATAGTCACCCCAGTTACGTTGTGACGTTTGGTACACCCAAAGCACTCCTACGGTATCCGGGAGTTACACGATCTCATGGTCTAAGGAAAAGATACTTGACATTGGAAAAACTCTAGCAAACGAACTATACAATCTTGTGCTATGTTTAGGATTGGGTCTTGTCCATCACATCATTCTCCTAATGATGTGATCTCGTTATCAATGACATCCAATGTCCATAGTCAGGAAACCATGACTATCTGTTGATCAACGAGCTAGTCAACTAGAGGCTTACTAGGGACATGTTGGTGTCTATGTATTCACACATGTATTACGATTTCCGGATAACACAATTGTAGCATGAATAAAAGACAATTATCATGAACAAGGAAATATAATAACAATCCTTTTATTATTGCCTCTAGGGCATATTTCCAACATATAACACTACAAACACAAGTGTGAAATTGAACTAATCACTATATTATACAGTACTAACTCCTGTGAATTACAGAGACAGAAAGAGATAGAAACTGCAGCAGCGAGTTGGGGATTCAGAGAAGAACAGCAGGGTCATTTTCTTTAGAAAGGAACAGCAGCAAGGAAGGGAGAAGAAGGGAATTAGGGAGAAAGGAGCTGCAACAGGATTTGAGGAAAAGAAGAAGCAGCAGGTTGGGGCAAGGGAAGGGGAAGAGCAGCAGCAGCCAGCTAGAGAGGGGCGTGAGGGAGGAGCAGCAACAGGTGGAAGAGAGAAGAAGCAGCAGGGCAAAGGAAGGAGCGGCAGCAGCAACTTGGAGAGGAGGAGCAGCAGCGTGGTGAGGGTTGAGAAGTGGAGGAGCAGCAGCAAGGCGAGGGAAGAAGGAGCAGCAGCATGGTGAGGGTTGAGAAGTAGAGGAGCAGCAGCAAGGCGAGGGAAGAAGGAGCAGCAGCAAGGCGTAGGAGAAGAAGAATATCAGCAGCACGGGGGTGCTCATGCGGAGGACCAGACGCCCATGACCCTCTTGTCTGGTCGGGCGTGCGAGGTGTGGAGGTGGCTGGAGATGGTGGGTGTGCTGGTGACACGGTGGTGCGCCGCCACGCCGGCCTGGCTGCGGCGGCGGCCAGTGGTGGAGAAGGAGGGGTGAGGGAGAGAGATGTGTGCCAAGCCCGATTTTGGGGATTGAGAACGCTAGGGATTTGATTCCCCCGATCGGATCTTCCATTTGCACGTTGGCCCCTGTCCTTTTCTTCTCTTTGCACAAGTTGGTCCTCTTCTTAAGTTTGGCCCCTCTGATTACTTCTTTTTCTTCACGCTTGAGTCCCTCCGTAAATTACAGTAACCACAACTTCTTGACACTCTTCATTATAGAAGGATTTTCGGCCTTTTCGCCCTTTTCTACGAAACATGGAGGAGTGTTGTAAATGTAACATAACGGGAACATCCGAATATTTCTTGAGTAAATAATGTGAAAATATGATTACAATGTGATGCAAAAAGGCTAAAAAGATTATATGAGGAAATGCTCTATCAGTGTAGCAGTCATGTTGTGAAGGATAGAACCAAACTGACGCTTAACCCATTTATGGTATCGATCCACCTTCCGGTGAAGACTGAGAAGCAGCTCACGGTCAGTCATCACCCTGGGAGGTGTGGCTTGAGGATTTGACTTGGATGCATTTGCAGTAGAGTCATGAGTGGCAGAGTCATCATTGGTGGAATAAGATGCAGCTTTGCGAAACTGACCATCCAATGGACGAATGCCTTCATCAATGACAATAGGTGCCTTCCCCTTTTCATCAGTTGAGGTATAAGTCTGCTTGAGGACTTCAATCGGAGGCAGGTAGCTAAGGTGATTCTGAAAATCAGCCTTGTAGTTGAGTGAAGACCTTGTTATGAAGAATCTCATAATCTAAGGAGCATAAGGCTTCAACTCAAACGGAGAAAGTGCAACATTTTCCAGAGTCCTCATGAAGAAATCATAGTAATTGGCAGGAATGCTATGAATGATGTTGAATAGCAGATTCTTCATGATGCCAACTATTTCCTCATCAAATGAGTCGCGGCCTTTGATAGGACTCATTATCCTCGTCAAAATGGGATAGACTGTTCTAGGCACATAGCGTAAGTCCTTCACAAGGAATTTGGTCCTTGGGGCTTGGCCGGGCTTCAGCGGCTTCATTAGAACTTGCATGTAATGAGTAGTGAGTTCAGGTTCTTGGTACAAGCAGCGAGCTCCTTCACTAGGTGGACTGATGGGCAGGGTGTGAAGTAATTTAGGGGCTGGTGCCTTATAATGAGTGTTATTGGTCATCCAGTCCAAGACCAAGGTGTTGATATCTTCAGGATCACCTGTGATGTGCAGTGTCGCATAGAACTGAAGAATAAGCTCTTCATCCCAATCAACAATGTCAGAGCAAAAATTGAGGAGGCCTGCGTCATGAAGCACACCGAGGACAGGAGAGAAACAAGGCAATGATTCCATGTCCACGTGAGGAATATGCTCATGGTAGAAGATTTTGTCCATGTTGAAAAGCAGTGAAGAATAGAAATTGGCCTGGCTGGCAGTCCAGAAATGTGTCCTCCTTAGACGAGCAGAGTCATAAGGATTGTAGTCAGTGAAGAATACATGCTCACCAAAGAAGTCATCGGCCTTGAATTTTTGCTTCTTCAAGAAGGGATCCTTTGGCTCGGGGTGAGGAGTGTCAGTCAATTGCATCACAACCTCAGGGATCTCGATCTCAGGTTCCGCAGGCTGAGGAATTTCAGGTTTTTCTTCAGTGGCAGCCTGGGACTTCAATTCTTCATTTACATATGCTTCATCACTAGTGGTTGGAATCTCTTCATGGACAAATGGTGTGGCACGAGGTTCTTCAGATCCCAGTTGTACTTCAGTAGGGACAGGGGACTGAGGAATTTGTTGTAGTGGTGTGAACAGAGGACAATTGGGATGCTGACTTTCCCAAAAGTCGTCGTTCAACACTGGAGTGGTGCATCCAATGTCCACATCTTCTTCTTCATTCATTTCTTCAATGTCGGTCTCTTCAGCAGTGAACTGAGGCATGGGCGATGAGATTATTGGGATTGAAGGGATTTCATCCACTTCAATTTCTTCATCCAACTGCTCTGACGAAGCAACAGAAGGAATGTCATCATCTGATCCACTTGGGATCATGTATTCTTCATCAAAAGGAACAAGGTCCTTTGATGGCACGGATGAGACAGGAACAACATCAATTGGATTGTCATAGGAACTTGTTAATGGCTTCATTTTCTTTGGAGCTTAAGAATCTGATGCAGTTGATGCCTTCCTTTTCTTCACAGCTACACGCTTTGGAGCCTTGGTCTTCTTCACGTCTAATGCAGATGGAAGGATAGGAGTTGGTGTAGGCATAGGAGGAGCAGAGGAATTTGGTCCAAGATCTTCAGGCACAACTAATGCAGTTGTCCTGACTTCTTCATTTTCTTCAGGCACAACACTAGTGGTTGCCCTGGAAATTTCTGCAGCGGTTGGAATGCAGTCATTAGCCCTGAAATTAGCATTTTCTTCAGCAGCCTAAGTGTCATCAGCGGTGCAGGCATTTTCTTCAGTAGGCTGAGCAGATGTTGTAGCTTGAGGAATTTCTTGTTGCGTTTGTGCTGCAATAGTGGAGGTGAAGTTATCAGCAAGTCTCACAAAATGAACCTTGGCTCCCATCCAATCAGCGTGGTATGCGTCAAATTCATCACTGAGTTTTTCAATCTCAGATTGAATAGTGACAAGTTCTTTAGTTGTCATAGAGACAATGTTTTTCTTCAGGAAGCGCTCCTTTTTGTACTGCGCTTTCTTGATCTGCCTAGCCTTTTCAAATTTCCATTTCTCTTCCTGAATGAAGTGAGTCAACATATGACTTTGGCCAGGAGTCAACTTGAAATCAGGCATGGGAGTGTTGGGGTCCTTGTGCCAGAGATCAATGTAATCAAGGATCAACTTTGGATCCAAAAGTAGAGGCACACTTGTGCCTTTGGCTCTAGCGGCCCTGACTTGCCTGTCCCTGATGATTTCAGCAAGTTCTTCATCATCAGCTTCGTCTTTATCAGACGGCACTTGAGAAGCGACCTGCTTCTTTTGAGGACTTGGTTGAGAGCCTCGTCCAGCAGTTGCCTTGGTCTTCAGCAGAGTGGGGCCAGTTGAAGAATGCAGAGGAGCTGAAGAACTTGGAGAGGCACCTGAGGCAATAGAGATGCCTATTGTCCTTTGGCACGAGGCAAGATGCGCAGGTGCGGAGGACTTTGACGGGGGAGATGAGGACTTTGGAGGAGCTGGTGTGGGTGGAGGAATTGGTCGTGAGGGCTTTGAAGAAACTGGCCGTGAGAGAATTGCTGAGGAACTTGGCCGTGAGGGCATTTGGGTAGAAGCACTTGGCTTATGAGTCGGCTTCTTTGGCATTGCCTTCTTGGGCTTACTTGCAGAGGCCTCAGCAGTGGCAGCAGCAGCAGAGTCTTCATTGAATTTCCTCACTGCTTCCTTAGCTACTCTGGCAAGCTTGGCCTGGCGCTTGGCCCATTCATCAGGATAATCCTCACCACGCTTGAGGCTGGTGGGATCAGCTTCTTGGCCAGGTGCCAAAGGAGGTCTTGGGCATGGAGGATGAAGAGCGAATTTCTTCATATACTTGGGAGTGACATATCTGTATTCCCTCCATTCCCGTGCCCATCTCCTCTCTATCCTTTGGATGCGCACTTTGCGCTCATTCTTAGTTTCCTTCCCATGGGTGGCCTCATCAGGAGTGCAACAATCCTTGTATATGTCCTCAGGGATTTCAAACACAGTGTTGACTTCTAGCTTCTTTCCTCCCTACTGAGGTTTCTTGCCATCTGCCATTTTCTTCAGCTGAGGGTTTTTAACGATTGAGTTGTCTAAAGAGGTATGCAACTTTTCTTCGAGGAACGCTGCAAATGAGTTAAGTTGATGAGAACCTAATGATTCAGCAGCGGACATGTGTGCCTGTGAACAGAGAATAGGTGTGAAGAATTTGGAGAGGTCATATGCGTTCTCAGAAGTTTTTACAAAAAGAACAAGTTTGAGGAAATTGACCAGATGAGTCTTGAAGAATTTCACTAAGCGTTCTTTGACTTAGGTTCCAGAGTTGTACAGATTTGAAACTCCACACAATTGAGGAATCTTGAAGAAAAATGTTTCTTAGAGAAACAGATCAAGAATAGATGATATGTGAGGTGTTTAGTGTATGAAGAGTTGAGGAATAAACACCTTTTGAAGATTTGATGAAAACATCAGAATCAACAAGGGCAGTAAAAGTAACTTTTAATTACCCTTGACGAAGAACACGACGAACTAGGAAGTGTAGATTTGAAGCTCGTCGGCTTAGATCTTCCACGCCCTAACTTGGCTGAGGAAGACAGCTACGGCGGCGGCGGAGTGAAAAAATCCGCGTCCGGCGTGAGTACGGCGGCGACGAGGTCGAGGCAGTGAAGCTCTTCCTCACCGGCGACGATGGAAGTAGCAGCGGTGCTAGGGTTGGGAAGCTCGAGCGAGGGAGTGAGGTCGAGCGGAGTAAAAGTGAAGTGAGGAAGGGAGAGGGGTATTTATAGCCGAAGTGAAAAACCGCTCGCCCGAGGAAATAGGACGAACGTGCCCCTGACCTTTCTCATTCGCTTGACATGTGTCACCCATGTATAGAGAGGTGGCGATCGTGTGAGATCGTGGGTGAATAGATAAACACCGCATATAATGTGGAATGGTTCGAGCGGCAAATCCGAAAATTTAGATAAGATAGGTTTTAAAGTTCTGTTTGCTATTTCTTCAGCTGACAAAGACATGGTGAAGATTTTGAACGATATTCAAATAGAACGCACATGAAGAATTTGTGAATAGACTGGGTTGAGTTTAGCATAGAGGGGAAAGGGTCCGATCACATTCACTTAGCAGAAAGAGCAACTAGAAGAAATAGCAATAAGTGAATGTTGTAGAGGACATAAACTCATATATATAGTCAAAGAAGAAAAACGACGGAAATAGTGAAGACAATGCAAGTTGAAAAACAAGTGAGGAATTTTAAAGAACTGAGGAAAAACTCAATTGAAGATTTTCAACATTTGGTGGTGGCGTGACCCACCGTATAAGAATGATGATTTCAGACACCGCGTACAATTGTCGTAGGGTTCTGAGAATCAAATTATTTGTTAATTTCTTCACACTTAGAGTGTTATTCTTCATTGATTGAAGAAAAACGTTTCTTCATGTGTTGCACATCTAAGTCATCAATTTTGCATAAGTGTTAGGATGAGTGTCCTTTTCAAAGAACATTCGAAGATTCTAGGATATTTAGCTCACACCGCAACTTGCTAAATCTCTTCTCATCCAAGGGCTTAGTGAAGATATCGGCTAGCTGTTATTCAGTCTTCACATGCTCAATAGAGATGTCGCCCTTCAACACATGATCATGAAGAAAATGATGACGAATCTGAATGTGCTTTGTCTTTGAGTGCTGAACTGGGTTATGAGCAATCTTGATGGCACTCTCATTGTCACAGTAGAGTGCCACATTCTTCACGCTGACGCTGTAGTCCTTGAGTGTTTGCTTCATCCATAGTAGTTGAGCACAGCAAGAACCAGCAGCAATGTACTCAGCTTCAGCAGTAGACAGTGATACGCAGTTCTGTTTCTTCGAGGACCAACAGACCAAAGATTGTCTGAGGAAATGGCATGTGCCAGATGTTGACTTGCGGTCCACACGATCACCAACATAGTCAGAGTCTGAATATCCAATGAGATCAAAAGCCGAGCCCTTGGGGTACCATAATCCAAGTGTTGGTGTGTGAGCTAGATATCGAAGAATATGCTTCACAGCCTTATGGTGTGATTCCTTCAGTGTAGCTTGAAATCGGGCACACATGCAAACACTAAGCATATTATCTGGCCTAGATGCACATAAGTACAATAAAGAACCAATCATGGAGTGGTATACCTTTTGATCAAAGTCAATACCATTTTCATCAGTGCATAGATGACCATCTGTGGGCATAGGGATTTTGACTCCTTTGCAATCTTGCATGCCGAATTTCCTCAGTACATCCTTGTGGTATTTCTCCTGAGATATGAATATGCCATTGCGCTGTTGAAGAATCTGAAGACCTAAGAAGAATTTCAATTCTCCCATCATAGACATTTGATATTCTTCACTCATCATATAGGCAAATTCATCATTGTAACGTTGGCCAGTACAGCCGAAAATGATATCATCAACATAAATTTGGCACACAAACAATTCACCATCATAAGATTTAGTGAAAAGAGTTGGGTCAACTGAACCGGGTTTGAAGCCTTTCGTCATGAGGAATTCCTTCAAAGTATCATACCATGCCTGTGGCACCTGCTTGAGGCCATAGAGGCCCTTATTGAGTCTGAAGACTTTGTCAGGATGCTTTGGATCTTCAAAACCTGGGGGTTGAGCAACATATACTTCTTCCTCAAGCTTACCATTGAGGAATGCACTTTTCACATCCATTTGATATAAGATGATATCATGATGGTTAGCATAAGCAAGTAATATGTGAATAGCTTCAAGTCTAGCAACAGGTGCAAAAGTTTCATCGAAATCAATTCCTTCAACCTGTGTGTAGCCTTGAGCTACAAGTTGTACCTTATTCCTCACCAGAAGGCCATTTTCATCTTCCTTGTTGCGGTAGATCCACTTTGTGCCGATGATATTGTGCTTGCGAGGATCTGGACATTTGACCAGTTCCCAGATGTTGTTGAGCTTGAATTGATGTAATTCCTCTTGCATAGCTTGAATCCACTCAGGCTCCAGAAATGCTTAATCTACCTTAGTGGGCTCTGTGATAGAGATGAAAGCAAAGTGCCCATAAAAGTTTGATAAATGTGAAGCTCTTGAGCGTGTGAGAGGACCTGGAATGTTGATGTCGCTGATGATTTTCTCAATTTGCACTTCATTTGCAACGCGAGGATGAGCGGGTTGTCGGTGAGGAATTTGATCAGCATTTTCTTCATCACCATTTTCCTGAGGTGCATCAGCACGACGTTCTTCATGTTCTGGAATGACTTCTTCAATAGATTCTTCAGTGGGAATGACATCCTCAGTAGCCTTGAACTTAATAGATTCCTCAGGAGGTATTTCATCTGTCACAGGAGGTAGGTGCTCTCTTTGCGAGCCATTAGTTTCATCGAACCGCACATCTACAGTTTCAACAACCTTGTGATGACAGGTGTTGAAGACTCTGTAGGTGTGCGAGTCCTTACCATAACCGAGCATAAAACCTTCATGTGCTTTCGGTGCAAATTTAGAACTGTGATGAGGATCTCTAATCCAACATTTAGCACCGAAGACTTTGAAATAACTCACATTGGGTTCTTGTCAGTGAAGAATTTGTGAAGATATACCCTGTTGATGATGTGGCACGCAGTATCAATTGCCTCGGGCCAAAAGCGAGGAGGTGTCTTGTACTCATCAAGCATAGTGCGGGCCATCTCAACAAGAGTCCTGTTCTTGCGCTCTACGACGCCATTTTGCTGAGGAGTATAAGGAGCAGATAACTCATGAGTAATACCAAGTCCATCAAGATAGTCATCAAGACTAGTGTTCTTGAACTCAATTCCATTATCACTTCTGATGTGCTTGATCTTCACACCAAAGTTGGTTGAAGCCCTCGATGAAAATCCTTTGAAGACTTCCTGCTCTTTAGTTTTGTAAGTGATGATATGGACCCATGTATATCAAGAATAATCATCAACAATGACAAAGCCATATAAGGATGCAGCATTAGTGAATGTGGCATAGTGAGTAGGGCCAAAGAGATCCATGTGAAGTAATTCAAATGGTCGAGTAGTAGTCATGATAGTCTTTGCTGGATGCTTGGCCCTGGTCATTTTTCCAGCTTCACAGGCTCCGCATAAGTGATCCTTGAGGAATTTGATATTTTCAATGCCAATGACATGCTTCTTCTTCATGAGCGTGTGCAAATTCGTCATGCCAGCATGACCAAGTCGTCGATGCCATAGCCAGCCTTCTGAAGCTTTTGGAAGTAGACATATAGCAGGTTGTGGTCCTGTAGAGAAATCAACAATATACAAATCTCCTCTCCTAAAGCCTTCGAAGACTTTGGAATTGTCAGCTTCCATGATCACAACACAACGATACTTGCCAAAGACAACAACCATATCAAGATCACAAAGCATTGAGATAGACATGAGGTTGAACCCTAAGGACTCGACAAGCATGACTTTGTCCATGTGTCGATCCTTTGAGATTGCAACCTTACCTAGACCCAATACCTTGCTTTTGACTTTGTCAGCATAGGTGATATGCTTCAGGTGTGATGGAGATAAAGCAGTGTCCATCAATAAGCTCTTGTCACCAGTCATGTGATTTGTACATCCATTATCGAGGACCCACTCAGTGGCTTCGGGTTGATCATCCTGCAGATGAATTAGTGCAGCTTATGAACTCATATACTTCATTAGTGAAGAATATGTTATTAATTTCATCAGATCAATTTCATCAAGCAATAAAACAGATAAAGCAGTATGAGGACGTGAGAAATGAAAATTCATTTCTTCATGATTAGCCTGCATCCTTTCAAGCACATTCAGGTCTCCAGCAAATTCTTCAGACGATTAAGTTCATCTGGAGACCTGATCCTGCATAAGATATTAGTTCTTTTTCTTAACCACCCACATCTAAAGGGGTGGCAAAGAGTTCCTCATTCTGCGAGCTCCATAAGAGAAAGGTGGCATAGATGCCAATCCACTTCATTTCACATCAGAGGGGTTAGGGTAAGCATAAGAGTAAGCAGAGAAATTCTTCGACGACTTATGAACATAATGATTTGAAGAATAATGCACATATCCATAATCCTTAGATCTTCCCTGTGGAACAGACGGGTTAGCACGATGATGTTCATATGTGGACTTTGATCCCTTTGAGGAATTTGATCCATGTGAGGACTTTGGTCCGTATGAGGACTTGGATCCATATGAAGAATTTGTTCTGGGGTTCCTATTCTTCACAGGTGTGTCATGATGACATTCACCTGAAGATTTTCGAGGCACCTTTTGGGAACCCAGATTTTCTTCATAGGAGGACCGTTCGTGCATTAGTGCCAACATATCTAGCAAATACTTCACCATTCTGATTTTTGAACAGTTTATAGTTGGGATCAATTGACTCATCAAAAGAATATGATGATTCACATGTAAAGCCAGATAAAGTAGATGGATCCACGGAAAGTCCCTTTGCAGCAACCCATGAGGTTTTGGGATACTGCTGAGGTTTCCAGTAGGTCCCATCAGCATTGAGTTTCCTCTCAAAGGCAATACCATCTTTCCTAGGGTTCCTATTGAGGATCTGCTTTTTAAGCACATCACAAAGAGCCTGATGCCCTTTGAGGCTTTTGTACATGCCTGTCATATACAATTCCTTCATCCCTGCATCATCAGTGATACTAGCAATGTCCTCAGATGAGGAATTAGTGATAGCAGAGGCAGTTGAATAATTTGCAGCAATGGAAGTATTTGAGCATTCAGGTGAAGAATTAGCAGTTTCACGTTCAATGCACTTCAAACATGGAGGAACAAATTCATCCTGGGTAGCGCTGATCTGTTGAGCAATTAATGAATCACGCTCCTTCTGAAGATCTTCATAACTCACTCTTAACTTCTCAAGATCTTGCTTTCTTTGAAGAAATTCATAAGAAAGTTTATCATGATCAGATAGGAGAGTGTTATGGTGACCTCGAAGATTGTCAAACTTGGACTGAAGTCTTTGAAAATTTTCAGTCAAAATTTTAGTGCGGTCCATTTCCTCGCCCAACATATCATCACTTTTATCTAGCATGTTTTGAACCTTTTCAAGAGCCTTTTGTAGTTTCACAGCAATCTTAGCAAGTTTAGAATAGCTAGGTTTGAGGTTTTCATCAGATTCATCCTCACTAGAGGAGGGATATTTGAGTACCTTTGAGCCTTTTGCCATGAAGCAATAGGTGGGAACGTAGTCCTCATCGCCGTCATCAGTAGTGTTGGGGAGGTCCTTTTCTTCAGAGTTGAAGATGGACTTGCTGACGAACGTGGTAGCAAGGGCTAGGCTCGCCACACCAGAGTCTGACTCCTCAGATTCCTTCTCTTCCTCATTTTCCTCATATTCAGCCTCAGAGTCCATTTCCTTGGCAATGAACGCTCGAGCCTTCTTGGAGCTGCTCTTCTTGTGAGATGAGGACCTTGAAGGTTTTGACGACGAGGACTTTGAAGATTTCTTCTTCTTCTTTGAATCATCAGAACTGTAATCCTTGTACTTCTTCTTCTTCTTCTTTGATCCCTTTTCCCACCGAGGACAATCTTGAATGTAGTGTCCAGGCTTCTTGCATTTGTGGCAGAGTCTCTTCTTGTAATCATGGGATGAGGAATCTGTTCTCAAGTCACCACCTCTTGAGGATTTACCAAAGCGACCACGTCTAGAGATCTTTTGGAACTTCCTCACAAGAATGGCTAGCTCCTGGCTTAGTTCTTCAGGGTCACCAAGGTTGCTGTCAGAATCTTCACCTTCAGATTCATACACTACCTTGGCCTTCTGAGCCTGTGATCTACCATAGCTTGGTCCATAGAGATCTCTCTTCTCAGCAAGCTGGAACTCATGAGTGTTTAGTCTCTCGAGGATATCGGCGGGATCAAGTGACTTATAGTCTCCACGTTCTTGTATCATCAATGCCAAGGTATCACATGAGGAATCAAGCGATCTCAGCAATTTCTTCACCACCTCATGGTCGGTGATATCAGTTGCACCAAGTGCTTGAAGCTCATTTGAGATGTCAGTGAGGCGATCGAAGGTTTGCTGAACATTTTTATTGTCAAGTATTTTGAAGCAGTTGAAGAGATTCCGAAGAATGTCAACTCAAGAGTCATGCTGTGTTGAGACTCCCTCATTGACCTTGGACAGCCTGTCCCAGATAAGCTTAGCTGTCTCCAAAGCACTCACTCTGCCATACTGCCCTTTGCTCATATGGCCACATATGATATTCTTCGCTTGAGAGTCGAGTTGCTTGAATCTCTTCACATCAGGAGTGTTGATGGTGGGAGTGACAGAGGGAACACCATTCTCCACAACGTGCCAGAGATCGTTATCAATTGCCTCAAGATGCATGCACATCTTATTCTTCCAGTAGGGGTAGTCCATCCCATCGAAGGTAGGACACCCTGCAGAAACCTTGATCATACCTGCGTTCGACATAACTAAAACTCCAGGCGGTTAAACCAAAATCACACAGAACAAGGGAGTACCTTGCTCTGATACCAATTGAGAGTCCGTTATATCGACTATAGGGGGTGAATAGGCGTTTTTTATGAATTCTTCACTGAGGAATTTCAGGGTGAGGAAATTCCTGAGTGAAGAACTACTTGCAGCGGAATAAGTACTCAGAAGTAAACATAACAGAGCATGAGCATGGTCTTCATGAAGAAATGAAAACAAGCACAGAGTACAGAAAGCGTAAACACACGATAACACAGGATAAGACAAACAGACTGAAGAAATTGAATTGAGGAAATAGAGAAAATCTTCGGTCAAAGTCTTCAAACAGATATGAACTAGCACACAACACATAAATGAGGAAATGGAAGGGTTGAGGAAATGGAACCAGGTAGCTTAGTGAAGACAAGGATTTGGTAGACCAGTTCCAACTGTTGTGACAGCTGTACATCTGGTTAGGGCGGCTAGGTATTTAAACCTGAGGACACACAGTCCCGGACACCCGGTCCTGAACACGCAGCTCAGGACACTCAGTCCTCACCGTACTCCCCTTGAACCAAGGTCACACAGACCTCGCCCAATCACTCGTGGTAAGTCTTCAGGTGACTTACAAACCTTCACAGACTCGGTCACTCGGCGATCCACAATTTCCTCTTGGATGCTCTAGACCACGACGCCTAACCGTCTGGAAGATGCACATTCTTCAAAGGTAACACGCGTCGGATCCACGCAGGATCAATCTCTTCAGTGATGCTCAATTACTTGGGGTTTGTAGGTGTTTGGATTTGGGTTTTCCTCAATTGATGATTTTCACTCAAAGTCCTCGGGGGATGGTATGCTCTCAAATGACAAGAGTCAGTTTCTCTCGGAGCAGCCAACCAGCTAGTGGTTGTAGGGGGCGGCTATTTATAGCCTAGGGAGCAGCCCGACATGATAAGACATAAATGCCCTTCAATGATATGACCGTTAGGTGGTAGATATTTTGGGACAGCTGGCGCATAACACAGCAACGGTCGGAATTTTGAGTATCAAATTCCTCAGGGCTATCATGTTCCTCACTGTGTAGGCAATCCGCACTGGCGAATTCCTAACTCCTCAGTCAGATCAAATTCCTCAGAGACCAGAAGAACTTTGTCTCTGTCACTGAAGAAATTGACTGAACTGTATGAGATTTCCAATGGCTTTACTCAAAGGGATTGGTAGGTGTAGGATTTTGAGTTGAGCATCACTTGGAAATTTTTCCTTAGTATTTCCTCGACCCCCTTTAACAGTACGGTGTTTCCTATGACTCAAGAAAGAGAAAATGAAACTATGAAAACAAAAGTCTTCATGCTTCATGTTCCTCGAATGAATACCAAGTCTTCAGGATTACACCAATTTCTTCACTTTCAAGGTCTTCAGAAAGTGTTCAGAAATCCAAAGTCTTCAGTCGAAGAACTTCATTTTTAGGGGTCGACTTTCTCTGTAAATATCAAACTCCTAATATACTTATAGACCTGTGTACAATCACAAATGCATCAGTCCCTTAACCTATAAGTCTTGAATACACCAAAATCACTAAGGGGCACTAGATGCACTTACAATCTCTGGCACAAGGACCCCAACACTCCTATGCCTGACTTTAAGCTGACTCCTGGCCAAAGTCATATGTTGACTCGCTTCATTCAGGAAGAAAAATGGAAATTTGAAAAGTCCAGGCAGTTGAGGAAAGCGCAGTACAAAAAGGAGCGCTTCGTGAAGAAAAAGGTTGTCTCAATGACAACTGAAGAACTTGTCACTATTCAATCTGAGATCAAGAAACTCAGTGATGAACTTGACGCATACCGTGCTAATTGGCTGGGAGCCAAGGTCCGTTTTGTGAAACTAACTAAGGGAGTCCTGGATTAGGGGGTCTCCGGACAGCCGGACTATATCCTTTGGCCAGACTGTTGGACCATGAAGATACAAGATTGAAGACTTCGTCCCGTGTCCGAATGGGACTCTCCTTGGCGTGGAAGGCAAGCTAGGCAATACGGATATGTAGATCTCCTCCCTTGTAACCGACCTTGTGTAACTCTAGCCCCCTTCGGTGTCTATATAAACCGGAGAGTTTAGTCCATAGGACAACACACAATCATACCATAGGCTAGCTTCTAGGGTTTAGCCTCTACGATCTCGTGGTAGATCAACTCTTGTAATACTCATATCATCAAGAACAATCAAGCAGGACATAGAGTTTTACCTCCATCAAGAGGGCCCGAACCTGGGTAAACATCGTGTCCCCTGCCTCTTGTTACCATCCGCCTTAGATGCACAGTTCGGGACCCCCTACCCGAGATCCTCCGGTTTTTGACACCGACATTGGTGCTTTCATTGAGAGTTCCACTGTGTCGTCATCATAAGGAGGGATGGCTCGTCTCGTTGTCAAGGACAACATCACCTCTGGGGGAGCCCTGGCTATAGGCCAAACTCTCCAACTAGGCGGCTTCGTAAACCGCCTGCTCGGCCGTTGCGCTGACGATGACTTCTCAGGTCATCGAAAATAGCCTCCACATCGGCTCAAAATTCGCCGAGAAGATGGATCCAATGGAGCTCTCCTCTTTGAACGAGCTCTTGGATCGCATCGCCGCTCTGGGAGTCGCTATGGACTACGATTGGATCGGGCTTAAACCCGACCAAAGGGAGATTAACTCTCCGCCGGTCACCCATTAGATAGCGGTGCTGGAGGAGAAATGCGGCGATTCTTCCTCTATCCCGAGGACGAACTATGTCCGGATTCCCGAGCTCTCCGAGCCGGATACCCGCTCACGGGAGGACATCGCCCTAACCCTGAACCTAGAATCAGGCTGCATACCGAACCTACGGGGCAACATCCCGGAGCCCGAACTTCCAAGATCGGAAACTTCCCTACCCCAGGGTCTCAGATTGGGTCAAGGTTCGGACTTAAATCCACCCACCCACCCAGATACAAACGATCTTGCCCATATTAGGCAAGCACCCCAAGAGACAGTACATCACTATTGGGCCAGATTCCTCCTTGTAATGAACAAGGTCAAGGACTATTGCGAGGAAGACACAATTTCGTTCTTTTGCAACAATTGCACGGACAAGGAAATCCTCAACGCCATAAGTCGCCGTTACATAGCACACTTCGCTGACTTGGCGACCATAGTACGGAAGTACTGTGCGATGGAAAGTGCCTGGAAAACCCAAACAAAATTTTGGGATAATCCGGCTCTGACACAACCCCCAGTTCGAACTAAAAGGGTGCACTCTCATAAGCCGCCCAACTCAATTACAAAGAAGCAAAAGCCCACTACAGGGCGTGGAACCGTATTGGAAGGATGGTTTAACGGCCCCTGCAAAATTCATAGTACAGCGGATACCATACCAACACATAGCCTTAGAGCATGTTGGGTACTCCGGCAGGTGGCCAAGAGCGGTGAGGATCTCCTCATCCAAAAAACCCCAAAGCACCTTCCCGTGGATAACAATACAGTATTGACAGTCTTCGAGACCTTCGCCTCAAATAATAGGCGTAAGCGAGCACTCCGCAGCCTTGCTGAAGTCTGCCACATGGCAGCAATAAATCCATGGAGCGACACGGCTATCACCTTCAATGCCAGTGACGAACCTAAATTCCGAACAACCCGAGCACCAGCCTCTTTGCTCCACAGTCCAATTGTGGACGGTTTTCGGCTCACTAAAGTTCTCATGGACGACGACAGCGTACTAAACCTCATTTATGAGGAGACTCTTCAAAAAATGGAAATAGACAGCAACCGTATTGAGCAAAGCAGCACGACCTTCCGAGGAATTATCCCTAGTCGGGAGGCACGTTGCGCTGGGAAAATCACACTAGATGTGGTATTCGGCACTCTGGAGAATTACAGGTCCGAAGAAATCACATTCCAAGTGGCCCCATTCAGTAGAGGATACCACGCCCTTCTAGGGCGGGAGGCATTCACTATTTTTCAAGCCATACCCCATTACGGGTACATGAAGCTAAAAATGCCCGGACCGAATGGAATCATCACTCTAGCTAGTGATCCGGACATAGCACTCCGAGCCGAGAACAAAACAGCCGCACTGGCCCTAGAGGCATTATCCGAAGCCCTAGTGGCGGAGGTGTTAACCGCGCTGCGCTCCACAGTGGACAGGGATGACGTGATACTAGACAAAAGATCCAAGTCCACCTCCATTAAACCAGCGGATGAAATAGTCAAATTCCAAGTCCATCCAACGGACCCCACAAAAATAGCATCCATCAGGGCACAGTTAAACCCCACTGTAGACGCCGCACTACGGGAGTTCCTGCGCGAGAATTGGGACATATTCGCCTGGCATCCTTCAGGCATGCCAGGAATCCCACGCTGGCTGGCCGAGCATAGCCATAACATTCTAAAAGGATTCAAGCCTGTCAAGCAGAGTCTTCGGCGTTTCTCCGAACCTAAGCGACAAGTCATGGGAGAGGAGCTAGACAAACTACTAGAGGTCGGATTCATTAGAGAAATAAAGCATCCGCACTGGCTAGCAAACCTAGTGATGGTGCCAAAGAAGGACAAATCCTGGCGCCTATGCGTCGACTTCAAGAACCTTAATAAGGCGTGCCCAAAGGATCCCTTCCCCCTCCCTCGCATCGATCAAATTATCGACGCTACCGTAGGACACGACTCATTGTGCTTCCTCAACGCATACTCCGGTTACCACCAAATTAGGATGGCAGAGTCCGATCAAGCCACAACGGCATTCATCACTCCATACGGCCCCTTCTGTTTTAACACAATGCCCTTCGGGCTCAAAAATGCCGGCGCAACATATTAGCGCATGATTCAGACATGTCTGGAAAAGCAGATTGGCAAAACAGTGGAGGCATACATCACCGATGTGGCCGTTAAAACCAAACATGTCGACTCCTTAATAGATAACTTGAGGCTCATGTTCGACAATCTCCGAACATACGACATTAAGCTCAATCCGGAAAAATGTGTTTTCGGCGTACCCGCGGGAAAGCTCCTGGGCTTTATCGTCTCCAGCAGAGGAATCAAAGCAAATCCGGCTAAGATCCGGGCTCTGTCACAGTTGGCTATCCCAACTGACCTCAAGCAAATCCAGAAGTTAACTGGATGTGTGGCGGCCTTAAGCCGCTTCATCTCCCGATTAGGAGAAAAGGCACTCCCCCTTTATCGCCTTCTTCGGTGCACCGAACACTTCGAGTGGACGGACGCAGCCACGGCCGGATTGGAAGAAATAAAAGCCATCCTAGCTACCAACCCAATCTTGGCCACGCCAAATGTCGGCGAACCAATGCTATTATATACAGCGGCAACTCACCAAGTTGTAAGCGCAGTGCTCGTCGTCGAACGAGAGACAGACGGACATAAATTCCCACTTCAAAAGCCGGTATATTATGTGTCTACTGTCCTCACTCCATGCAAATCACGGTACCCACATTATCAAAACATAGCATACGCGGTATTCATGGCATCCCAGAAATTACGACACTACTTTTAAGAGTGTTCAATTACAGTGGCCTCCAAAGTACCACTCAACGACATAATAAACAACCGCGATGCCACGGGCCGGATTGCCAAATGGGCTATCGAGCTCCTCCCGTTCGACATAACATATAAACCATGGCGAGCCATTAAGTCGCAGGTACTGGCTGATTTCATCACCGAATGGACAGAAGCCGAACTCCCTAAAGAGTATGGCGCGTACTCCAATTGGATCATGCACTTCGACGGCTCTAAAATGCTGGCTGGTCTGGGGGCTGGCATTGTCCTGACGTCCCCCACCGGAGATACAGTTCAATACGTACTCCAAATACTATACACAGACTCCAATAACGCAGCCGAATACGAGGCCCTATTACACGGTCTCCGGATGGCAGTTTCCATGGGCATTCAACGCCTGGAGGTGCGTGGGGATTCAAACCTTGCAATATCCCAAATAAATGGAGACTTCGATGCCAAGGATCCGAAAATGGTGGCATATCGCAACATCGTCCTCAAAATGTCAGCTCGGTTCGAGGGGCTTGAATTCCACTATGTGGCTCGGGAAAATAATCAGGCGGTAGATATCCTCGCCCGTATCGGCGCTAAGCGCGACCCTGTCCCCCTAACATCTTCCTGGAAAAACTGTTTAAGCCATCCGTGGTATGGGAAGGGGACACCGACAATAATAGTATGGATCCGGGCACAACACCAGAAACCGAACACTCTGACACAATCGGAGGCTCTGCCATCGAAATAACACCTTCAGCCCACATAATAATGGTTGTCATCGGCCCGTGGACAGAACCATTCCTGGCCTACCTAACCAAGCAGGAACTACCCGAGGACCAAAATGAGGCACGCTACATAGTGCGCCGATCTAAATCCTACAAGGTCCACGAGGGAGAGCTTTATAAGAAAAGCACTACTGGAGTCCTTCAAAGGTGCATCTCCGAAGAGGAAGGGCAGAAGCTTTTGGCAGAAATCCATGCCGGACTCGGTGGCCACTATGCTATAGCCCGGGCCCTTGTAGGCAAGGCCTTCCGTACATGTTTCTATTGGCCGACGACCCGCGCAGATGCGCAGCATCTGGTCCAACATTGCGTCGGTTGCCAGCTTTTTGCAAACCAAAGCCATATGTCGCCTATCGCTCTCCAAACAATCCCCATTACTTGGCCCTTTGCGGTCTGGGGGCTTGATATGGTCGGACCCCTTAAAGGGGGGACCCATAAGAAAAAATACTTGTCATGGTGGATAAATTCACCAAATGGATAGAAGCCAAACCCGTCAAAACGGCTGAATCCGGACAGGTGATAGACTTCATATCTGGGGTTGTACACTGTTATGGCATCCCCCACAGCATCATCACTGACAATGACACGAATTTTACAGCCGACGAGGTGAATGGTGCAGCAATATGGGCATCAAGCTCGATTATGCTTCTGTCTATCACCCGCAAACTAACGGTCAAGTCAAGCGAGCAAATGGTCTTATCATGAGCAGCATTAAACCCAGACTAGTGCGGTCCTTCAAGGAATCAAACACGCACTGGGTAGAGGAGCTCGACTCCGTACTATGGGGGCTGCGGACTATGCCGAATCACACTACCGGATACACACCATTCTTTAAGGTGTACGGCGTAGAGGAAGTTCTGCCTTGCGACATAATTCATGACTCACCTCGAGTGCGCATGTATGAAGAAAAAGAGGCCGAGCTCGATCGGCAGGACATTTTGGACGCCATGGAGGAGGAGCGCGACGTGGCAAAGGCCCCTTCCGCATTCTATCAGCAACAGGCTCGAAGATATCAAAGCAGAGAAGTACGGGCCAAAACCTATAATGTTGCGAACTAGTTCTACGCCTGCCGGAGAAGAAAAAGAACAAACTCCAGCCCAAATGGGAAGGTCCATTCATTATCGACCAGGTTCTGACCGGTGGAGCGTACCGTCTGCGGGATGCATCGGATAATCGACTCGAGCCAAACCCATGGAACGCAGCCAGACTCCGAAGATTCTACGCCTAGCGCCGGACTCTATGTTCGTCTCCTTTCCTCCGTCAATTTTTTGCATATCAGTCTTTTCTCTCTTTCTCTCTTTTTATTTCTCATTAAGGCCCTAAAATACTAAACTTGTGTCTTGGTTACACAATCTTGCCGCGCTAACCGCGCTCATTATACCTGGGGGCTTCTTACACAAAAGCTTAATCTAACTATTTTTTTGGGCTTTATGTCCCACACATGTGTTATTCTTCCGCATGTACCCTTTTTCGCCATTATATGCATCGATATGACTTAAGTTTTGGCCAAGCTGGGTTGCCTGGCTCTTGTATTTATGCCCTATGTTCCCGTTAATTCGGCTAGGGCATAAGGGGAGCACCTCTGCGATTGTTACTGCCGGGTCAGCCGAATGTGTACCTCAGACTGGGTGAAGCCGAAAGCTAGCGTTCTTAAGGGAATATTCGGTCGGTGAATGAAAGATGACTTTTATTTAATTTGAAACATGCCCCCAGATGTTTATAGCCCGCGTCTCTTTTCGCAGTTCGGACATGCACATTAGGGCATGTGTACCCAGGGAAAGGAACCCTTAACGGAACTATTCTCCCTGGAAGATGTTTCTTACTACCCATGTAATATAACATAGCTAGTTGGGTACTTGTCTGTTCAAGCACTTATGACCCCTATGCCTGGTTTCCATGCATACCCCGGTTTTTACATAACCGAGCGGGTATTCGGATACACTCCGGACTATCAGGTCCAGAGGTGGAAGTGAAAAGGTCCGCCATGACAAATGATTTACAATCCGGCTAGGACATTACATATGTCATTTGAAGTACACAGTCACTAAGACTGATTAAATTCTTCTTCTATACCATCCAACAGGCTGTCTAGCCTAAAATCCTGTTGGGAATACTTTGCGGCTAATTCTACTTGGTCATACACTAAAACTGACGGGGATCTCTTTCCCATCAGGCCCCACAGGTCCGACCTCGGCCATGTGGTTTGGGTCCACTTTGGTATATCGCGTCTTCACCATAGCCCAGGCTTCCCTTGCACCTTGTTGGCAGGCTGATATCTTCCATAATCAGAAGCGCCGCCGCGCTCCCTGGAGCTTCTCTACAAGCTCTCCCATGCCTCCTGGCGGGGACGTGGATGGCCACAAGGCTTGGGCAATACCCTGCATCACCTGCCGAACTTGCTCATGCAGTTGTGAGAGCTCTGGTAGAAGATCACCCGAAGACCCAGGCATCTCTTCCGCGGGACGACCCGTCAGCATACCTGCAGACATAAATCTGTTAGCCGGCTTCTTCGCCGAACTCCTTTAAAAGTTCGTTCAAGCACTTACTAAAAATGCCACGCCGAAGCCGCTTATTCTCCTTTACAGAGTCTGCAAGCTGGGCTCGAACATCTTTCAGTTCCACGCCCAGCCGGATATTGGCGTCCTGGAGATTATTTTTCTCCTGCCTGACTCGCGTAAGCATGCGCTGGCCAGCATTTAGCTATCAATCAGCACGTGCCGCATTAACCGCCACGGCCTCCGGATTCACTCCGGGTGTCACCTGCAACATCTATTGTTAGATTTGCATACATGCCGCATACTACCTGGTACCTGTATTCTTTAGAAACAAGTGTTACCAAAGGGAACCTTCTCGGACTCCTTCAACGCGACAACAACGGCCCCTAGCTGGGCCTTGCACTCTTCCAGCTCTTGAGACAATTGGGAATTCTTCTCTGTAAGAACCTGCACAAATAATGATCCTTAAGTCAGTTGCATCAACTGTTTCAAGTCTCAGGGGCTACTGATACATATAATCGTCGGATTTGCTTACCCGTATATCCCTTACATACTGGTTTGTGGCTCTGGATAGACCATTTTGAGCAGCACGGATGTAGGCATCTCCAGAGTTGAAGGCATCAAATGCCTCTTGTGAGAAACAAGCGTCACGGAGTACGGCCCGGCGACGCCTGTGATTCAGGGCGCTCTCTACTTCGGAATTTGTAGCGCATAGTCTGTCTGCATCCTCTGTAGGAGGAGCATCCGGCGTCCGCCCCATGTTAGCTTCCGCCTCCATGTCCGGCCCTGGAGCCCAGCTGGTGGAAGCGTGATTGGCAGCCTCTCCAGATATAGTTCGGCGAGCGTTTTTTCTATCAAGAATCACAGACGTCATTATATGTTAAGAGAGGCGATAACCACGGAGCGAGGTTTTGTGTCATACCTCTGCGCCGGCATCTCTGTCCCGACCGCCTTCCTTTTTGGCCTACCCGGCTTTGGTGCCCCTTGTTGGCGAGTCGCCACGGGTTCGGCACGGCGTCCCGAAGGCCTTCCCTGTAAAACACCATATGTGTACGGTAGGTGAAGTGCGTAAAAGGGGATCCTTTTTGGAAGTTGGGAATCCGGTCTTTTCTTACATGCGACACAAGGAGTAGTCCAGGATAGTCGGCCGTTATGGTCACCATGGCGTCATCGCAGCTCAATTGATAGAATTTCCTGTCTATCAGCTCCACAAATATGTCCGGATCCTCCTCGAGTCCGGGGTCGAATGCCCGGTCATGGTCCTCCGGTTGTGGAGGTGGGTTGTTGACCTCCCTTACAGATTTTCACAGTTCCTGCCATGAAACGGCAAGGTGAGTATTTACAACAAAGAATGCAGGAAGGTTGGGAGTAGAGAGTGGTAGCTCACCCAGCTTGGAGGGTCGTTGTACATGGAGAATCCATCCCACGGCTTAATATGGATGAACTCCTCTTCCTCTCCCTTGAACAAATCGGACAGAATTTTTGCTAAAGCAGCAGCGGAGTCCAGTCCCTTACGCCCGCAGCGGGTGGCATCATCTTCCCCATTAAAACACCACAGGGGGTGCCCTCGATATTGAAGCGGCTGCACCCCCCACATTATGCATATTGACATAACCTCGATTATTGTCAATCCTGATTGAGCCAGCACTTTAATCCGGTCCATCAGGTAAAGGACTTCTCCGTTGTCTTCGTCCTGGGGGCTCGGTGGGCGCCAACTTCGCCGTTTCTTCAGAGGAGCATTGTTGAACTCGGGAAGACCCCTCCGAACCGGGTCTGGAAGAGGGACGTCCTCCATGTAAAACCACTCTGAAGGCCAGTCTTCGGACGTCTTCTTTGGTGTACCGGACAGGTATCCGGTCTTGGCGATGCGCCATATTTCGGCTTCGCCCACTTGATAAAGTGACCCCTCCTCCTGTGTACGGGGCAGAAGGCAGAATAGCCTCTTCCACAGCTCGAAATGAGCCTCGCAGCCCAGAAACAGCTCACAAACAGCAACATAACCGGCGATGTGTAATATGGAAGCAGGGGTGAAATTATGCAACTGGAGGCCGTAAAACTCCAGGAGTCCGCGGAGGAATGGATGGATTGGACATCCAAGTCCCCTTAGTAAGTAAGGGACCAGGCATACCCGCTCCCCCTTGGAGGGATTGGGGAGGCTCTCCGCTTGCTACCCGCCATTATAGGTGGCGATCCCGGCTCGGACGGGGACCATATACGCTGGAGGGAGAAATCACTGGGTCTGCCGCTCTACCAATCGGCTGTGCGGGACGGAACACTTCTCCCAATCACCGGGCTTAGGGCTACGAGAGCGAGATGAGGAGCTACGAGGGCCGGCCATGATGGAATGGATTTTTCCGAGCGCGCTCCGGTGGATTCTCACCGTGGGAGGATGGTGTGGATTGGATCCAAGAATCCCCATCGCTTTAATAGACGATTTATTTACCAGGCTAGGGGGCGAATGTAAAAACTCCCTGGCTCCTCGCATTCGCTCGACACATGGAAGATAGCCCTTATAGGGCGCAGAAGCTAAGAAGTCCAACATTTATGGGAGGTAGACACTACTTAGCAGATATTCAAGATTTGGAGAAGAACCCGCCTTGCAATGCCGAAGACAATACTGCGCGCCAGACTCATCGTCATTCAAGCTTGGTTCAAGGGCTACTGAGGGAGTCCTGGATTAGGGGGTCTCCGGACAGCCGGACTATATCCTTTCGCCGGACTGTTGGACCATGAAGATACAAGATTTAAGACTTTGTCCCATGTCCGGATGGGACTCTCCTTGGCGTGGAAGGCAAGCTAGGCAATAAGGATATGTAGATCTCCTCCCTTGTAACCGACCTTGTGTAATCCTAGCCCCCTCCGGTGTCTATATAAACCGGAGGGTTTAGTCCGTAGGACAACACACAATCATACCATAGGCTAGCTTCTAGGGTTTAGCCTCTACGATCTCATGGTAGATCAACTCTTGTAATACTCATATCATCAAGAACAATCAAGCAGGACATAGGGTTTTACCTCCATCAAGAGGGCCCGAACCTGGGTAAACATCGTGTCCCCTGCCTCTAGTTACCATCCGCCTTAGACGCACAGTTCGGGACCCCCTACCCGAGATCCGCCGATTTTGACACCGACACTAACTGATAAGTTCACTTCCAATGTTGCAGCCCCAACACAACTAGAAAATCCCCAAGCTGAGGCATCTGCTCAGCCCACTAAAGAAAATGCCAGCACCGCTGATGATGCTCAGGCTGCTAAAGAAAATGTTAGTACCAGGTCTAGTGACTGCATTCCAGCCGCTGAATAAATTGCCAGGGCAACCGCTAGTGTTGCGCTTGAAGAAACCGAAGAAGTCAGGGCAACTGCATCAGTTGTACCTGAAGATCTTGAACCAAATTCCTCTGCTCCTCATGCGCCTACAGCAACTCCAATCCTTCCATCTGCATGAGATGTGAAGAAGACCAAGGCTGCAGAGCGTGCAGCTATGAAGAAAAGTAAGGCATCAACTGCATCAGATTCTTCAGCTCCGAAGAAGATGTAACCACTGACCAGCTCGTTTAAAAATCCAATTGATGTTGTTCATGTCTCATCTATGCCATCAAAGGATCTTGTTCCTTTTGATGAAGAATACGTGATCCCAAGCGGATCCGATGAAGACATTCCTTCTGTTGCTTCCTCAGAGCAGTTGGATGAAAAATTGAAGCGGATGCAATCCCTTCAACCCCAATAGTCTCATCGCCCATGCCTCAGTTCACTGCTGAAGAGCCCGGCATTGAAGAAATGAATGAAGACAAAGATGTGGACATTGGATGCACAGCTCCTGTGTTGAACAGCGACTTTTGGGAAAGTCAGCATCCCAATTTTCCTCTGTTCACACCCCTACAACAAATTCCTCAGTCCCCTGTCACTACTGAAGTACAAATGGGATCTGCAGAACCTCATGCCACACCGTCTGTCCATGAAGAGATTCCAGCCACTAGTGCTGAAGAAAATGTAAATGAAGAATTGAAGTCCCAGGCTGCCACTGAAGAAGAACCTGAAATTCCTCAGCCTGCGGAACCTGAGATCGAGATCCCTGAGGTTGTGATGCAATTGACTGACACTCCTCACCCCAAGCCGAAGGATCCCTACTCAAAAAAGCAAAAATTCAAGGCTGATGACTTCTTCGGTGAGCATGTATTCTTCACGGACTACAAACCTTATGACTTTGCTCGTCTTAGGAGGAAGCACTTCTGGACTGCTAGCCAGGCCAATTTCTATTCTTTAGTGCTCTTCAACAAGCATAAAGTCTTCTACCACGAGCATATTCCTCACGTGGACATGGAATCACAGCCTTGCTTCTCTCCTGTACTCAGTGTGCTTCATGATGCAGGCCTCCTCAACTTTTGCTCTGATATTGTTGATTGGAATGAAGAGCTTATTCTTCAGTTCTACGCTACACTGCACATCACAGGTGATCCCGATGATATGAACACTTCGGTATTGGACTGGATGACCGATAACACTCATTATAAAGCACCGGCCTCTGAATTACTTCACGCACTGCCCATCAGTCCACCCCTTGAAGGAGCTCGTTGTCTATACCAGGAGCTTGAACTCACTTCCCATTACATGCAAGTGCTAATGAAGCCCCTGAAGCCCAGTCAAGCCCCAAGGACCAAATTCCTCATGAAGGAATTGCTATATGTGCCCAGAACAGTCTATCGCATTCTGACGAGGACAATGAGTCCTATCAAAGGCCATGACTCGTCTGATGAGGAAATTGTTGGCATCATGAAGAATCTGCTATTCAACATCATACATGGCATTCCTGTCAATTATCATGATTTCTTCATGAGGACTCTGGCTAATGTTGTACTCTCTCCGTTTGAGTTGAAGCCTTATGCTCCTTGGATTATGAGATTCCTCATAACAAGGTCTTCACTAAACTACAAGGCCGATTTTCAGAATCACCTCAGCTACCTTCCCCCAATTGAAGTCGTCAGGCAGACATATTCCTCAGCTGATTAAAAGGGCAAGGCACCTGCTGTCATTGATGAAGGCATTCGTCCATTGGATGGTCAGTTTCGCAAAGCTGCATCTTATTCCACCAATGATGACTCTGCCACTCATGATTCTGCTGCACATGCATCCAAGCCAAATCCTCAAGCCACAGCTCCTAGGGTGATGACTGACCGTGAGCTGCTTCTTAGTCTTCACCAGAAGGTGGACCGAAACCATAAATGGGTTAAGCGTCAGTTTGGTTCTCTTCTTCACAACATGACTGCTACACATAATGTAGTGAAGAAAAACCATTATGTCAGATTTCGGGTTCCGACAGACCCTTGAGGTTCGAACACTGGGGTGCATGCGGAGATCTCTCCCCTACCGATCTACGTCCAATCTCCTCGCGTGATCTAAGCTGGAAACAATGAACAACACAAGGGACGAGGTTTATACTGGTTCGGGCCACCATTGTGGTGTAATACCCTACTCCAGTGTGTGGTGTGGTGGATTGCCTCAAGGGCTGATGACGAACAGTACAAGGGAAGAACGGCCTCGCGAGAGGTGTTCTTGAGCTGGTGCGATAAACTGCTTGGGTGAGTTCAGTCGCCTCTCTCTCTCTGCTAGGGCTCTATCAGATCTCTAGATGTCTTTTCTACTCTGTGGTGGCTAGCTCTATTTATAGAGGCCCTGGGCCTCTCCCCAAATAATGAGCGGGAAGGGCGCCAACAATTGGCCATTTTGAAGGGGAACATCTAGTACAAGTTATCCTGACCAAAGGTGGTCTTCGGCTGCCAAAAGCACTGGTGATGACGCTGTCTTGGGCACCACGGTGACCTCCGTCCTGCCGCTCTATTGGTCTTGATCTCGTTGCACCGGAATGGTAACCTTTTCCCGATGCCTTGGCCCGTGCTTGCCCCCTTTGCACCAAAGGGGAAACAAGGACACTACGCAGGTCGGCGCCCGCCCGGTCTCGATCGTCATGGCTTGCGTCACGGGCTCCTCGCGAGGTATCCCTGCCTTGATCTCTCTGCCTCCTCGCGAGCCTGCCTGATGAGGCTGCCTTTGAGGAAGCTTTCTGTCATCCACCCCACGAGGCTTGGCCCCTCGCGAGAGTCTTGAGCTTGAGCTGATGAAGACGGACCGCGCTGGGCCCCCACTTGAGCCACGCCACAGGCCGCAGGCAGGCAAGTCTGGGGACCCCCGTTCCCAGAATGCCGATAGTAGCCCTCGGGCCCAAGGCACGCTCGGGCTTGTCCTAGCAGGGAAGCGAAGGGGCAAGCACGAAGCGCCGCGGGTCCTAACAGCCTGCGGCCTTGGGCGCCGCGTGGCGATTGATTGGACGTGGGCGACTGCGCTTCCCCACGACGCCTTGGCGACCGCACGACCTGACGAGTTCCTGCATGTAGAGAAACTGATCACGATTACCTGCGATCATGGTGCTTGGCGGTTGGCCTCCTCTGGCTATAAGTACGGGGCTGCGCGAGCTCCTTCAGCCCATCCCTTCCTGCGGCTCCTTGCCTTCTTCTTGGCTACTCGTCATTCCCATGGCTCCAAAGAGATTCTCGGCCGTGGAGAAAGGAAAGGCCCGCCAGGCAGGGCCTGACTCCCCCCGACCAAGCGCGGCTGAGGCCACCCTCGCAAGTATTCCACGATCCCCGTAGTGGCCTCCCGCGGCCATGGAGGCGGTTCCCTGCGCGGTGGTGAGCGCCCGGTTGCCGATGGGGGGCATGCTGTGGCTGCGCCCCCCCCCTAGGCCACACTTTCGCTCTGCGGAGGTGCTGCCGGAGTTTGTCGTGTGGTCGGCGGACCCAAACAGCTCCCGGCTCTAGCTCCCCCGTTTCTTCGTAGGTGAACTGCCGGCCAGCGCCCGGTGTGGCCTCTGGCTCCAGGCAAACGGATGGTGCAGCAGGGCCTCCTAGGCTTCGCTGGAGGTCTCCGTTTCTAGGAATGGGGTACTGACCCGCGGCCGGCAAACGTTTGCCCGCGCGCGCGGCCTAGGCCGGTGGTGCACCCTGCACTTCAAGTTCGATGGCGACGCCACCCTCTACGTGAGGGTGTTCGGGGAAGACGGTCGCCGTGCTGGGTGCTGCCCCGAAGACGACGACCGCGGCCGCCTTCCCAGCCCCGGTACTGACCAGGATGAAGACGGTGACAGGCGTACAGGCGGCGGTGCTCGGTGTTCGCTGAGCTTCGGCGACTCCATCTCAGGCAGCAGCTCCTCCAGCGATGGCCGCGACCAGCCCCCGCGCCGTCGCACCCGCCTGGGTGAAGGTAGCGGGCCAGCCCGCCGTCGCGCCCCGGCGAAGCGAGAGGAGGGATCCGCCTGAGCCCTAGGAGCAGCACGAACCTTCGTTGTGGGTTGGTGCAGGACGAATCACACCCATTTTGTTTTCCTTCCTTTCCTGTGCAGAAATAGAAAGTAGTATAGGGCCCCGCGGGGGCGTGTTAGAACTGCTGTTGTTAACAATCGTGCTGCTTCCGCTATTTCTATGTTGTGTTTTCGCGCCGTGCACCCATGTGCGGGAATTATTTTAGCTCGGTGGGGCTTGACGCGGTCCTCGCCTCCCGAGGTTGTGGCCTCGCCGTGCGCTTTGTGCCCTGCAAGGATCAGTAGGAGGGGTAACTTTTGGTCTTGGTTGTGGGGGCGATCGGCCCAAGTCCTGCGCTCGTGTCGCGATGCCCGTGAGGCACGGACTGGGAGGGGTGCTCCCGTAGAGGACTCGGGTAGGAAAGCTCCAAACGATCGGGGCAGAAAAACACTCGCGAGGGTGCCCGCGAACCTCCCTCGCGAGACTTGTGCGAGAGAAAACGAGGCAAGCGAGTGAAAAAAACAAAGAGTCACAAGCTAGAACATCAACATCTCCAATAAAACTTCAAATGGGAATAAACAAGCCAACTGCAGAAAGCAAATGAAAAAGCCGTGTCCGGCACCTATTCTAGTCTTCGACGGCTTCTCACCAGCGTGGAGCTAAGTGCTGCCACTGGGCCTGGGCGGGAGCCCCCGAGGCCCGAGGGCGGCACTCTGGAGACTCTGGGGCGTGTACAACACCACTCATTATTATGTGAGAGTGTCACGGGCGGCGAGCTTCACACGCATTTGCCTTCTTCACAGGCACCGGGCCTTTCCCAAAACGCGGCAGCTTCACAGGCATTTGCCTTCTTCACAGGCACCGGGCCTTTCCCAAAATGCGGCAGCTTCACAGGCATTTGCCTTCTTCACAGGCACCGGGCCTTTCCCAAAACGCGGCAGCTTCACAGGCATTTGCCTTCTTCACAGGCACCGGGCCTTTCCCAAAATGCGGCAGCTTCACAGGCATTTGCCTTCTTCAGAGGTACCGGGCCTTTCCCAAAATGCGGCAGCTTCACAGGCATTTGCCTTCTTCAAAGGCACCGGGCCTTTCCCAAAACATGGCAGCTTCACAGGCATTTGCCTTCTTCACAGGCACCGGGCCTTTCCCAAAACGCGGCAGCTTCACAGGCATTTGCCTTCTTCACAGGCACTGGGCCTTTCCTAGGTGCTAGGCCTCGCTCAGGGATAGAACCTCCGGAGATGTTGAATGTTCCACGCGTTCTGGATGGGTACCCCCTCCGTGGTTTCCAAGCGCGCGGAGCCAGGCCTGGAGACATGAACAACCTTGAATTGGCCCTCCCACATGGGAGAGAGCTTGTGCAGCCCCTCCCTGGAGAGAACCCGTCTGAGTATGAGATCCCCTACCTCAAGAGTTCTGGGGCGGATATTGCGGCAGTGGTATCATCGCAGCACCTGTTGATACCTCGCTGCTCGCAGCGCGGCTTCTAGACGGTGTTCCTCCCCTAGCACGAGATCCGTCCCCCGCATGGCGTCCTGCTGCGTCTCGTCAAACGCCAGGACCCGTGCGGAGTGACACCTGACCTCGTGAGGGAGAACAGCCTCTGCTCTGTAGACAAGGAAGAACGGGGTCTCTCCAGTCGGCTTGCTCGTAGTTGTGCGGATTGACCATAGCACGGACTGGAGCTCGTCGTACCAGCCCCTGCCACAGGCCTCCAGCTTCTTCTTGAAGGTCCTAGCTTTGGGGCCCCTTAAGACCTCCGTGTTGGCTTGCTCGGCCTGGCCGTTGCTCCGGGGGTGTGCTACCGAAGCGTAGCATATCTGCGTTCCAAGGTTAGCACAGTACGTTTTGAAGAGATTACTGGTGAATTGCGAACCGTTGTCGGTAATGCTGCGGTTGGGCACCCCAAATCGGCTCACGAGGCCCTTGATGAATTTGACCGCACAGCCTGCCGGGATTGTGCGGACGGCTTCCACCTCAGCCCACTTGATGAACTTTTCCACGGCGACGTAGAGGTAGCGATAGCCCCCTGGCGCCCGAGGAAACGGGCCCAGAATGTCCAGCCCCCAAACTGCGAACGGCCATTAGAGGGGTATAGTCTGTAGACCCCCCGCAGGCTGATGGGTCTGCTTAGCGTGAAACTGGCAGGCCTCGCAAGCCTTCACAAGCTCAACGGCGTCGTTGAGCGCCGTGGGCCAGTAGAATCCACTACGGAACGCCTTGCCGACGAGGGTCCATGACGATGAGTGGTGCCCGCAGTCTCCGCCGTGTATGTCCGCAAGTAGCTCCTTCCCTTGCTCTCGGGAGATGCAACGTAGGGACACGTCATTTGGTCGCTTCCTGTAGAGCTCTCCATCCTTGATGCAATAAGCTGTGGCCTGCCTCGCCACGCGCTCCGCTTCCTCCTCGTTCTCCGGCAGAGTCCCTTGCATCAGGTAGTTCTTGAGCTCTGGGATCCAACACCCTTCCTGAGGCTCTAACGCCAGGAGCAGGCGTGCCCCTGAGGCCGGGCCGTAGACCGGGGCTCTTGAGGCAGGCGGCTGAGGGAGCTCCTCCCTTGGTTGCGCCGTGCTCGACAGTGACGGCACCGCCGAGGGTTTGAAGAGCCGCTCCTCGAAGACGCCAGGCTCCTGAGGCAGCCGCCTAGATGCCCTCTTGGCAATTTCATCAGCTTACTGATTGGTGCCGCGGGGCACGTGTTGCAACTCCAGCCCCCAGAACTGTTTCTCCATTTTGCGAACTTCGGCGAGGTAGGCTTCCATGTGCTCGTCCTTTGACTCGTATATCTTGTTGGAGAAGTTGACGAGGAGCTGTGAATCACCCTTGATGATGAGGCGCTTTACCCCTAAGGCAATTGCGGCCTTCAAGCCTGTTATTAGGCCTTCATACTCCGCTATGTTGTTGGAGACCTTTTCTCCATGCTGGAAGCAGAGTTGTACGGCATAGTAGAGTTTGTCCTAGGTAGGGGATACGAGCACTGCGCCAGCTCCCGCACCGTGTCAGGAGAATGCCCCATCAAAGTACATGACCCAGCCGTCCGGTGCTTCACTTCCTGGGGAAAGTGATTGGTCTTCGCCTGCCTCGAGACCTGGCGCTTCTGCCCATTCTGCCATGAAATCCGCAAGTGTGGCTCCCTTGATGACTCGGGTCGTACTGAATTCTAGCTGAAATGCCTGTAGTTCAATGTTCCATTCAGCAACCCTCCCAGCTGAGTTGGGGCTCCTAAGTACTCTTTCCAAGGGGTATGCTGAGACGACTTTGATGGGATGGCCTTGGAAATAGTGGCGCATCTTGCGTGAGGCCACTAGTAGCGCGAGGAGGAGTTTTTGAGGCATGGGATACTGTGTGATATGTATCCAACGTATCTATAATTTTTGATTGCTCCATGCTATATTATCTACTGTTTTGAATGTTAATGGGCTTTATTATACACTTTTATATCATTTTTGGGACTAACCTATTAACCCAGAGCCCAGTGCCAGTTTCTGTTTTTACCTTGTTTTAGGGTTTCGAAGAAAAGAAAATCAACGGGGTCCAATTGACCTGAAACTTCACGGAACTCATTTTTGGAAGGAAATAAGCCCAGAAGACTTGGAGTGCACGTCGGGGGATCTGCGAGGAGGTCACGAGGCAGGGGGGCACGCCCACCCCCCTAGGCGCACCCTCCACCCTCGTGGGCCCCTCGTGGCCCCCTGATGTACTTCTTCCGCCTATATATCTCCATATACCCTAAAAACATCGAGGGGCACAATAGATCGGGAGTTCCGCCGCCAGAAGCCTCCGTAGCCACCGAAAGCCAATCTAGACCCGTTCCGGCACCTTGCCGGAGGGGCAATCCTTCTCCGGTGGCCATCTTCATCATCCCGGTGCTCTCCATGACGAGGAGGAAGTAGTTCACCCTCGGGGCTGAGGGTATGTACCAGTAGCTATGTGTTTGATCTCTCTCTCTCTCTCGTGTTCTTGAGATGATACGATCTTGATGTATCGCGAGCTTTGCTATTATAGTTGGATCTTATGTTTCTCCTCCCCCTCTTCTCTCTTGTAATGAATTGAGTTTCCCCTTTGAAGTTATCTTATCGGATTGAGTCTTTAAAGATTTGAGAACACTTGATGTATGTCTTGCCGTGGATATCTGTGGTGACAATGGGATATCACGTGATTCACTTGATGTATGTTTTGGTGATCAACTTGCGGGTTCCACCCATGAACCTATGCATAGGGGTTGGCACACGTTTTCGTCGTGATTCTCCGGTAGAACTTTGGGGCACTCTTTGAGGTCCTTTGTGTTGGTTGAATAGATGAATCTAAGATTGTGTGATGCATATCGTATAATCATACCCACGGATACTTGAGGTGACATTGGAGTATCTAGGTGACATTAGGGTTTTGGTTGATTTATGTCTTAAGGTGTTATTCTAGTATGAACTCTAGGGCTATTTGTGACACTTATAGGAATAGCCCAACGGATTGATTGGAAAGAATAACTTTGAGGTGGTTTCGTACCCTACCATAATCTCTTCGTTTGTTCTCTGCTATTAGTGACTTTGGAGTGACTCTTTGTTGCATGTTGAGGGAAAGTTATGTCATCCAATTATGTTATTATTGTTGAGAGGACTTGCACTAGCGAAAGTATGAACCCTAGGCCTTGTTTCAACGCATTGCAATACCGTTTACGCTCACTTTTATCATTAGTTACCTTGCTGTTTTTATAGTTTCAGATTACAAATACCTTTATCTACCATGCATATACCACTTGTTTCACCATCTCTTTGCCGAACTAGTGCACCTATACAATTTACCATTGTATTGGGTGTGTTGGGGACACAAGAGACTCTTTGTTATTTGGTTGCAGGGTTGCTTGAGAGAGACCATCTTCATCCTACGCCTCCTACGGATTGATAAACCTTAGGTCATCCACTTGAGGGAAATTTGCTACTGTCCTACAAACCTCTGCACTTGGAGGCCCAACAACGTCTACAATAAGAACGTTGTGTAGTAGACATCAAGCTCTTTTCTGGCGCCGTTGCCAGGGAGGTGAGTGCTTGAAGGTATATCTTTAGATCTTGCAATCGAGTCTTTTAGTTTCTTGTTTTATCACTAGTTTAGTTTATAAAAGAAAACTACAAAAAATATGGAATTAAGTTTGTCTTATACGCTTCACCTTTTTAATATCTTTCGTGAGTATGATGGAAAGGATAATTGTGCTCAAGTGCTACAAGAAGAAATCTATAAAATGTTTGGCACTAAATATTTGAATGATGATAATGATTGCAATGTTGTTAGTATGAATTCCTTGAATATCCATGATGCTAATGATATGCAAAGCCACAAGCTTGGGGAAGCTATGTTTGATGAAGATGAAAGTTTTTCTCCCTCAAGTTTTGATGAGCAAATTTATTATGATGAAAGAATGCCTCCTATCTATGATGATTATTGTGATGACACGTATGCTTTAAAGAATAATGATAACCATGAAACTTGTCATCTTGATCTTAATTTTCAATCACATGATAGTTATTTTGTTGAGTTTGCTCCCACTATTATTCATGAGAAGAATTTTGCTTATGTGGAGAGTAATAAAATTTGCATGCTTGTAGATCATGAAAATAATGCTTTAGGTGCTGGTTATATTGTTGAATTCATTCATGATGCTACTGAAAATTATTATGAGGGAGGAACATATGCTTGTAGGAATTGCAATAATATCAAGTTTCCTCTCTATGTGCTTAAAGTTTTGAACTTATGCTTGTTTTACCCTCCTATGCAAGTTGATTATTGTTCCCACAAGTTGTTTGCTCACAAAATCCCTATGCATAGGAAGTGGGTTAGACTTAAATGTGCTAGTCATATTCTTTATGATGCTCTCTTTATGTTACAATTCTTATCCTTTATGTGAGCACCATTGAAATCATCATGCCTAGCTAGGGGCGTTAAACGATAGCGCTTGTTGGGAGGCAACCCAACTTTATTTTTGTTCCTTGCTTTTTGTTCCTGTTTAGTAATAAATAATTCATCTGGACTCTGTTTAGATGTGGTTTTATGGTTTTAATTAGTGTTTTTGCCAAGTAGAACCTTTGGGAAGACTTGGGGAAAGTCTTGTTGATCATGCTGTAAAAAACAGAAACTTTAGCGCTCACGAGAATTGCTGTCATTTTTATTTGGAGAGTGCTATTTAGTTAATTCTTTTTGAAGATGATTAATAGATAAATTCCTCAGGTCCAGCAATTTATTTGAGAATTTTATGAGTTCCAGAAGTATATCCAGATTACTATAGACTGTTTTGTTTTTGATAGATTCTGTTTTTCATGTGTTGTTTACTTATTTTGATGAATCTATGGCTAGTAAAATAGTTTATAAACCATAGAGAAGTTGGAATAAAGTAGGTTTAACACCAATATAAATAAAGAATGAGTTCATTACAGTACCTTGAAGTGGTGATTTGCTTTCTTATACTAACGGAGCTTATGAGTTTTCTACTTTAAGTTTTGTGTTGTGAAGTTTTCAAGTTTTGGGTAAGGATTCGATGGACTACGGAATAAGGAGTGGCAAGAGCCTAAGATTGGGGATGCCCAAGGCACCCCAAGGTAATATTCAAGGATATCCTAGAGCCTAAGCTTGGGGATGCCCCGGAAGGCATCCCCTCTTTTGTCTTCATTCATCGGTAACTTTATTTGGAGCTATATTTTTATTCGCCACATGATATGTGTTTTTCTTGGAGCGTCAATTTATTTTGTCAGGATTTGCTTTCTGTTATTTAGAACAATGTTTTGCATCTTTTATTTCAATAAAAGTGGCATTAATAGCCTTTACTATGCCTATGTTACAAGTATACATGTTGCTGTTTGAAAACAGAAAGTTTACCGCTGTTGCAATAATTCCCTAGAAAATTAAGAATGTGATAAAATGTTGAAACCTTTTGCATATTAAGATCTGATAAATTTACTACAGTGGGAATTTTCTTTCATAATTTTTGGAGCTAGGGAAGTATGGATGTTGCAGCATTCTTTACAGACTATCCTGTTTAGGCAGATTGCTGTTATGTTTGCATTGTTTGCATATGTTTGCTTCTTTAATGATTCTATTTGAGGATAGGACTATTAAATATGCAGAGGCATTTAGTATGCAATGTTGAATAATAATTTTAGTGATTTGCTACAGTATAGTATGATAAGGTTTTGGCAATGGTTTATACTAACTTATCTCACGAGTCCTTGTTGAGTTTTGTGTGGATGAAGCTTTTGAGATTTAGGGAGACCGTGATATGAGAGGAATTAAGGAGACACAAAAGCTCAAGCTTGGGGATGCCCAAGGCACCCCAAGATAATATTTTAAGAAGTCTCAAGCGTCTAAGCTTGGGGATGCCCCGGTTGGCATCCCACCTTTCTTCTTCAATAACTATCGGTTAGTATCGGTTGATCCTAAGTTTTTGCTTCTTCACATGATGTTTGCTATTCTTAGAATGTCATTTTCTTTTTATTTGCTTGCTGTTTGAATAAAATACCAATATCTGAAATTATTAAATGTTAGAGAGTCGTCACATAGTTGCATAATTATTCAACTACGCATTGATCTTCACATATATCCTTCGGAGTAGTTTGTCATTTGCTCTAGTGCTTCACTTATATCTTTTAGAGCATGGTGGTAGTTTTATTTTGAATAAATATATGAACTCTCATGCTTCACTTAGATTATTTTGAGAGTCTTAATAGCATGGTAATTTGCTTAAAATCCTAATATGCTAGGTACTCAAGAATAATAAAATTCTCTTATGAGTGTGTTGAATACTAAGAGAAGTTTGATACTTGATGATTGTTTTGAGATATGGGGGTAATAATATCAAAGTCATGCTAGTTGAGTAGTTGTGAAATTGAGAAATGCTTGTGTTGAAGTTTGCAAGTCCCGTAGCATGCACGTATGGTAAACGTTGTGTAACAAATTTGAAACATGAGGTGTTATTTGATTGTCCTCCTTATGAGTGGCGGTCGGGGATGAGCGATGGTCTTTTCCTACCAATCTATCCCCTTAGGAGCATGCGCGTAATAATTTGGTTTTTGATGGCTTGTAGATTTTTTCAATAAGTATGTGAGTTCTTTATGACTAATGTTGAGTCCATGGATTATACGCACTCTCACCCTTCCATCCTTGCTAGCCTCTTCGTACCGTGCATTGCCCTTTCTCACATTCAGAGTTGGCGCAAACTTCGTCGGTGCATCCAAACCCCGTGATATGATACGCTCTTTCACACATAAACCTCCTTATATCTTCCTAAAAACAGCCACCATACCTACCTATTATGTCTTTTCCGTAGCCATTCCGAGATATATTGCCATGCAACTTTCCATCATTCCGTTCATCATGACACATTCATCATTGTCATATTGCTTAGCATGATCATGTAGTTGACATAGTATTTGTGGCAAAGCCACCGTTCATAATTTTTTCATACTTGTCACTCTTGATTCATTGCATATCCCGGTACACCGCCGGAGGCATTCATATAGAGTCATACTTTGTTCTAGTATCGAGTTGTAATCATTGAGTTGTAAATAAATAGAAGTGTGATGATCATCATTCAATAGAGCATTGTCCCAAAAAAAGAGAAAGGTCAAAGAAAAAAAGGCCCAAAAAAATAAAATAAATAAATAAATAATAATTAAAAGGGGCAATGCTACTATCCTTTTACCACACTTGTGCTTCAAAGTAGCACCATGATCTTCATATAGAGAGTCTCTTGAGTTATCACTTTCATATACTAGTGGGAATTTTCATTATAGAACTTGGCTTGTATATTCCAACAATGGGCCTCCTCAAGTGCCGTAGGTCTTCATGAGCAAGCAAGTTGGATGCACACCCACTAGTTTCTTTTGTTGAGCTTTAATACATTTATAGCTCTAGTGCATCTGTTGCATGGCAATCCCTACTCCTTGCATTAACATCAATCGATGGGCATCTCCATAGCCCATTGATTAGCCTCGTTGATGTGAGACTTTCTCCTTTTTGTCTTCTCCACATAACCCCCCTCACTATATTCTATTCCACCCATAGTGTTATATCCATGGCTCGCGCTCATGTATTGCGTGAAAGTTTATGAGTTTGAGATTACTAAAGTATGAAACAATTGCTAGGCTTGTCATTGGGGTTGTGCATGATGAGAGCATTCTTGTGTGACGAAAATGAAACATGACTAAACTATATGATTTTGTTGGGATAAACTTTCTTTGGCCATGTTATTTTGAGAAGACATAATTGCTTAGTTAGTATGCTTGAAGTATTATTATTTCTATGTCATTATGAACTTTTGTCTTGAATCTTTCGGATCAGAATATTCATACCACAATTAAGAAGAATCACATTGAAATTATGCCAACTAGCATTCCACATCAAAAATTATCTTTTTATCATTTACCTACTCGAGGACGAGCAGGAATTAAGCTTGGGGATGCTGATACGTCTCCAACGTATCTATAATTTTTGATTGCTCCATGCTATATTATCTACTGTTTTGAATGTTAATGGGCTTTATTATACACTTTTATATCATTTTTGGGACTAACCTATTAGCCCAGAGCCCAGTGCCAGTTTCTGTTTTTACCCTGTTTTAGGGTTTCGAAGAGAAGGAAAATCAAACGGAGTCCAATTGACCTGATACTTCACGGAACTCATTTTTGGAAGGAAACAAGCCCAGAAAACTTGGAGTGCATGTCGGGGGATCTGCGAGGAGGTCACGAGGCAGGGGGGCACGCCTCCACCCTTGTGGGACCCTCGTGGCCCCCCTGACGTACTTCTTCCGCCTATATATCTCCATATACCCTAAAAACATCGAGGGGCACAATAGATCGGGAGTTCCGCCGCCAGAAGCCTCCGTAGCCACCGAAAGCCAATCTAGACCCGTTTCAGCACCCTGCCAGAGGGGCAATCCTTCTCCGGTGGCCATCTTCATCATCCCGGTGCTCTCCATGACGAGGAGGGAGTAGTTCTCCCTCGGGGCTGAGGGTATGTAGCAGTAGCTATGTGTTTGATCTCTCTCTCTCTCGTGTTCTTGAGATGATACGATCTTGATGTATCGCGAGCTTTGCTATTATAGTTGGATCTTATGTTTCTCCTCCCCCTCTTCTCTCTTGTAATGAATTGAGTTTCCCCTTTGAAGTTATCTTATCGGATTGAGTCTTTAAAGATTTGAGAACACTTGATGTATGTCTTGCCGTGGATATCTGTGGTGACAATGGGATATCACGTGATTCACTTGATGTATGTTTTGGTGATCAACTTGCGGGTTCCACCCATGAACCTATGCATAGGGGTTGGCACACGTTTTCGTCGTGATTCTCCGGTAGAACTTTTGGGCACTCTTTGAGGTCCTTTGTCTTGGTTGAATAGATGAATCTGAGATTGTGTGATGCATATCGTATAATCATACCCACGGATACTTGAGGTGACATTGGAGTATCTAGGTGACATTAGGGTTTTGGTTGATTTGTGTCTTAAGGTGTTATTCTAGTACGAACTCTAGGGTTGTTTGTGACACTTATAGGAATAGCCTAACGGATTGATTGGAAAGAATAACTTTGAGGTGGTTTCGTACCCTACCATAATCTCTTCGTTCGTTCTCCGCTATTAGTGACTTTGGAGTGACTCTTTGTTGCATGTTGAGGGAAAGTTATGTCATCCAATTATGTTATTATTGTTGAGAGGACTTGCACTAGCGAAAGTATGAACCCTAGGCCTTGTTTCAACGCATTGCAATACCGTTTACGCTCACTTTTATCATTAGTTACCTTGCTGTTTTTATAATTTCAGATTACAAATACCTTTATCTACCATCCATATACCACTTGTTTCACCATCTCTTCGCGGAACTAGTGCACCTATACAATTTACCATTGTATTGGGTGTGTTGGGGACACAAGAGACTCTTTGTTATTTGGTTGCAGGGTTGCTTGAGAGAGACCATCTTCATCCTACGCCTCCTATGGACTGATAAACCTTAGGTCATCCACTTGAGGGAAATTTTCTACTGTCCTACAAACCTCTGCACTTGGAGGCCAAACAACGTCTACAAGAAGAAGGTTGTGTAGTAGACATCACCGTGCCCTTGCGTCCCGTAGCACAGTGCTGATGAAGTACACGGGATGCTCGACGAGGTTGAGGGTGCTGGCGCAGCTTGCACCCTCCAGAGGTCGAGGAGTCTCTTGAGACGACGGAGCCCCCAGCGCTTGGTCGCCTGAAGAGGCCTCTCCTACTCCGGGTGTGTTCTCCCGCTGCGGCTGTTCCTTTTTGGCTGCAGTTGCGGCCTTCGTGAGGCTCTCCCGGATCTGCTTTGCTTCAGTTCGGACGGTCGATGTGGCCTTGGCACAACGCTCCTCCCTGACCGCCAGGGCTGCGCTAGTGGAGTAGGGGGTGGCCGCAAGGTAGAGCACTAGGGGCCCCCCAGGACGTGGAGCTACCATCACTGGTGTGCTGGTAAGGTACCTCTTGAGGTCCTGGAATGCCTTGTCGGCCTTTTCGGTCCATTCGAAGGGACCCTTTTTCTTCATTAGCTTGAAGAAGGGCAGCGCTCGTTCCCCCAGCTTGGAGATGAAGTGCCCCAGCGCAGTTACACGCCCGGTGAGCTTCTGTATTTCTCTGAGGGTCCTTGGCGGGCTCATGTCTTCGACTGCCTTGACCTTCTTCGGGTTGGCCTCGATGCCCCTGTGGGACACGAGGAAACCCATGAGCTTGCCCGAGGGGACTCCAAACACGCACTTCTCCGGGTTGAGCCTTAGGTCCACTTCGTTGAGGCTCGCAAAGGTTTCTTCCAGGTCCTGTATCAGGGTTCTTGCCTCACGAGACTTCACCAAATGTCATCGACGTAAGCTTCAGCGTTCCTCCCGAGCTGCCGGCCTAAGGCGATGTGCATCAGCCGCTGAAAGGTCGCGCCTGTGTTGTGCAACCCAAACGGCATGCACGTATAGCAGTACACTCCACACGGGGTCAGGAAAGCCGTCTTCTCCACGTCTTCTACCGCCATCTTGATCTGGTGATAGCCCGAGAAGGTATCTAGGAAGCACAATAGGTCACATTCTGTGGTGGAGTCAACTATCTGGTCAATGCGGGGGAGCGGAAATGGATCCTGCGGGCAGGCCTTGTTGAGGTTGCTGAAGTCAACACACATGCGCTCCTTTCCTCCCTTTTTTGGCACAACGACCAGATTAGCCAGCCAATCGGGGTAGCGGACCTCACGGATAAATCCTGCCGCCTCTAGCTTCTGGGTCTCTTGAACGATGAAAGCATGTTTCTCAGTAGACTGCCGCCTCGCCTTCTGCTTCACGGGGCGCACATTGGGGCGCACGTTGAGGTGATGCTCAATCACTTCCCTTGGGACCCCTGATAACTGATCAGGTTCCCACGCGAACACCTTCTTGTTCGCACGCAGGAACCTCACCAGGGCCTTCTCCTGCTCGGGCTCAAGGTTGGCCCCTATGGTGAAGGTGGCGCCAGTGGACCCGTCCTCGTTGACTGGTACCTGCTTGGTTTCTGCCTTGTCTTGGGTGAATAGCTGCTTCTTTTTAGCCGGCGCAGCCCCCTTGGGCTCAAGGGCGTCGGTGCTAGTGGGTTGTGCCACCGCGGCCGCCCTGAAGACAAGCTGGAGCACCTGCAACGCATCCCCTTGTGTCTCCTGACATGGTAAGGACGCCGCTGCTCCCAGGCATCTTCATGAGGTTGTACGCCGGGTGAGTTGCTGCCATGAACCGAGCCAAGGCCGGATATCCGAGGATGGCATTGTAGGGGAGGCCAATGGGGGCGATGTCGAAGTCGATCAGCTCCGTGCAGAAGTTGTCGTAGGTGCCGAAGGTCACTGGGAGGCGGATCTGTCCCAAGGAGGCGGTGGAACCGGCTCCGACGCCCGAGAAAGGCCTGCTGGGTTGGAGCCGCTCCTGCAGCACGTGGAGGAGGCTGAAGGCCTCCACCGAGAGCACGTTGAGGCCGGCACCACCGTCGATGAGGGTCCTGGTGACGGCCACTTGGCAGATGGTGGGGGTGCACAGCATCGGGAGCACGCCCGAACCGATGGGGTTGAAGGGGTGATCCTCCGAGTCGAAGGTTAGATCGGCCTCGGGCGCCACCCAGCCCGAGGGGGCTTCTCGGTGCTTGGAGGCGATGCTGATCCGGCGGGTGAACGGCTTGATGTGATGGCTTGAGGGTGGCGCCTGGGAGCCACCTAGGAGAGCTGCGACGACGTGCGGCGCTGGTGCGGCAAAACAGGCGAGGAAGAGGTCGCGCAGCTCCTCCCAGGAGGTGACAGAAGCCGTCGGCAGGTGGAGGAGCCACACGCGTGGGACGCCGGTGAGGGCCATGGGTAACCAGTTGGCCATCACCCGGTCGTCGCCCCCGTATCTGAGGACGGCCTCCTCGTATGCCAGCAGGAAAATCATCGGGTCTGTCGCGTCGTTGTAGCGCAGCGGCATCTCGGGCTTGAACTTGCGCGGCCACTGCACCTGTCGCAAGGCGAGGGCCAAGGCCCGGAGCCCCCTGGCCCCAGTGTCGGCATCCGTTGCTGGAGCGGGCGGCGCGTTGTCCGCCATGAGGGCGGGATGCGATGTGGGGGGGAGCGGGTCGTCAGGAGGGAGAACTCCGGCGCAGCCCCTACCTGGTGCGCCAAATGTCAGATTTCAGGTTCCGGCAGACCCTTGAGGTTCGAACACTGGGGTGCGCACGGAGATCTCTCCCCTACCGATCTACGTCCAATCTCCTCGCGTGATCTAAGCTGGAAACAACGAACAACACAAGGGACACGAGGTTTATACTGGTTCAGGCCACCGTTGTGGTGTAATGGCCTACTCCAGTGTGTGGTGTGGTGGATTGCCTCAGGGGCTGATGACGAACAGTACAAGGGAAGAACGGCCTCGCGAGAGGTGTTCTTGAGCTGGTGCGATGAACTGCTTGGGTGAGTTCAGTCGCCTCTCTCTCTCTCTGCTAGGGCTCTATCAGATCTCTAGATGTCTTTTCTACTCTGTGGTGGCTAGCTCTATTTATAGAGGCCCTGGGCCTCTCCCCAAATAATGAGCGGGAAGGGTGCCAACAATTGGCCATTTTGAAGCGGAACATCTAGTACAAGTTATCCTGACCAAAGGTGGTCTTCGGCTGCCAAAAGCACTGGTGATGACACCATCTTGGGCTCCACGGTGACCTCCGTCCTGCCGCTCTATTGGTCTTGGTCTCGTTGCACCGAAATGGTAACCTTTGCCCGATGCCTTGGCCTGTGCTTGCCCCCTTTGCACCAAAGGGGAAACAAGGACATTGCGTAGGCCGGCGCCCGCCTGGCGCCCGCCCGGTCTCGATCGTCATGGCGTGCATCACGGGCTCCTCGCGAGGTATCCCTACCTTGATCTCTCTACCTCCTCGCGAGCCTGCCTGACGAGGCTGCCTCTGAGGAAGCTTTCTGTCGTCTGCCCGTGAGGCGTGGCCCCTCGCAAGGGTCTTGAGCTTGAGCTGATGAAGATGGGCCGCGCTGGGCCCCCACTTGAGCCACGCCACAGGCCGCAGGCAGGCAAGCCTGGGGACCCCCGTTCCCAAAACGCCGGCACGTTATTACCTCCATGAAGTTTTCGGTCGCACCTAGGCTATCTTATCACATCTGTATGGTGAAGAAGGTCTGAAGCAAATGGGTCTCAAGGAGGACTTTGACTTGTCTGCACCTCCAGCGAAGAAATTCAAGAAAGTCAAAGTTCCTTCCTTGGTGGCTAGCTCATATTCTTCATCCGGCGACACCGACAAGTATGAAAACTTGGATGACACTGCGGCAGGCCCTACAACAACAAACGGCCCCAACAACGCCGGTGCTCCTCCATCAACATGACTTTTCTCAGGGGTTAGTCCTCATATTCGATCCTTTTGGTCATTCGATGACAAAGGGGGAGAAATTTGAGTTAGTCTTCAAGCGGGTCTACCTATGTGGGCGTTCTTTTTTCGAAGTTACAACTCTCCTTCTTTTGAAGACTTTACTGGATCGAGTTGTAAACTTAAAACTCTATGGTGATCTGATACTTTTGCTGAGTTTTTCTGCATGCTTATTCCTTATTAATTTTAATGCACGCATGCTAAATTACATCAGTCACCATATTTCATCATGCATTTCAAATTCATCATATTATATGTTAAATGCGTGTATGAATTACAAGATATAGGGGGAGATCTCCATAATTCTACTCTTCAAAGTGTGCATTGCTTCAAAAGCATATTCCTCACTATGCACATCTTCAGGGGGGTTCTTCTATATCTTGCAATCAAATTCCTCAATATCAGTATTTACACTTCATATGTTTATCCCCGTTGAAAACTTAACCTATATTGTCATCAATCACCAAAAAGGGGAGATTGTAAGTGCATCTATTGCCCCTTAGAGATTTTGGTGTATTGAAGACTTATAGGTTAAGGGACTGATGCGTTTGTGAGTGTACACATGTCTATAAGTCTATGAGGAGTTTGATATTTACAAAGAAAGTCGACCCCTAAAAATGAAGTTCTTCGACTGAAGACTTTGGATTTCTGAAGACTTTCTGAAGACTTTGAAAGTGAAGAAATTGGTGTGATCCTGAAGACTTGGTATTCATTCGAGGAACATGAAGCATGAAGAATTTTGTTTTCGTAGTTTCATTTTCTTTTTCTTGAGTGATAGGAAACACCGTACTGTTAAAGGGGGTCGAGGAAATACTAAGGGAAAATTTCCAAGTGATGCTCAACTCAAATCCTACATCTACCAATCCCTTCGAGTGAAGCCATTGGAAATCTCATACAATTCAGTCAAATTTCTTCGGTGACAGAGACGAAGTTCGTCTGGTCTTTGAGGAATTTGTTCTGATTGAGGAGTTAGGAATTCGCTAGTGCAGATTGCCTACACAGTGAGGAACATGATAGCCCTGAGGAATTTGATACTCAAAATTCCGACCGTTGTTGTGCTATGCGCCAGCTGTCCCAAAATATCTACCCACCTAACGGTCATATCATTCAAGGGCATTTATGTCTTATCATGTCGGGCTGCTCCCTAGGCTATAAATAGCCGCCCCTACAAACACTAGATGGTTGGCTGTTCCGAGAGAAACTGACACTTGTCATTTGAGAGCATCCCATCCTTCGAGGACTTTGAGTGAAAATCATCAAGTGAGGAAAACCCAAACCCAAACACCTACAAACCCAAAGTGATTGAGCATCACTGAAGAGATTGATCCTGCGTGGATCCGACGCTTGTTACCTTTGAAGACTGTGCATCTTCCAGAAGGTTAGGATCACTGAGTGGCCGAGTCTGTGAAGGTTTGGAATTCACCTGAAGACTTACCACGAGTGATTGGGCAAGGTCTGTGTGACCTTAGCGCAAGGGGAATACGGTGAGGACTGAGTGTCCTGAGCTACGTGTTCAGGACTGGGTGTCCGGGACTATGTGTCCTCAGGTTTAAATACCTAGCCGCTCTAACTAGACGTACAACTGTCACAGCAGTTGGAACTGGTCTACCAAATCATTGTCTTCACCGAGCTAACTGGTTCCATTTCCTCATTTCTGTGTTGTGTGCTTGTTCATATCTGTTTGAAGACTTTGACTGAATACTTTCTCTATTTCCTCAGCTCAATTTCTTCAGTCTGTTTGTCTTCATTTTGTTTATCATGTGATTACGCTCCCTGTACTATGTGCTTGTTTTCATTTCATCATGAAGACCATGCTCATGATCTGTTATGTTTACTTCGGAGTACTTATTCCGCTGCAAGTAGTTCTTCACTCAGGAATTTCCTCACCCGCAAATTCCTCAATGAAGAATTCATAAAAATCGCCTATTCACCCCCCCTGTAGTCGATATAACGCACTTTTAGTGTCGTTTCCCCTACTGTCACTGGGATCGAGCACCGCAAGATTGAACCCAAAGCTAAGCACTTCTGCCATTGCAAGAAAGATCAATCTAGTAGGCCAAACCAAACTGACAATTTGAAGATACATGCAAAGATAACCAAGCATACATAAAATAATCCAGAGAAGATTCAAATATTGTTCATAGATAACTTGATCATAAACCCACAACTCATCGGATCTCGACAAACACACCGCAAAAGAAGATTACATCGAATAGATCTCCAAGAGAATCGAGGAGAACTTTCTATTGAGATCCAAAGAGAGAGAAGAAGCCATCTAGCTAATGACTATGGACCCGAAGGTTTGAGGTAAACTACTCACACATCATCGGAGGGGCCATGGAGTTGATGTAGAGGCCCTCCATGATCAATGCCCCCTCCGGCGGAGCTCTGGAAAAGGCCCCAAGATGGAATCTCTTGGGTACAGAAGGTTGCGGCGGTGGAATTAGGTTTTCGTGGTGCTCTCCGATGTTTTCAGGGTACGTAGGTATATATAGGAGGAAGAAGTAGGTCGGTGGAGCCACGAGGGGGCCACGAGGGTGGAGGGCGCGCCCATGGGGTAGGCGCGCCCCCTACCTTGTGGCCTCCTGGTTGGTTGCTTGACGTCCACTCCAAGTCCTCTGGATCACGTTTGTTCCAAAAATCACGCTCCCAAAGGTTTCATTCCGTTTGGACTGCGTTTGATATTCTTTTTCTGCGAAACATTGAAATAGGCAAAAAAAATAGCAATTTGGGCTGGGCCTCCGGTTAATAGGTTAGTCCCAAAAATAATATAAAAGTGTATAAATAAGCCCATTAAACATCCAAAACATAATATATAATAGCATGGAATAATCAAAAATTATAGATACCTTGGAGACGTATCAGCATCCCCAAGCTTAATTCCTGCTCGTCCTCGAGTAGGTAAATGATAAAAACAGAATTTTTGATGTGGAATGCTTCCTAACATATTTTTCAATGTAATTTTTCTTTATTGTGGCATGAATGTTCAGATACGAAAGATTCAAGTTAAAAGTTCAATATTGACATAAAATGATAATACTTCAAGCATACTAACTAAGCAATCATGTCTTCTCAAAATAACGTGGCCAAAGAAAGTTCATCCCTACAAAATCATATAGTTTGGTCATGCTCCATTTTTGTCACACAAGAATGCTCTCATCATGCACAACCCCGATGCCAAGCCAAGCAATTGTTTCATACTTTAGTAATCTCAAGCTTTTTTCAACTTTCGCGCAATACATGAGCATGAGCCATGGATATAACACTATGGGTGGAATAGAATATATGAAGGGGTTTATGTGGAGAAGACAAAAAAGGAGAAAGTCTCACATTGACGCGGCTAATCAATGGGCTAGGGAGATGCCCATCAATTGATGACAATGCAAGGAGTAGGGATTGCCATGCAACGGATGCACTAGAGCTATAAATATATGAAAGCTCAACAAAAGAAACTAAGTGGGTGTGCATCCAACTTGCTTGCTCACGAAGACCTAGGGCACTTGAGGAGGCCCATTGTTGGAATATATAAGCCAAGTTCTATAATGAAAAATTCCCACTAGTATATGAAAATGACAAAACAAGAGACTCTCTGTCATAAAGATCATGGTGCTACTTTGAAGCACAGGTGTGGAAAAAAGGATAGTAGCATTGCCCATTTTTATTTTTATTTTTATTTTTTTGGGCCTTCTTTTTTTGGCCGTTCTCTTTGGGGGGGAAATGCTCTATTAATGATGATCATCACACTTCTATTTATTTACAACTCAATGATTACAACTCGATACTAGAACAAGATATGACTCTATATGAATGCCTTCGGCGGTGTACCGGGATGTGCAATGACTCATGAGTGACATGTATGAAAGAATTATGAACGGTGGATTTGCCACAAATACGATGTCAACTACATGATCATGCAAGGCAATATGATAATGATGATGCGTGTCATAATAAACGGAACGGTGGAAAGTTGCATGACAATATATCTCGGAATGGCTATGGAAATGCCATAATAGGTAGGTATGGTGGCTGTTTTGAGGAAGATATAAGGAGGTTTATGTGTGATAGAGCATATCGTATCACAGGGTTTGGATGCACCGGCGAAGTTTGCACCAACTCTCAAGCTGAGAAAGGGCAATGCACGGTACCGAAGAGGCTAGTAATGATGGAAGGGTGAGAGTGCGTATAATCCATGGACTCAAGATTAGTCATAAAGAACTCACATACTTATTGCAAAAATCTACAAGTCATCAAAAACCAAGTATTACGCACATGCTCCTAGGGGGATAGATTGGTAGGAAAAGACCATCGCTCGTCCCCAACCGCCACTCATAAGGAAGGCAATCAAATAACACCTCATGTTTCAAATTTGTTACACACCATTTACCATACGTGCATGCTACGGGACTTGCAAACTTCAACACAAGTATTTCTCAAATTCACAACTACTCAACTAGCACAACTTTAATATCACTATCTCCATATCTCAAAACAATCATCAAGTATCAAACTTCTCTTAGTATTCAATGGACTTATATGAAAGCTTTTTTTATAATATCAAAAGAAAATTACCATGCTATTCTAAAGGACTCTCAAAATAATATAAGTGAAGCATGAGAGATAAATTATTTCTATAAAATGAAACCACCGCCGTGCTCTAAAACATATAAGTGAAGCACTAGAGCAAAAACTATATAGCTCAAAAGATATAAGTGAAGCACATAGAGTATTCTAATAAATTCTGATTCATGTGTGTCTCTCTCAAAAGGTGTGTACAGCAAGGATTATTGTGGTAAACTAAAAAGCAAAGACTAAAATCATACAAGACGCTCCAAGCAAAACACATATCATGTGGTGAATAAAAATATAGCTCCAAGTAAAGTTACCGATGAACGAAGACAAAAGAGGGGATGCCTTCCGAGGCATCCCCAAGCTTAGGCTTTTTGGTGTCCTTGAATTTTATCTTGGGGTGCCTTGGGAATATCCAAGCTTAGTCTCTTGCCACTTCTTGTTCCATAATCCATCAAATCTTTACCCAAAACTTGAAAACTTCACAACACAAAACTTAACAGAAAATCTCGTGAGCTCCGTTAGCGAAACAAAACAAAACACCACTTCAAGGTACTGTAATGAACTCATTATTTATTTATATTGGTGTTAAACCTAGTGTATTCCAACTTCTCTATGGTTTATAAAGTCCATTACTAGCCATAGATTCATCAAAATAAGCAAACAGCACACGAAAAACAGAATCTGTCAAAAACAGAACAGTCTGTAGTAATCTGTAACTAACGCAAAGTTCTGGAACCCCAAAAATTCTAAAATAAATTGCTTGACGTGAGTAATTTATCTATTAATCATATGAAAAAATAATTTACTAAATATCAGTCTCCAATAAAAAATGGCAGCAATTCTCGTGAGCGCTAAAGTTTCTGTTTTTTACAGCAAGATCAAAAAGACTTTCCCCAAGTCTTCCCAACGGTTCTACTTGGCACAAACACTAATTAAACACAAAAAACACAACCAAACAGAGGCTAGATAAATTATTTATTACTAAACAGGAACAAAAAGCAAGGAATAAAAATAAAATTGGGTTGCCTCCCAACAAGCGCTATCGTTTAACGCCCCTAGCTAGGCATAAAAGCGAAGATAGATCTAGGTATTGCCATCTTTGGTAGGCAATTCTTCAATAAGACACCTATAACTCCTAGGAGTTTCTTTATTTTTTATTAATTATCAAACTCCTAGGCACGAAATAGAGAAAATCATTTGTAGCAAAAGGTTCCTTAAGGATAGTGAGACATGGGGTGAACACTTATGGATTTGAGGTCCGCATTTCCCTTACTAGAAGTTTCACCCTTATTTTTAGGAACATACATCAATTTGGCAATCTTAGAATTAGAAGGAGTGTTTTTCAATGAAGAAAAGGCAGACCCTAGGTTGGTAATAATGTCCTCAATTTTATCAATTCTAATGGAATCTTGATTTTTTTTCATTAACCAAAGGTTCCTTTTCTTAAAAAAAATTAAGAGCAACTCCTACCTTAGATCCGTATTCGGTAATTTGGTTATGGATCTTTCTATCCAAATTTTCAATCAACTCTCTACGGTGGCAACTTTATTTTCAATAATTTCAAGCCGTTGCATAACATGTTCCAAAGTTAAAATAGTTCCGTTAACCAAAAGAGGTGGTGGGCGAAACAAATCTATCATAGCATTATAAGAATCAAAAGTATGGCTACCCAAGAGATTTCCTCCGGTAATGGTATGAAGAATATATCTATTCCAAGGAGTGATGCCTACATAAAATTGCGAAGAAGAACGGAAGTAGACTGCTTCCTAGTATATTTATTTTGCACATTACAAATTCTGAACCAAGCATCTTTTAGATTTTCTCCCTCCCTTTGTTTAAAATTAAGGACCTCATTCTCGAGAGATAAAGGAGTAGATAAAGGACTAGCCATAACGACGAAGCAAGCGAAAAAGAGGGCGAATAAAATGGCAAGGATGAAATGGGGGAGAGGAAAACGAGAGGCAAATGGAAAATAATGTAATGCGAAGGATAAGAGTTTTGATGGGTACTTGGTATGTCTTGACTTGGCGTACATCTCCCCGGCAATGGTGCCAGAAATCCTTCTTGCTACCTCTTGAGCATGCGTTGGTTTTCCCTTGAAGAGGAAAGGATGATGCAGCAAAGCAGCGTAAGTATTTCCCTCAGTTTTTGAGAACCAAGGTATCAATCCAGTAGGAGACCACGCGCGAGTCACCTCGTACCTACACAAACAAATAAGAACCTCGCAACCAACACGATAAAGGGGTTGTCAATCCCACGTCCACTTGCAAGAGCGAGATCTGATAGAGATAATAATAATAAGATAAATATTTTTGGTATTTTTATGATATAGATTGAAAGTAAAGATTGCAAAGTAAAATATATTGGAAACTTGTATGATGGAAAATAGACCCGGGGGCCATAGGTTTCACTAGTGGCTTCTCTTAAGATAGCATAAGTATTACGGTGGGTGAACAAATTACTGTCGAGCAATTAATATGATGAAGATAGACCCGCGGGCCATAGGTTTCACTAGTGGCTTCTCTCAAGAGCATAAGTATTCTACGGTGGGTGAACGAATTACTGTTGAGAAATTGATAGAATTGAGCATAGTTATGAGAATATCTAGGTATGATCATGTATATAAGCATCACGTTCGAGACAAGTAGACCGACTCCGGCCTGCATCTACTACTATTACTCCACTCATCGACCGCTATCCAGCATGCATCTAGAGTATTAAGTTAATGAAAACAGAGTAACGCCTTAAGCAAGATGACATGATGTAGAGGGATAAACTCATGCAATATGATGAAAACCCCATCTTGTTATCCTTGATGGCAACAATACAATACGTGCCTTGCTGCCCCTACCGTCACTGGGAAAGGACACCGCAAGATTGAACCCAAAGCTAAGCACTTCTCCCATTGCAAGAAAGATCAATCTAGTAGGCCAAACCAAACTAATAATTCGAAGAGACTTGGAAAGATAACCAATCATACATAAAAGAATTCAGAGAAGATTCAAATATTGTTCATAGATAAACTTGATCATAAACCCACAATTCATCGGATCTCGACAAACACACCGCAAAAGAAGATTACATCGAATAGATCTCCAAGAGAATCAAGGAGACCTTTGTATTGAGATCCAAAGAGAGAGAAGAAGCCATCTAGCTAATAACTATGGGCCCGAAGGTCTGAGGTAAACTACTCACACATCATCGGAGGGGCCATGGAGTTGATGTAGAGGCCCTCCGTGATCAATTCCCCCTCCGGCGGAGCTCCGGAAAAGGCCCCAAGATGGGATCTCTTGGGTACAGAAGGTTGCGGCGTTGGAATTAGGTTTTCGTGGTGGTCTCCGATGTTTTCAGGGTACGTAGGTATATATAGGAGGAAGAAGTAGGTCAGTGGAGCCACGAGGGGCCCACGAGGGTGGAGGGCGTGCCCAGGGGGGTAGGCGCGCCCCCCTGCCTCGTGGCCTCCTTGTTGGTTGCTTGACGTCCACTTCAATCTTGTTACCGGCAAGTCTCTTTACTTGTTCCGTAATACATCATCCTACAACTAACTCATTAGTCACATTGCTTGCAAGGCTTATTATGATGTGCAATACCGAGAGGGCCCAGAGATACCTCTCCGATACTCGGAGTGACAAATCCTAATCTCGATCTATGCCAACCCAACAAACACCTTCGGAGACACCTGTAGAGCATATTTATAATCACCCAGTTACGTTGTGACATTACATAGCACACAAGGTATTCCTCCGGTATCTGGGAATTGCATAATCTCATAGTCAAAGGAACATGTATATGACATGAAGAAAGCAATAGCAATAAAACTGAACGATCAATATGCTAAGCTAACGGATGGGTCTTGTCCATCACATCATTCTCCTAATGATGTGATCCCGTTTATCAAATGACAACACATGTCTATGGTTAGGAAACTTAACCATCTTTGATTAACGAGCTAGTCTAGTAGAGGCTTACTAGGGACACTGTGTTTTGTCTATGTATCCACACATGTATCAAGTTTCTTGTTAATACAATTCTAGCATGAATAGGGCATATTTCCTTCATGTTTATCCACACATCAGTGTCAAAGCTTGCATCCATGTACCGGGGGGTTACCAGAACCCCTCGGGGGGGGGGGGGTTATTGGTCCTCATGGGCCTATTGGTGGAAGAGAGGAGGCAGGCCAAGGAAGGGCACGTGCCCCCTCCTAGCCCAAACCGAATTGGACTAGGGGGTCGGCCCCCTTTCCTTCTCTCCTCCCTCACCTTCCCCTTCTCCTTGTTGGAATAGGAAGGGGGGGCGAATCCTACTTGGAGTAGGATTGCCCCCCCATGGCGCGCCTCCTCCCCTTGGCCAGCCTCCTCCTCCCTCCCCCCTTTATATATGTGGGAAGGGGGCACCCCAAAGACACACCAAAGTTTCTCTTAGCCGTGTGCGGTGCCCCCCTCCACAGAAACACACCTTAGTCATATCGTTGTAGTGCTTAGGTGAAGCCCTGCGCCGGTAACTTCATCATCACCGTCACCATGCCGTTGTGCTGACGAAACTCTCCCTCGGCCTCAACTGGATCAAGAGTTCGAGGGATGTCACCTAGTTGAACGTGTGCAGATCGCGGAGGTGTCGTACATTTGGTACTTGATCGGTTGGATCGCAAAGACGTTTGACTACATCAACCGTGTTGCTTAACGCTTCCGCTTTTGGTCTACGAGGGTACGTAGACACACTCTTCCCTCTCGTTGCTATGCATATCCTATATAGATCTTGCGTGATAGTAGAATTTTTTTGAAATACTGCGTTCTCCAACAGTGGCATCCGAGCCAGGTCTATGCGTAGATGTTATATGCACGAGTAGAACACAAAGGAGCTGTGGGTGTGGGTATATACATATTGCTTGCCGTCACTAGTTGTTTCTTGATTCGGCGGTATTGTTGGATGAAGCGGCCCGGACTGACATTACATCACCGCATTCATGAGACTGGTTCTACCGACATGCTTTGCACACAGGTGGCTAGCGGGTGTCTGTTTCTCCAACTTTAGTTGAATCGGATTCAATGAACAGGGTTCTTTCTAAAGATCAAAAAGCAATCACTATACCATGTTGTGGTTTTTATGCCGTAGGTAAGAACGGTTCTTGCTAAGCCCGCAGCAGCCACGTAAAACTTGCAACAACAAAGTAGAGGACGTCTAACTTGTTTTTGCAGGGCATGTTGTGATGTGATATGTTCAAGACGTGATTTTATAAATAGTTGTATGAGATAATCATGTTTTGTAACAGTTATCGGCAACTGGCAGGAGCCATATGGTTGTCGCTTTATTGTATGAAATGCAATCGCCATGTAATTGCTTTACTTTATCACTAAGCGGTAGCGATAGTCGTAGAAGCAATAGTTGGCGAGACGACAACGATGCTTCGATGGATATCAAGGTGTCAAGACGGTGACGATGGTGATCATGACGGTGCTTTGGAGATGGAGACCAAAGACATAAGATGATGATGGCCATATCATATCACTTATTTGACTGCATGTGATGTTTATCCTTTATGCATCTTATTTTGCTTAGTTCGTGTTGGGGAACGTAGTAATTTCAAAAATTCTCCTACGCACACACAGGATCATGGTGATGCATAGCAACGAGAGGGAAGAGTGTTGTCCACGTACCCTCATAGACCGTTAAGCGGAAGCATTATGATACTGCGGTTGATGTAGTCATACGTCTTCACGATCGACCAATCCTCAGTACCGAACGTATGGCACCTCCGCGTTCAGCACACGTTCAGCTCGTTGATGTCCCACGAACTCACGACCTAGTAGAGCTCGGGGAAGAGTTTTGTCAGCATGATGGCGTGGTGACGATGTTGATGAAGTTACCGCAGCAGGGCTTCGCCTAATCACCGCTACAGTATGACCGAGGTGGATTATGGTGGAGGGGGGCACCGCACACGGCTGGGAGAGATCTTTGTGATCAACTTGTGTGTCTAGAGGTGCCCCCTGCCCCTGTATATAAACGAGCAAGGGAGAGGCCGGCCGGCCCTTGTTGGCGCGCCTAGGAGGAGGAATCCTCCTCCTGGTAGGAGTAGGATTCCTCCCTTTCCTACTCCTACTCGGAGGGGGAAAGGCAGTGAGAGAAAGAGAAGGAAAGGGGGGCGTCGACCCCCTTCTCCTAGTCCAATTCGGACAGGGGGAAGGGGCGCGCTGCCTGCCCTAGGCCAGCCCCTCTCTCTTTCCCTTATGGCCCAACAAGGCCCATTAGCCCCCGGGGGGTTCCGGTAACCCCTCTGATACTCCGGTAAAATCCTGATTTCACCCGGAACTATTCCGATGTCCAAATGTAGGCTTCCAATATATCAATATTTATGTCTCGACCATTTCGAGACTCCTCGTCATGTCCATGATCAAATCTGAGACTCCGAACTACCTTCGGTACATCAAAACATATAAACACATAAAATCGATCGTCACCGAACTTTAAGTGTGCAGACCCTACAGGTTCGAGAACTATGTAGACATGACCGAGACACGTCTCTGGTCAATAACCAATAGCAGAACCTGGATGCTCATATTGGTTCCTACATATTCTACGAAGATCTTTATCGGTCAAACAGCACAACACTATACGTTGTTCTCTTTGTCATCGGTATGTTACTTGCCCGAGATTCGATCATTGGTATCCCAATACCTAGTTCAACATCGTTACCGGCAAGTCTCTTTACTCGTTCCGAAATACATCATCCCATAACTAACTCATTAGTTATCATGCTTGCAAAGCTTATAGTGATGTGTATTACCGAGAGGGCCCAGAGATACCTCTCCAACAATCGCAGTGACAAATACTAATCTTGATCTATGCCAACTCAACAAGTACCATCAGAGACACCTGTAGAGCACCTTTATAATCACCCAGTTACGTTGTGACGTTTGGTAGCACACAAAGTGTTCCTCCGGTATTCGGGAGTTGCATAATCTCATAGTCATAAGAACATGTATAAGTCATGAAGAAAGCAATAGCAGTAAACAAACGATCAAGTGCTAAGCTAACGGAATGGGTCAAGTCAATCACATCATTCTCCTAATGATGTGATCCCATCGATCAAATAACAACTCATGTCTATGGTTAGGAAACTTAACCATCTTTGATCAATGAGCTAGTCAAGTAGAGGCATACTAGTGACACTATGTTTGTCTATGTATTCACACATGTATCATGTTTTCGGTTAATACAATTCTAGCATGAATAATAAACATTTATCATGAAATAAGGAAATAAATAATAACTTTATTATTGCCTCTAGGGCATATTTCCTTCAGTCTCCCACTTGCACTAGAGTCAATAATCTAGATTACACAGTAATGATTTTAACATCCATGGAGCCTTGGTGCTGATCATGTTTTGCTCGTGGAAGAGGCTTTTTCAACGGGTCTGCAACATTCAAATCCATATGTATCTTGCAAATCTCTATGTCTCACACCTGGACTTGATCTCGGATGGAGTTGAAGTGTCTCTTGATGTGCTTGGTTCTCTTGTGAAATCTAGATTCCATTGCCAAGGCAATTGCACTAGTATTGTCACAAAAGATTTTCATTGGACCCGATGCACTAGGTATGACACCTAGATCGGATATGAACTCCTTCATTCGCTACTTCCGAAGCAGCAATGTACTCCGCTTCACATATAGATCCCGCCACGATGCTCTGTTTAGAACTGCTCCAACTGACAGCTCGACCGTTTAATATAAACACGTATCCGGTTTGCAATTTAGAATCATCCGGATCAGTGTCAAAGCTTGCATCCATGTAACCATTTACAATGAGCTCTTTGTCACCTCCATAAATGAGAAACATATCCTTGGTCCTTTTCAGGTACTTCAGGATGTTCTTGACCGCTCTCCAGTGATCCACTCCTGGATTACTTTGGTACCTCCCGGCTAGGCTAATAGCAAGGCACACATCAGGTCTGGTACACAGCATTGCATACATGATAGAGCCTATGGCTAAAGCATAGGGAACACTTTTCATTTTCTCTCTATCTTCCGCAGTGGTCGGGCATTGAGTCTTACTCAACTTCACACCTTGTAATACAGGTAAGAACCCTTTCTTAGCTTGATCCATTTTGAACTTCTTCAAAACTTTACCAAGGTATGTGCTTTGTGAAAGTCCAATTAATTGTCTTGATCTATCTCTATAGATCTTGATGCCCAATATATAAGCAGCTTCACCAAGGTCTTTCATTGAAAAACTCCTATTCAAGTATCCTTTTATGATATCCAGAAATTCTATATCATATCCAATCAACAATATGTCATCCACATATAATATTAGAAATGTTATAGAGCTCCAAATCACTTTCTTGTAAATACAGGCTTCTCCAAAAGTCTGTATAAAACCATATGCTTTGATCACACTATCAAAACATTTATTCCAACTCCGAGAGGCTTGCACCAGTCCATAAATGGATCGCTGGAGCTTGCACACTTTGTTAGCTCCCTTTGGATCGATAAAACCTTCAGGTTGCATCATATACAACTCTTCTTCCAGAAATCCATTCAGGAATGCAGTCTTTACATCCATTTGCCAAATTTCATAATCATAAAATGCGGCAATAGCTAACATGATTCAGACGGACTTAAGCATCGCTATGGGTGAGAAGGTCTCATCATAGTCAACTCCTTGAACTTGTCGAAAACCTTTTGCAACAAGTCGAGCTTTGTAGACAGTAACATTACTGCCAGCGTCTGTCTTCTTCTTGAAGATCCATTTGTTCTCAATGGCTTGTCGATCATCGGGCAAGTCAACGAAAGTCCACACTTTGTTCTCATACATGGATCCCATCTCAGATTTCATGGCCTCAAGCCATTTTGCAGAATCTGGGCTCATCATTTCTTCCTCATAGTTCGTAGGTTCATCATGGTCAAGTAACATGACATCCAGAACTGGATTACCGTACCACTCTGGTGTGGATCTTGCTCTGGTTGACCTACAAGGTTCGGTAGTAACTTGATCTGAAGTTTCATGATCATCATCATTAGCTTCCTCACTAATTGGTGTAGATGTCACAGAAACCGGTTTTTGTGATGAACTATTTTCCAATAGGGGAGCAGGTACAGTTACCTCATGAAGTTCTACTTTCCTCCCACTCACTTCTTTCGAGAGAAACTCCTTCTCTAGAAAGGATCCATTCTTAGCAATGAATATTTTGCCTTCAGATCTGTGATAGAAGGTGTACCCAATAGTTTCCTTTGGGTATCCTATGAAGACACATTTCTCCGATTTGGGTTCGAGCTTATCAGGTTGAATCTTTCTCACATAAGCATCGCAACCCCAAACTTCAAGAAAGACAACTTTGGTTTCTTGCCAAACCATAGTTCATAAGGCGTCGTCTCAACGGATTTTGATGGTGCCCTATTTAACGTGAATGCAGCTGTCTCTAAAGCATAACCCCAAAACGATAGTGGTAAATCAGTAAGAGACATCATAGATCGCACCATATCTAGTAAAGTACGATTACGACGTTCGGACACACCATTATGCTGTGGTGTTCCGGGTGGCGTGAGTTGCGAAACTATTCCGCATTGTTTCAAATGTATGCCAAACTCGTAACTCAAATATTCTCCTCCACAATCAGATCATAGAAACTTTATTTTCTTATTACGATGATTTTCCACTTCTCTCTAAAATTCTTTGAACTTTTCAAATGTTTCAGATCTATGTTTCATTAAGTAGATATACCCATATCTGTGTAAATCATCTGTGAAGGTGAGAAAATAACGATACCCGCCGCGGGCCTCAATATTCATCGGACCACATACATCAGTATGTATGATTTCCAACAAATCTTTGCTCGCTCCATAGTTCCGGAGAACAGTGTTTTAGTCATCTTGCCCATAAGGCATGGTTCGCAAGTACCAAGTGATTCATAATCAAGTGATTCTAAAAGTCCATCAGTATGGATTTTCTTCATGCGCTTTATACCAATATGACCCAAACGGCAGTGCCACAAATAAGTTGCACTATCATTATCAACTCTGCATCTTTTGGCTTCAACATTATGAATATGTGTATCACTACTATCAAGATTCATCAAAAATAGACCACTCTTCAAGGGTCCATGACCATAAAAGATATTACTCATATAAATAGAATAACCATTATTCTCAGATTTAAATGAATAACCGTTTCGCATCAAACAAGATCCAGATATAATGTTCATGCTCAACGCTGGCACCAAATAACAATTATTCAGGTCTAAAATTAACCCCGAAGGTAGATGTAGAGGTAGCGTGCCGACCGCGATCACATCGACTTTGGAACCATTTCCCACGCGCATCGTCACCTCATCCTTAGCCAGTCTTCGCTTAATCCGTAGTCCCTGTTTCGAGTTGCAAATATTAGCAACAGAACCAGTATCAAATACCCAGGTGCTACTGCGAGCTTTGGTAAGGTACACATCAATAACATATATATCACATATACCTTTGTTCACCTTTCCATCCTTCTTATCTGCCAAATACTTGGGGCAGTTCCGCTTCCAGTGACCAGTCTATTTGCAGTAGAAGCACTCAGTCTCAGGCTTAGGTCCAGACTTCGGTTTGTTCTCCTGAGCAGCAACTTGTTTGTCGTTCTTATTGAAGTTCCCCTTCTACCTCCCTTTGCCCTTTTTCTTGAAACTGGTGGTCTTATTGACCATCGACACTTGATGCTCCTTCTTGATTTCTACCTCCGCAGCCTTTAGCATCGCAAAGAGCTCGGGAATTGTCTTATTCATCCCTTGCATATTATAGTTCATCATGAAGCTTTTGTAGCTTGGTGGAAGTGATTGAAGAACTCTGTCAATGACACTATCAATAGGAAGATTAACTCCCAGTTGAGTAAAGTGATTATGATACCCACACATTTTGAGTATATGCTCACTGACAGAACTATTCTCCTCCATCTTGCAGCTATAGAACTTATTGGAGATTTCATTTCTCTCAATCCGGACATTTGCTAGAAATATTAACTTCAACTCCTGGAACATCTCAAATGCTCCATGATGTTCAAAATGCCGTTGAAGTCCCGGTTCTAAGTCGTAAAGCATGCCACACTAAACTATCGAGTAGTCATCAGCTTTGCTCTGCCAGACATTCATAATATCTGGTGTTGCTCCTGCAGCAGGTTTGGCACTTAGCGGTGCTTCCAGGACGTAATTCTTCTGTGCACCAATGAGGATAATCCTCAAGTTATGGACCCAATCCGTGTAATTGCTACCATCATCTTTCAATTTTGCTTTCTCAAGGAACACATTAAAATTCAACGGAGCAACAGTACGGGCCATCTATATACAACAACATAGATAAGCAAAATACTATCAGGTACTAAGTTCATGATAAATTTAAGTTCAATTAATCATATTACTTAAGAACTCCCACTTAGATAGACATCCCTCTAATCATCTAAGTGATCACGTGATCCATATCAACTAAACCATAACCGATCATCACGTGAAATGGAGTAGTTTTCAATGGTGAACATCACTATGTTGATCATATCTACTATATGATTCAAGCTTGAACTTTCAGTCTCAGTGTTCCGAGGCCATATTTGCATATGCTAGGCTTGTCAAGTTTAACCCGAGTATTCTGCATGTACAAAACTGGCTTACACCCGTTGTAGATGGACGTAGAGCTTATCACACCCGATCATCATGTGGTCTCTCGGCACAACGAACTTTGGCAACGGTGCATACTCAGGGAGAACACTTTTATCTTGAAATTTAGTGAGAGATCATCTTATAATGCTACCGTCAAACAAAGCAGAATAAGATGCATAAAGGATAAACATCACATGCAATCAATATAAGTGATATGATATGGCCATCATCATCTTGTGCTTGTGATCTCCATCTCCGAAGCACCGTCATGATCACCATCGTCACCGGCGCGACACCTTGATCTCCATCGTAGCATCGTTGTCGTCTCGCCAACTATTGCTTCTATGACTATCGCTACCGCTTAGTGATAAAGTAAAGCAATTACAGGGCGATTGCATTGCATACAATAAAGCAACAACCATATGGCTCCTGCCAGTTGCCGATAACTCCATTACAAAACAAGATCATCTCATACAATAAATATAGCATCATGTCTTGACCATATCACATCACAACATGCCCTGCAAAAACAAGTTAGACGTCCTCTACTTTGTTGTTGTAAGTTTTACGTGGCTGCTACGGGCTGAGCAAGAACCCTTCTTACCTACGCATCAAAACCACAATGATAGTTCGTCAAGTTAGTGATGTTTTAACCTTCTCAAGGACCGGGCGTAGCCACACTCAATTCAACTAAAGTTGGAGAAACTGACACCCGCCAGCCACCTGTGTGCAAAACACGTCGGTAGAACCAGTCTCACGTAAGCGTACGCGTAATGTCGGTCCAGGCCGCTTCATCCAACAATACCGCCGAACCAAAGTATGCCATGCTGGTAAGCAGTATGACTTGTATCGCCCACAACTCACTTGTGTTCTACTCGTGCATATAACATCTACGCATAAAACCAGGCTCAGATGCCACTATTGGGGAACGTAGTAATTTCAAAAATTCTCCTACGCACACACAGGATCATGGTGATGCATAGCAATGAGAGGGAAGAGTGTTGTCCACGTACCCTCGTAGACCGTTAAGCAGAAGTGTTATGACAACGCGGTTGATGTAGTCGTACGTCTTCACGATCGACCGATCCTCAGTACCGAACGTACGGCACCTCCGCGTTCAGCACACGTTCAGCTCGATGATGTCCCACAAACTCACGATCCAGTAGATCTCGGGGAAGAGTTTCGTCAGCACGATGGCTTGGTGACGATGTTGATGAAGTTACCGTAGCAGGGCTTCGCCTAAACACTGCTACAGTATGACCGAGGTGGATTATGGTGGAGGAGGGCACCGCACACGGCTGGGAGAGATCTTTGTGATCAACTTGTGTGTCTAGAGGTGCCCCCTGCCCCTGTATATAAAGGAGCAAGGGGGAGGCCGGTCGGCCCTTGTTGGCGCGCCTAGGAGGAGGAATCCTCCTCCTAGTAGGAGTAGGATTCCTCCCTTTCCTACTCCTACTCGGAGGGGGAAAGGCAGTGAGAGAAAGAGAAGGAAAGGGGGCGCCGCCCCCCCCCCCCTTCTCCTAGTCCAATTCGGATAGGGGGAAGGGGGCGCGCTGCCTGCCCTAGGCCGGCCCCTCTCTCTTTCCCTTATGGCCCAACAAGGCCCATTAGCCCCGGGGGTTCCGATAACCCCTCCGGTACTCCCGTAAAATCCCGATTTCACCCGGAACTATTCCGATGTCCAAATGTAGGCTTCCAATATATCAATCCTTATGTCACGGCCATTTCGAGACTCCTCGTCAAGTCCGTGATCAAATCCGGGACTCCGAACTACCTTCGGTACATCAAAACATATAAAATCATAAAACCGATCATCACCAAACTTTAAGCGTGCGGACCCTACGGGTTCGAGAACTATGTAGACATGACCGAGACACGTCTCCGGTCAATAACCAATAGCGGAACCTGGATGCTCATATTGGTTCCTACATATTCTATGAAGATCTTTATCGGTCAAATCGCACAACACTATACGTTGTTCTCTTTGTCATCGGTATGTTACTTGCCCGAGATTCGATCGTCGGTATCCCAATACCTAGTTCAATCTCATTACCGGCAAGTCTCTTTACTCGTTCTGTAATACATCATCATGTAACTAACTCATTAGTTATCATGCTTGCAAGGCTTATGGTGATGTGTATTACCGAGAGGGCCCAGAGATACCTCTCCGACAATCGGAGTGACAAATCCTAATCTTGATCTATGCCAACTCAACAAGTACCACCGGAGACACCTGTAGAGCACCTTTATAATCACCCAGTTACGTTGTGACGTTTGGTAGCACACAAAGTGTTCCTCCGGTATTCGGGAGTTGCATAATCTCACAGTCATAAGTACATGTATAAGGCATGGAGAAAGCAATAGCAGTAAACAAACGATCAAGTGCTAAGCTAACGGAATGGGTCAAGTCAATCACATCATTCTCCTAATGATGTGATCCCATTGATCAAATAAGAACCCATGTCTATGGTTAGGAAACTTAACCATCTTTGATCAATGAGCTAGTCAAGTAGAGGCATACTAGTGACACTATGTTTGTCTATGTATTCACACATGTATCATGTTTCCGGTTAATACAATTCTAGCATGAATAATAAACATTTATCATGAAATAAGGAAATAAATAATAACTTTATTATTGCCTCTAGGGCATATTTCCTTCAGTTCGGCGGTAGCATTATAAGATGATCTCTCACTAAATTTCAAGGTACAAGTGTGTTGGGAATATAGCCACCAGGTATGACCCGCCCAGGAGGGGTCGGGTCAACCCCAATGGCGAGTTACAAAAGAAGCCCAATAATATTCAAGGTGGTAGTTTATTAAGACTTGTAGAAGGCTTAATCCCAGAAGTGGCTTAAGGCCCAATATTGTAAACCGCCGTATGTAAAGAAAGAATTGTAAAGAAAGGCATATAAAAGAAGTCACCGAGCCGGACACGTTTTATGAGCTGGACGGGACTCTGTAGGCCGCCAGGCGTCAACCCATGTATATAAGGGGATGACCCGGCGGTGGCTTAGGACAAGAAACAAGAGATCGATAGCCAAGCTAGCGGATTCGCTCCTTGGTCATCGAAACCTAGCAATACAACATCAACTGGACTAGGCCTTACCTTCACCGTAAGGGGCCGAACCAGTATAAACCTCTCGTGTCCTTTGTCCCGATTAACCCCTTTAAGCTTCCTAGTTGCGATGGCCCTACGACTAAGTCCTTTCGCTAGGACATCTGCCGTGACAATTCCACGACAGTTGGCGCCCACCGTGGGGCCAGCGCACGGTGGATTTGAGTTCTTGAATGGCAACTTCGATGGGCTCAAGGGATACGCTGTGGGCCGGATTACCAAGAGTCGTCGCGGCAAGATTTACATCAACGACGAAGGCTGGGGCCTCGAGGCCGGCTCAATTGAGTACGGGTACCGGGTCCCCTTTGGCAGAATCCATGTCTTCATCGGCCGGATCGACGAGTCAGGCCCTGAGCCGGACGTCTGCACCAACCTCATCGAGATGGCTCAGCGGGCGAGATCCGCCGGGGCCCAACCTACCATAAAGCATGCCTTCGTGGGTTGCATCCATGGAGGTGAGTTCTCTGAAGGATCAATGGATGGTGGTGAGACGGCCATCTGTTCTGACGGTGAGTTGTCCTCACGCAAGACAGATTCTTTGTATCAACTACAAGATGGCGTGCTTGGGGGATGTTCCGATGGCAGCAGTATTCCGGACCTCTCTGAGCTGCCGAATCGAGCCGGAGTTTTCATGGCTGGCACTCAACCCAGGCAGAACTCTACAGCTACGGCAGCAATAACCACCAGGTCGGCAGCAGCCGGGTCAGGAGACCGCTTGCGCGCCCCGGCTCAGATGTTAATGGACCTCATGGATTAGTTGACGGCTCTGTTAACTACTGTAGTGGAGCCGGCGGATAAGGTTCAGCATGACACGGAGGTGGCACGGCTACGCAAAGAGATGGCACAGGCCAAGGAAAATTTAGCAGCAGAAGAGGTCATGATGTCCGCGGAGCGGGCGGCTTTGGATGCTCGCGCTCAGCAGCTTCAAGCGGAGACTTTCCGGCTCTCGGTGGATTTGAACGCGTCAAACGAGGTCATGAGGAGAAGGCACCAGAAAACTCAGTCACGACTGCCTCCGACGTACGATCTTAGGAACCTTTTCCACACACCCGGGGCTAGTCCAAGTAACCCGCCGGAGGCAAACCGGATCACGACACCCGGGGCTGGGGCACCGGTCCAACCACGGGACATGGAACCACCTCGTATGAATACCGCTCTGCCTCATTACACACCAATACCACCGGGTCACTTTTCTAACCCTTTGGAGAATCTCATTGCTGCGTTGTCTCATTTGGCAGCTCTTTATAACCCACAAGTATAGGGGATCGCAACAATTTTCAAGGGTAGAGTATTCAACCCAAATTTATTGATTCGACACAAGGGGAGCCAAAGAATATTCTCAAGTATTAGCAGTTGAGTTGTCAATTCAACCACACCTGGAAACTTAATATATGTAGCAAAGTATTTAGTAGCAAACTAATATGATAGTAGTGGTAACGGTAGAAAAGTAATGTTTTTGGTATTTTGTAGTGATGATAGCAATAGCAACGGAAAAGTAAATAAGCGAAGAACAATATATGGAAAGCTCGTAGGCAATGGATCGGTGATGGAGAATTATGCTAGATGTGGTTTATCATGTAACAATCATAACATAGGGTGACACAGAACTAGCTCCAATTCATCAATTTAATGTAGGCATGTATTCCGAATATAGTCATACGTGCTTATGGAAAAGAACTTGCATGACATCTTTTGTCCTACCCTCCCGTGGCAGCGGGGTCCTAATGGAAACTAAGGGATATTAAGGTCTCCTTTTAATAGAGTACCAGAACAAAGAATTAGCACATAGTGAATACATGAACTCCTCAAACTATGGTCATCACCGGTAAGTATCCCGATTATTGTCACTTCGGGGTTAACGGATCATAACACATAATAGGTGACTATAGACTTGCAAGATAGGATCAAGAACTCTCATATATTGATGAAAACATAATAGGTTCAGATCTGAAATCATGGCACTTGGGCCCTAGTGACAAGCATTAAGCATAGCAAAGTCATAGCAACATCAATCTCAGAACATAGTGGATACTAGGGATCAAACCCTAACAAAACTAACTCGATTACATGATAAATATCATCCAACCCATCACCGTCCAGCAAGCCTACGATGGAATTACTCACGAACGGTGGTGAGCATCATGAAATTGGTGGTGGAGGATGGTTGATGATGACGATGGCGACGGATTCCCCTCTCCGGAGCCCCGAACGGACTCCAGATCAGCCCTCCCGGGAGGTTTTAGGGCTTGGCGGCGGCTCCGTATCGTAAAACGTGATGAATCCTTCTCTCTAATTTTTTTCTCCCCGAAAGCAAATATATAGAGTTGGAGTTGAGGTCGGAGGAGCTCTAGGGGGCCCATGAGGTAGGGGGCGCGCCCTAGGGGGGCAGGCGCGCCCCCCACCCTCGTGGACAGGTGGTGGGCCCCCTGGTCTTCATCTTTTGCAAGGATTTTTTATTATTTCCAAATAGACGTTCCGTGAAGTTTTAGGTCATTCCGAGAACTTTTGTTTCTGCACATAAATAACATCATAGCAATTCTGCTGAAAACAGCGTCAGTCCGGGTTAGTTCCATTCAAATCATGCAAGTTAGAGTTCAAAACAAGGGCAAAAGTGTTTGGAAAAGTAGATATGATGGAGACATATCAACTCCCCCAAGCTTAAACCTTTGCTTGTCCTCAAGCAATTCAGTTGATAAACTGAAAGTGATAAAGAAAAACTTTTACAAACTCTGTTTGCTCTTGTTGTTGTAAATATGTAAAGCCAGCATTCAACTTTTCAGCAAAGATTATGAACTAACCATATTCACAATAACGCATAGATCTCAAGTTTACTCATATCAATGGCATAATCAACTAGCGAGCAATAATAATAAATCTCGGATGACAACACTTTCTCAAAACAATCATAATATGATATAACAAGATGGTATCTCGCTAGCCCTTTCTGAGACCGCAAAACATAAATGCAGAGCACCTTTAAAGATAAAGGACTGACTAGACATTGTATTTCATGGTAAAAGAGATCCAGCTAAGTCATACTCAATGTAAACTAACAGTAATGAATGCAAATGGCAGCGATGCTCTCCAACTGGTGCTTTTTAATAAGAAGATGATGACACAACATGAAAGTAAATGTAGGCCCTTCGCAGAGGGAAGCAGGGATTTGTAGAGGTGCCAAAGCTCGGTTTTGAAATAGAGAATAATAATATTTTGAGCGATATACTTTCATTGTCAACATAACAACCAAGAGATGGCAATATCTTCCATGCTACACACATTATAGGCGGTTCCCAAACAGAATGGTAAAGTTTATACTCCCCCTCCACCAACAAGCATCAATCCATTGCTTGCTCGAAAAAACGAGTGCCTCCAACTAACAAGAGTCCTAAGGGGAGTTTTTTTGCAATTATTTTGATTTGATTTGCATAAAGCATGTGACTGGGCATCCCGGTGACCAGCCACTTTCTCGTGAGTGAGGAGCGGAGTCCACTCCTCTTGAGAATAACCCACCTAACATCAAAGATACGGACAGCCCTAGTTGATACATGAGCTATTCGAGTATACAAAATAGGATATTTATTTGAAGGTTTAGAGTTTGGCACATACAAATTTACTTGGAACGACAGGTAGATACCGTATATAGGTAGGTATGGTGGACTCATATGGAATAACTTTGGGGTTTATGGGATTGGATGCACAAGCAGTATTCCCGCTTAGTACAGGTGAAGGCTAGAAAAAGACTGGGAAGCGACCAGCTAGAGAGCGACAACAGTCATGAACATGCATTAAAATTAATCAACACCAAATGCAAGCATGAGTGGGATATAATCCACCATGAACATAAATATCATGAAGGCTATGTTGATTTTGTTTCAACTACATGCGTGAACATGTGCCAAGTCAAGTCACTTAAATCATTCATAGGAGGATACCACCCTATCATACCACATCACAACCATTTTAATAGCATGTTGGCATGCAAGGTAAACCATTATAAGCTCCTAGCTAATCAAGCATGGCACAAGAAACTATGATCTCTCGTTGTCATTGCAAACATGTTTATTCATAATAGGCTGAATCAGGAATGATGAACTAATCATATTTACAAAAACAAGAGAGGTCGAGTTCATACCAGTTTTTCTCATCTCAGTCAGTCCACCATATATCATCATAATTGCCTTTCACTTGCACGACCGAACGATGTGGATAATAATAATAGTGCACGTGCATTGGACTAAGCTGGAATCTGCAAGCATTCAATAAACTGGAGAAGACAAGGCAATATGGGCTCTTTTGTTAGATCAACAATAATGCATATAAGAGCTACTTCAACAATTTAATCATGGTCTTCTCCTATCGACCCCCAAAGAAAAGAAAAGGAATAAAACTATTTACACGGGAAAGCTCCCAACAAGCAAAAGAAGAACATAATCTTTTTGGCTTTTCTTTTTAATTACTACTACAAGCATGGAAATTAAAGCTGGCTAAAAGCTACAACTATTTTTTTTTTGGTTTTTCTTAAAGTTTATTTAACACACAAGAAGAAAGCATAAAAAGGAAATAAACTAGCATGGGTGATACAATGAAAAAGTATGAGCACTGACATCTAGCAATGAGTGTGTGAACATGAATATAATGTCGGTGAGAAATATGTACTCCCCCAAGCTTAGGATTTTGGCCTAAGTTGGTCTATGGCCACGGCTGGCCTGGCGAATATCCATAGTAATAGTTGGGGTCGTACTGAGATGCAGCGGCTATCGCCTCCTGAGCTGCAGCGTGGCGACGAGCGGCCTCCGCCCTCCTCTCGTACTCATCTGCCTCCTCTCTGGTAATAACATATCTTCCTTTTGACTGATAATCAAACAAAGGCAGGAGCAGGGAGAGTAATACGGACAGCATGCCATCTGTCAAAGATTAGTCGATACTAGAGAGGTGGTTCACTCCTCTCAAAAAACTAGTGGTGAACCATAGCATTAAAATCTAGATAAGCAGGAGGCAATTCAATATCATCCTCACGTATGGTTACACCGAGAAAATCAGCTAAGCGGGTTGCATAAATTCCACCGAAGAAATCTCCATTAAACTATTATTATGCAACCTACGTGCAACAATGGCTCCCAAATTATAAGATTTGTCTCCTAACACAGCACTCCTAAGAATACTCAGGTCAGGAACACACATATGACATGCTTCATCTTTACCATTTATGGACCTACCTATAAAGAGAGCAAAATAATGTATAGCAGGAAAATGAATGCTCCCTGCTCCTAGCACTACCCCATTGTTATGCTAGCAAGAAAATCTCTAAATTCATATTGCGGGGTTCACTAGCACTACCCCATTGTGGAAGTTTGCAAGAAGTGGTAAAATCCTCTAAGTCCATAGTATAAGATTTTTCATAGAGATCAAACTGGACAGTTGGAGAATTACGTGAAGATGAAAATTCAAACCTCCTCACAAAGGTACTGGTGAGATAGTGGTACTGGCGGCACTTTTCTTCCTCGAAGCTCACAAGATCAGCGTTACGCAAATATGCGATAAATTCTTCCTTCATTCCCGCTCGATCCATAAAGTTCTCCGAAGGCCATTCACAAGGACGCACTGGAGCGTCTCTTGGTGGCTCTTCATCAGCAGCACGCATTGCAAGCCTGGGTCCTTTGCTTCCTTGAAGAACCACCTTGGTACATTTTCCTAAGCATATTTCTTCCTCTGAAAAATTCTGAAATTTTTAGTAACTTCAAAATAAAAGTGAACCAAACTCAATAATATTGATAGCAACTACTCATCCAAGTGCCTGGAGCCTATATCATGCATCAAAACTACTTGGAACCATATAAATTTGACATGCAAGCTCAAGAACATGGTCACCCAGGAAGCACAAATTTGCAATGAATAAAGCACTAGAACAAAGACTAATTGGACCAATGGAGGAGTCACATACCAAGGAACAATCTCCCCAAGCAGTTTTGTGAGAGGTGCTTTGAGCAAGGAGATCGAAAATGGCCGCAAAATGAGCTTGGACTCAGGTTTGAGCTGGATATTCGTGTTTGTGGGAGGCAGAAGGAGTGTGTGGGTGCAAGGATAAGTGGAGGAGGGCCACCATGGGCCCACGAGGCAGGGGGGCGCGCCCAGGGGGGTAGGGCGCGCCCCTGACCCTCGTGGCCAGGTGCCAGCTCCTCCTGTTGTGTTCTCAGTGCCAAATATTCCAGAAAAAATCATATTTAAATTTCAGGGCATTTGGAGAACTTTTATTTTCGGGGTATTTTTATATTGCACGGATAATTTAGATAACAGACAGAAAATAATATTTTTATTTTATTTAATAGAAATAACATAAAGTAAAAGGAGGGTATAGAAGGTTGTGCCTTCTAGTTTCATCCATCTCATGCTCATCAAAAGGAATCCACTAACAAGGTTGATCAAGTCTTGTTAACGAACTCATTCCGAATAACATGGAACCGGAGAAATTTCGAATAACGCTATGTTACCTCAATGGGGATATGCACATCCCCAAAAATAAGAATATCATATTTCTTCTTAACAGTAGGAAGAGGAAATTCAAAACCTCCAAAAATAATCGATGGAATTTTTCCAATAGAATTGATACTGTGGACTTGAGGTTGTTTCCTCGGAAAGTGTACCGTATGCTCATTACCATTAACATGAAAAGTGACATTGCCTTTGGTGCAATCAATAACAGCCCCTACAGTATTCAAAAAGGGTCTTCCAAGAATAATAGACATACTATCATCCTCGGGAGTATCAAGAATGACAAAGTCCGTTAAAATAGTAACATTTGCAACCACAACAGGCACATCCTCACAAATACCGACAGGTATAGCAGTTGATTTATCAGCCATTTGCAAAGATATTTCAGTAGGTGTCAACTTATTCAAATCAAGTCTACGATATAAAGAGAGAGGCATAACACTAACACCGGCTCCAAGATCACATAAAGCAGTTTTAACATAGTTTCTTTTAATGGAGCATGGTATAGTGGGTACTCCTGGATCTCTGAGTTTCTTTGGTATTCCACCCTTAAAAGTATAATTAGCAAGCATGGTGGAAATTTCAGCTTCCGGTATCTTTCTTTTATTAGTGACAATTCCTTTCATGTACTTAGCATAAGGATTCATTTTGAGCATATCAGTTAACCGCATACGCAAAAAGATAGGTCTAATCATTTCAGCAAAGCGCTCCAAATCCTCATCATCCTTTTTCTTGGATGGTTTGGGAGGAAAAGGCATGGGTTTCTGAACCCATGGTTCTCTTTCTTTACCATGTTTCCTAGCAACAAAGTCTTTCTTATCATAACGTTGATTCTTTGATTGTGGGTTATCAAGATCAACAGCATGTTCAATTTCTATATCATTATCATTGCTACATTGAGCATCATCATGAACATTATCATTAACATTATCACTAGTTTCAGGTTCATTACCAGATTGTGTTTCAGCATCAGAAATAGAAATATCATTTGGATTCTCAGGTGTTTCAGTAATAGGTTCACTAGAAGCATGCAAAGTCCTATCATTTTTATTTTTCTTCCTTTTAGAAGGACTGGGTGCATCTATATTATTTCTCTGAGAATCTTGCTCAATTCTCTTAGGGTGGCTGTCGGTGTCAAAACCGGTGGATCTCGGGTAGGGGGTCCCAAACTGTGTGTTAAGGCGGATGGTAACAGGAGGCAGGGGACACGATGTTTACCCAGGTTCGGGCCCTCTTGATGGAGGTAAAACCCTACATCCTGCTTGATTATTCTTGTTGATATGAGTATTAAAAGAGTTGATCTACCACGAGATCAGAGAGGCTAAACCCTAGAAGCTAGCCTATGGTATGATTGTATCTTGTCCTACGGACTAAAACCCTCCGGTTTATATAGACACCGGAGGGGGCTAGGGTTACACAAGGTGGGTTACAAAGGAGGAGATATCCATATCCGTATTTCCTAGCTTGCCTTCCACGCCAAGCAGAGTCCCATCCGGACACGGGACAAAGTCTTCAATCTTGTATCTTCATAGTCCATCAGTCCGGCCAAAGGATATAGTCCGGCTGTCCGGAGACCCCCTAATCCAGGACTCCCTCAGTAGCCCCTGAACCAGGCTTCAATGACGATGAGTCCGGCGCGCAGTGTTGTCTTTGGCATTGCAAGGCGGGTTCCTCCTCCGAATACACCATGGAAGAGTTTGAATGCAAGGATAGTGTCTGACCCTGCAAAATAAGTTCCACATTCCACCGTAGAGAGAATAATACTTCCACAAATCTAATCTGCTGACATGTTTTGATAGTATGACATCACTTCATGGCCTGGTCATTATTTGAACCGCTTTTCTCAACCAGCTCCGCACATATCGCGAGGCAGTTTTCTTGATACGTCTTGTCAAAGCAGAGATCGTGTTCCCCTTATCACGGGATTCTCATCAATACGGATGTGGGTAACCCAACCGCGCCATCAATTGCGGCGCCTGGGGAATAAGCGGTTTTGCCAGGCAAGTGGGGAGACTCATCGCCTCCTCCGCCCTTATAAAGGGACAAAGATTTACCTTTTACACCCATGCCTTCTTCCTTCTCGCTTACCCATTTCCGCACACTCGAGCTCTAGCGCCCAAGCCCGCGTTCTTCTTCTCAAACCACTCCAAGCATGTCTGGAGCAGGAGGCAAGTGGATGGTTTCCTCCGTCATGGAGGAAAACATCAAAAAGTTACGGGGAGCCGGATACCTAGCTGCGAATATCGCGCACCAGCTGCCGAATGCGGGGCAGATCGTCCCCACGCCCAAACCCCATGAGAGGGTAGTTTTTCTTACCCATTTCGTTCGCGGACTGGGATTTCCTCTCCACCTGTTTGTCCGCGGGGTCATGTTCTACTACGGGCTGGATTTTCATGATCTGGCCCCCAACTTCATCCTCAACATCTTGGTGTTTATCGTCGTGTGCGAGGCCTTCCTCCACATCAGGCCCCACTTCGGCCTATGGTGGAAAACCTTCAATGTCAAACCGAAGGTGGTGGGTGGCCAGCAAGCAGAGTGTGGAGGCGCCATGGTGGGCGAGCTGCCTAATGTCACCTGGCTCGAGGGTACCTACGTGGATACCATAAAGGGGTGGGAATCGGGGTGGTTCTACATCACCGAGCTGCGCGACTCCAACTGGGTGGCGGCCCCCAAATTACGATCCAGAATCCCCACGCGGCTCACCTCCTAGAAAAAGAAGGGCCTGTCCTGGGGTTCTTCGGTAGAGCTGACTGGACTCTAGACCTGCATTCAGAACATGACGAACAAGAAAATTAAGCTCGTCAACGTGGTCCAGGTTATGCTCTTCCGCCGGATCCTTCCGTGCCAACGATGGGCATTTGTTTTGTGGGAGTTCGACTCGGCCCAGCACCAGATGCTGCGAGAGCTCTACGACATGACGCACGAGGACATCTGGAGGGTGCTGTTCAAGGGCGCCGAGATGCCTCCCTCCCTCACCGAGGATCGCGGACTCAGCACAAAGCGCCGCGCCCATCCGGTAGGCTTTTTATATCTCTCAGGGTATTTATGTGCCCTGGTTTAGTTATATGCTGGATCTAAGCTCTTATGTCATTAACAGGACTGGATAAAGATAGTGGAGCAGCTTGATTGCCCAGCCCCCCTGCTTGAAGATCCTGCAAACTCTCTTCTAACGAAGATGCTGACTCCGGCACCTTACGAGGTGCCGGAAAAGACGGCCAAGAAGAAGGCCGCGGGGACCCGAAAGGGTCTCCGGCGCAAGGTTCTATCAGACTCATCGTCCGATGAGTCCGGCGCGCACTCCTCCCACGGAAACGAGGAGGAGGAGAAAAGTTCTCCCCCACCCCAGCCGGGGAAGAGAAGAAAAGGAAGGCCGACCCATCCGAGGAGGCCGAAGGGTCCAAGAAGGGAAAGACCCTCCCTCCAGACTGTGCCATGACGGCCGCCGACAGCGGTGACGAGTGGCTACCCAGGGACAAGCCCCTGGCAAAGTCGTAAGTGTCCGGACACCATAGTACTTGATGGTATGTTTTATTGTACTGCCTTTGCTCATGCTGAACATGATTATGCAGTCCGGCCCGAGCTCATCTCGACGTACCCTCGTCGAGCGGCTCTTTGGGCTCGTCGGATATGAACAGCGGTTCTCCTCCGACGGCTTCCACCCCTCGCCCTACGGACAACGCTGAGGTGGTGTCTCAAAAGGCACCGAACCAGGGGGAGGTGATCCTGGGGGCGCCTCACGGCGACCTCCCGGACCCTGAGTACCAAGGGAGCGAGGCTCCTAAGGGCTTCGAGTTCGGGTCCCAGCCGGACACTGCGCCGGAACAGTCGATGGTTCTGGACTCCGGTAGGCGGTCCCCCATTAAGGGGGGCCAACCATCCGTGCCGGTGTCCTCTGTCCAACCAGAGGCACCGGACAACTTGCTGGAAGCGCTTCACAGCGCTTCCATCGATGAAGAACACCACACTATCATGAGTGCGGTGGTCAAGAAGGTTCAGTCCGCCAAAAACGGACTGACCGAAGCTTGCGCTAGCCTCCTAACAGGCTTTGAGGTAAGCATTCAAAATATAAAAATATTACCGCATAAATAGTAGCCCCTGATGCTCTATTCGGCGTTCGCGAAGAAAAGCCGAATAGAGTATCAAATGATAACTCATGAATCTAATTAGAGTATGTCTATGTGTATGTGCAGGCTTCCCTGCTGGCCGCTGCCGCACGTACTGCGGAGGTCTCTACGCTGAAGCAGGCCCTGAAGCGGTCCAGGACGAGCTCGGCCTTACCAAGGGACAGCTCGAAGAGAGCAAAGGTGAGATATACCCCAGTTTATATAGTTAAAAAGAAGTTCGTTGTAAAGTAATAGGATCATCATGAATTTGTCAGGGGCCACGACCGAGGTGGAGACCCTGAGGAAGGCGTTGTCCGCGGCCGAAGACAAAGCGGCCAAAGAACGTATTGAACGGGAGAAACAAGAAGCCCGAGTGGGCGAGGTGCAGCAAGAGCTCGAGGCTCTCGCCCAAAAGCACGAGTCCTTGGAGCTTGACTCCAAGACGCGAGAGTCCGAGCTCGTGCAGGTGCTTGAAAGCGTCCGGAGCGCCAAGGCCGAAGCCCACAAGGCCCTCTAGGAGATTGATGTGGCGAAGAAGATAGCAGCGGGTAAGGCATTCAATATGCAAAGCAAGCATGTGAAGGAGACTTTCCTTTTTCTTACCCGAGTTCGTAGCTCTCCAGGAGCGTTTGCAGATCTTCCTCGCAGTGTGCTAGATGCCGCGGAGTTTTACCGGGCTGAGGAGGGGAGCTCAACGGAGAAGTTGTTCTGGTCTCAGTATACTGGGACCGAAGACCCCGTGTCCTTGAGCGACCAGCTGAAGCAGTTGGTCGAACTTCACAAGGCAGCCGAAAAGGCCATGAGGGGCCTTATAGTCCGGATGTGGCCTGGCGAGCCCCTGTCCGGCAGCTACTTCGGTCTGGTTAGGCGGCTGGTGGGAGCCTGCCCACGGCTTAAGGTCATCAAGCGGTCCGTCTGCATCGAAGGTGCACGCAGGGCTTTTGCCCGGGCGAAGGTGCACTGGGCGAAGTTGGACGCCGTGAAGCTTGTGGAGGAGGAGCCGCCGGAGGGCAAGGAGCATCGCTGCCCCGAGAATTACTATGAGAGCATCTTGAAGGATTCCCACTTAGTGGCAGATGAGTGTGCCAAGGATGTAATCTTTGAATGAACATGCCCATGTGATCCTGTAATATGAAACGAGTTCTTTTGCGCCATGCGATGCTTTCTTAATTTAAAATATTACCTTCTATGCGACCGTTTATAAAATCTGAGAGTTGGCCAGTCGTCGGCTTCTGCCCCCATGTAACTAGTACTGGGGTGTTCGGGGTAAATCCGAACACTCTTTACCCCAATTTTGGGTCCTTTAAGGGAGGTGCTCAGCGCAACGAACCAGGCAATCGGACTATAATGCTTTATCACTCTCACTTAGTCATAGAGGTCTATGATTTTAAATTTTTGGCAAAGCCCCTAGCATTCGGAGGGCCGAATTTGGGGCGCTATACACGCCTAAGCCGGACAAGGCTGACTCCTTGCCCGAAGCGAAAAAAGTCTTTAAGGACTTGAGACCTCCCGAACAGCGACCAGTCTCTCGCCTTATCATGATAGTCAGTTTTTGGCTTTCTCTCCTGAGGTGCTCGTCCGGAAGAACCGGGACACAATCGCAGTAGTTCTCCCACCGCTACCTTAGCTGATATAGCGGAACGTCTGGTACCAAAGCATGGGAGCCGAGAAACCCAACATTTGACCCAAGACATGATTCGGAGCTGATGCATATAATGCTATAAGTTCGGGGTGCCGCACTGTCAAAAGTGTTCGGACTTCTTGCGATGTATTACGGGGTAAACGAGAGCCCCTGGCGTACTGACCACACCCGAGCGTGCAGGTGCGGAATGTCGTAAATGGACATATAAGAGAAAGAGAAAAACTTAAATAATGCAATGACAGATTAATAATATGCATTGTTATTTGAATAATACGTCAAAGCGTACTGGTACAAGTAGTGCAATAAGCATAAAGTAGGACAATTCGAAATGTCCTATCCCAAGGCAAGCTACGCATAAATGGTGAAAAGCGGGTATATCAAGTATTACTAGAGACCACCTGGTGGTTCCCGTGTTCATCCTAGCTTCTTGCCGCCTTGGTTGTTGCTTTCGGAATGTGTCCGGCAATTGGACTGCCGGAAAGGGCTTCTGAAGAGTTAGGCCCTGAAAGAGAAAAGGAATGTCAAAGGTATACAACCCCTGGTGTGGTTAAGCCACAATGCGGGGTGTGTCTTGATTGTGCCCCCGCCTATGTCCATGGTATTTCCAATGGTAGTTATGTACACGCGGCATGAATTTCGTCGCTGCACTGGGACTGGGACGGGGGCCGGATTGCTAGGCGAGCGCTGATCGCGCCAGGCGATCCTGTTGCAGATTGTTCCGGACTCGCTTGAAGGTGTCCGGGGGCTGTAACGCCGAATGAGTGGTCTGCCTGAACAGGCTTCTTTGTGCCTCTGCTGCAAGGGCCGCAGTGTGCTCTTCTGTATGGAGCGAGCGTTCTGTGTTTCCATTTACTGTTATGACCACGCGGGGTCCTGGCATCTTGAGCTTGAGGTATGCGTAATGCGGCACTGCGTTGAATTTTGCAAATGTTGTCCGTCTGAGCAGTGCATGATAGCCACTGCGAAATGAGACGATATCAAAGATTAACTCTTCGCTTCGGAAGTTATCCGGTGATCCGAAGACCACTTCCAGTGTGATTGAGCCTGTGCAATGGGCCTCTACACCTGGGATGATGCCTTTAAAGGTGGTTTTGCTGGGTTTGATCCTTGAGGGATCGATACCCATTTTTCGCACTGTATCCTGATAAAGCAGGTTCAGGCTGCTGCCGCCGTCCATAAGGACTCGAGTGAGGTGAAATCCATCAATGATGGGGTCTAGGACCAGTGCGGCGGATCCACCATGATGGATGCTAGTGGGGTGGTCCCTGCGATCGAAGGTGATCGGACAAGCAGACCATGGGTTGAACTTCGGGGCGACGGGCTCCATCGCGTAGACGTCCCTTAGTGCACACTTCCGCTCCCTCTTGGGAATGTGGGTTGCGTATATCATGTTCACTGTCTTCACTTGTGGGGGAAACCCCTTCTGTCCTCCTGGGTTCGGCGGCCGGGGCTCCTCCTCGTCATCGCTATTCAGCCCCTTGTCCTTGTTTTCAGCATTTAACTTACCGGCCTGCTTGAACACCCAGCATTCTCTATTGGTGTGATTGGCTGGCTTGTTAGGGGTGCCGTGGATTTGACACAAGCGATCTAGTATGCGATTCAGACTAGATGGAGCCGGAGTATTTCTTTTAAATGGCTTTTTCTGTTGACTGGATTTAGAGCCTCTGAATCCGGCGTTGACTATTGTATCTTCGGTGTTATCGCCGTTATTGCGGCGCTTTGGTCTATTACGATGCTGCCTATCGTTAACGTCTTTGGTATCCGAGGTATCCGGATTCCTTGATGTGTTGTTGCTGCGAGCCAGCCAGCTGTCCTCGCCTGCACAAAAGCGGGTCATGAGTGTTGTGAGGGCTGCCATAGATTTCGGCTTCTCCTGGCCGAGGTGGCGGGCGAGCCACTCGTCGTGGATGTTATGCTTGAATGCTGCTAGGGCTTCTGCATCCGGACAGTCTACAATTTGATTTTTCTTAGTCAGGAACCGTGTCCAGAATTGTCAGGCTGATTCCCCTGGCTGCTGGGTTATGTGGCTCAAGTCATTAGCATCCGGTGGCCGCACAAGTGCCCTGGAAGTTGTCTAGAAATGCATCTTCCAAATCCTCCCAACTGCCAACGGAATCTGCTGGCAAGCTATTCAGCCAATGCCGAGCTGGTCCTTTGAGTTTTAGTGGGAGGTACTTGATGGCATGTACATCGTCACCGCGAACCATGTGGATGTGAAGGAGGAAATCCTCAATCCATACAACGGGATCTGTTGTGTTGTCGTATGATTCGATATTTACGGGTTTGAAACCCTCCGGGAATTCATGATTCATAACTTCATTAGTGAAGCATAGGGGGTGTGCGGCGCCTCTGTGCCGGGCTATATCCCGACGTAGTTCGTATGAGTCTTGTCTGTTGTATTCGGCCCGGCCGGATTTACTCTTGGTGTATCCGACGCAACGATCATCGTCCCGTGTGGGCGCACGTGCTTGTGTCCCGTATATTGACCTTGCAATTTTTGCCTTACTGTCCAAGATGTCTCGCAGGTCCTCTGTGTTGCCCCAGGCCTTAGTATTTTTGACTGAGTGATGACGGGGTGCGGTCTGAACTTTAGACCGAAACGCCTCTCTGGCTCGGCCGCGTAGTGGCCGATCAGCCGCATCGTACATTGGTGAATGAGGTTTCAATGCTTCCTCCTCGAGGTGAGGTAGCAACCTACATTTTGGGTAACTCGTGGATGGGCGCTCGAGTTCATGCTCCTTGGCCGCAAGGACTTCGGTCCATCTGTCTGCTAGCAAATCTTGATCAGCTTGAAGTTGTTGTTGTTTCTTATTTAGGCTACTTGCCGTGGCCATAAGCCGGCGCTTGAAGCGCTCTTGCTCGACGGGGTCCTCAGGCACGATAAACTCGTCGTCGCCGAGGCTCGCCACGTCTTCGGAGAGAGGCATGTAATTGTCCTCCTCCGGTTCTCCATCTGCTGCCTGCTCTGGGGGCTAGCTTGTTCGTCCTCTAGCTCTACACCGTGCTAGAGGGGATTGTTGTTGTCTTCGGTGCTATCCGGAGTGTTATTATCTCATGTGCCGGTATCACTGCTCTTGCTGTGGCGGAACTTAGAGCGGCGCCGCTGACATCGGCGCTTGGGTTGCTTCTTGGAGGGGTCATCCTCCGCTTTCTCGTCGCCATTGGCTTCTTTGGGGGTGTCCACCATGTATATATCATATGATGAGGTAGCGGTCAAGTGCCCCGAGGGCGGTGGATCATGTTCGTCTCTGGCCTCGTCGTCCATACCGTCGAAGTCTTCGGAGCCGAAGTCGAGCATGTCGGTTAAGTCATCGATAGTGGCTACTAAGTGGGTGGTGGGTGGGTAGGGAATTTCTTCGTCGTTCGCATCCCATTCTAGCCGGACATAGTTCGGCCAGGGTTCTCCTGACAGGGAGAGAGACCTTAATGAATTTAGCACATCTCCGAAAGGTGAGTGCTGAAAGATATCCGCGAAGGTGAACTCCATGATCGGTGCCCTGTCGGTTTCGACAGGCACAGATGTAGGCGGCTCGGAGTCCGTGGCCGGGGATAAATCCAGTGGTTCAGTGACACGGCTCTCGTACGGGGTGAAGTCAGTATCCGACTATATCGCCACTGAGATCGCGGACTCCATGGCGGGGTTCATCCCTCCGCTATCGGATGGCGCAACTTGCTCTGGATTAAAGGCTGGAGTAGCTGCGGATGTGATCTCCCGAACATTGTCTGACGGTAGAGTTACGTCTTGCTCGTCGTGACTGTGCGGCGCGTCCGGCATGGGCTTGAATCCGTCGAAGATCAAGTCTCCGCGGATATCGGCCGTGTAGTTCAAGTTTACAAATCTGACCTAATGGCCAGGGCGTAGCTCTCAATCTGCTCCAGATGGCCAAGCGAATTGGCCCGCAGTGCAAAGCCGCCGAATATGAAGATCTGTCCAGGGAGGAAAGCCTCACCCTAGACCGCATCGCTAGCGATGATCGAAGGAGCCATCAAGCCTTATGGTGACGACACAGTGGAACTCTCTATGAAAGCACCAATGTCAGTGTCAAAACCGGTGGATCTCGGGTAGGGTGTCCCAAATTGTGCGTCTAAGGCGAATGGTAACAGGAGGCAGGTGACACAATGTTTACCCAGGTTCGGGCCCTCTTGATGGAGGTAAAACCCTACGTCCTGCTTGATTATTCTTGATGATATGAGTATTACAAGAGTTGATCTACCACGAGATCAGAGAGGCTAAACCCTAGAAGCTAGCCTATGGTATGATTGTATCTTGTCCTACGGACTAAAACCCTCCGGTTTATATAGACACCGGAGGGGGCTAGGGTTACACAAGGTCGGTTACAAAGGAGGAGATATCCATATCCGTATTGCCTAGCTTGCCTTCCACGCCAAGCAGAGTCCCATCCGGACACGGGACGAAGTCTTAAATCTTGTATCTTCATAGTCCAACTGTCCGGCCAAAGGATATAGTCCGGCTGTCCAGAGACCCCCTAATCCAGGACTCCCTCAGTGGCCTTCAGGATACAAAGGTTCCTGAGTCATTCTACCAGTTCTAGTAGCCACTCTAACAACATAATCATTATTCTTACTATTCAATTCATTAAGAAAATCATTTTGAGCTTTAAGTACTTGTTCTACTTGAGTGGTAACCATAGAAGCATGTTTGCTAATAAGTTTAAGTTCACCTTTGACATTAGCCATATAATAACCCAAGTGTTCAAGCATATTTGAATTGTATTTCAATTGTCTACCAAAATAAGCATTAAAATCTTCTTGCTTAACCATAAATTTATCAAACTCATCTAAGCATGGGCTAGCAAACTTAGTAAATGGAATTTCAGCTTTATCATATCTATAGAGAGAATTTACCTTTACTACCTGTGTCGGGTTATCAAGACCATGAGTTTCTTCAATAGGAGATGGATTAAGGTCATATGTTTCTTCAATGGGCGGTAAATTAAGACCGTGTATTTTTTCAATAGGAGGTAAATTCTTAACATCTTCAGCTTTAATACCTTTTTCTTTCATAGATTTCTTTGCCTCTTGCATATCTTCAGGAGTGAGAAATAGAACACCTCTCTTCTTCGGAGTTGGTTTAGGAATTGGTTCAGGAAGTGTCCAATTATTTTCATTTGTCAACATATTATTCAATAGAATTTCAGCTTCATCCGGCGTTCTTTCCCCGAAAACAGAACCAGCACAACTATCCAGGTAATCTCTGGAGGCATCGGTTAGTCCATTATAAAAGATATCAAGTATTTCATTTTTCTTAAGAGGATGATCAGGCAAAGCATTAAGTAATTGGAGAAGCCTCCCCCAAGCTTGTGGGAGACTCTCTTCTTCAATTTGCACAAAATTATATATATATCCCTTAAAGCAGCTTATTTCTTATGAGTAGGGAAATATTTAGCAGAGAAGTAATAAATCATATCCTGGGGACTACGCACACAACCATGATCAAGAGAATTAAACCATATCTTAGCATCACACTTTAATGAGAACGGAAATATTTTAAGGATATAAAAGTAGCGAGTTCTCTCATCATTAGTGAACAGGGTGGCTATATCATTTAATTTAGTAAGATGTGACACAACAGTTTCAGATTCATAGCCATGAAAAGGATGAGATTCAACCAAAGTAATTATATCAGGAACAACAGAGAATTCATAATCCTTATCAGTAACAAAGATAGGTGAAGTAGCAAAAGCAGGGTCAGGTATTTCAGGTATTTTAGGATGTTCTTGACCGCTGTCCAGTGATCCACTCATGGATTACTTTGGTACCTCCCTGCTAAACTAATAGCAAGGCACACATCAAGTCTGGTACACAACATTGCATACATGATAGAGCCTATGGCTGAAGCATAGGGAACACCTTTTGTCGGTGTCAAAACCGGCGGATCTCGGGTAGGGGGTCCCGAACTGTGCATCTAGGTCGAATGGTAACAGGAGGCAGGGAACACGATGTTTTACCCAGGTTCGGGCCCTCTTGATGGAGGTAAAACCCTACGTCCTGCTTGATTAATATTGATAATATGGGTAGTATAAGAGTAGATCTACCACGAGATCAAGGAGGCTAAACCCTAGAAGCTAGCCTATGGTATGATTGTTGTATATGGAGATGATTGCCTACGGACTACAACCCTCCGGTTTATATAGACATCGGATAGGGTTAGGGTTACACAGAGTCGGTTACAATGGTAGGAGATCTTGAATATCCGCATCGCCAAGCTTGCCTTCCACGCCAAGGAAAGTCCCATCCGGACACGGGACGAAGTCTTCAATCTTGTATCTTCATAGTCCAGGAGTCCGGCTAAAGGTATAGTCCGGCTACCTGAACACCCCCTAATCCAGGACTCCCTCAGTAGCCCCTGAACCAGGCTTCAATGACGATGAGTCCGGCGTGCAAATTGTCTTCGGCATTGCAAGGCGGGTTCCTCCTCCAAGTCCTTCATAGAAGATTGTAAACACCAAGAGTAATGTCTGGCTCTGCAAAATAAGCTTCCACATATCGCCATAGAGAGAATAATATTAACACAAATCAAAACTGCTGACGTATTCCGCAGTGTGTCATCACACTATGGCCAAGTCCTTTACTCGAATCATTTTTACTTTTCCACCTCAGCATGTTTTGCGAGGCGGTTTCCTTGGCACGTCTTGTCAAAGCAGAGATCCTGTACCCCCTTTACGGGATTCTCATCAATACGGACGTGGGTAACCCAACCGCGCCATTTATCACGGCGCTTGGGAGGCAAGCGAGTTTTACTAGGCTGGTGGGGACGCACAACGGCATCCGCCCATATAAGGGGATAAGGATCCACCTTTTTACCTACGCCTTCTTCCTCCTTTGCCTATCCATCTCCTGCGCACTCGAGCTCCAACGCCCAAGCCCGCACTTCCCACCTCAACCTTCTCCAGCAATGTCCGGAGCGGGAGGCAAGTGGATGGTCTCCTCCGCTACGGAGGGCCAAGTCAAGAAGCTAAGGAAGGCCGGATACCTGTCCAAGGACATCGCGCACCGGCTTCCCGAAAAGGGGCAGCTTCTCCCCACCCCAAGTCCCCATGAGAGGGTAGTATTTCTCCCCCACTTCCTCCGTGGACTGGGTTTTCCACTCCACCCATTTGTCCGGGGGCTCATGTTCTACTACGGCCTGGATTTCCACGATCTGGCCCCGAACTTCATCCTCAACATCTTGGCGTTTATCGTCGTGTGCGAGGCTTTCCTCCGCGTCCGCCCTCATTTCGGCCTCTGGCTCAAGACCTTCAACGTCAAGCCTAAGGTGGTGCACGGCAGCCAGGCGGAGTGCGGAGGCGCCATGGCGGGCAAGATGGCCAACGTCCTATGGTTCGAGGGCTCTTTTGTGGAGACCATAAGGGGTGGCAATCCGGGTGGTTTTACATCAACGAGCCATGCGATCCGAAATGGACCGCAGCCCCCGAGTTCCGATCCGGACCCCCCACGCGGCTTATGTCCTGGAAAGAGACGGGCCTGTCGTGGGGTGATGAAAAAGAGGTGACCGGATTGCAAACATGCATCCAGTCCCTGGTGAACAAGCCAATCCGGCTTGTTAATGTAATCCAGGTTATGCTCGTCCACCGGATCCTCCCGTGCCAACAACGGGATTTTAATCTGTGGGAGTTCGACCCGGCGCAGCACCAAACCCTTAGCAGGCTCTTCGACACGACATACGAAGATGCCTGGAAGGTGCTATTCAAGGGCGCCGAGGCTCCCGCATCCGCTTCCGAGGACCGCGGATACAGCTCGCAGCATCACGCTAGCGAGGTAAGATATCTTCACCTTTTACAGGATGTTAAGCTTTCTTCATAGTTTGACTCTATGCGGGATCTAAACTCCCTTACCTTTGACAGGCTTGGCGGGCGATATCCGGACCGATTAACTGTCCGGCCCCGCTGCCCGAAGACCCAGCCCCAGCTCTACTAGTGAAGCTGCTGGTTCCGGCGCCTTATGTGGTGCCGGAGAAGAAGGCCAAGAAGAAGAAGACCATGGGGACTCGAAAGAGTGCCCGCAACGTGGTGGTGTCGGACTCGTCATCTGACGAGTCCGAGACGCCCTCCTCCCGCGAAAACGGGGAGGAGGAAGAAGAAAGCTCTCCCCCCCCAGCGGAGGGAGGAGAGAAGAGGAAGGCCGCCCCAACGGGGGAGGCCGAGGGGTCTAGGAAAAGGAAGACCCCTCCGCCGAACTACGCCCCAAACGCCGAAGAGGGCAAAGAGGAGTGGCCAAACAGGGCCAAGCGTCAGGCGAAATCGTAAGTTCGGATATCAGAATAACTCATGACGTTCCTTTGTTGCACAGCTTTCCCTAATGTCGAATGTAATTATGCAGTCCGCCCCGGGCCGAATTCGACGAATCGTCGAGCAGCTCCCTGGACTCATCGGACGTGAACTCAGTTCCGCCAGCTATCTCCCCCCGCACTGCAGACGACGCCGAAGTGGCGTCGCCACAAGCTCCGGGGCAGGAGGAGGTGGTCCCAGAGGAGCCGCAAGGCAACCTCCCGGACTCCAGGAGTGAAGGGGATAAGGCCCCCCAGGGCTCCAAGTCCGGCTTTGTGCCGGACACCGCGCCGAAATCTTCCACAGTTCCGGACCGCGGTAGGCGAACTCCTTCCAAGAGGAGCAAGCCTTCTGAGCCAGCAGCCTCCGTCCAACCGGAGGTGCCGGACAATCTGCTGGAGGTGCTTGATAGCGCCTCCATCGACAAGGGGGCACCGTACTATTATGAGTACGATGATCCAGAAGGTTCAGTCCGCCAAGAGCGGACTGACTGAAGCTTGTGCTAGCCTTCTAACAGGCTTCGAGGTAAGTAAAAATATGTAAAAACATAACCGCATAGACAGTAGCCCCTGATGCTCTGTTTGGCGTTCAGAAAGAAAAGCCGAATAGAGGATCTATTAAATTTCGCAGGAGTCTAACAAAAAGAGTCAATATGCGTATGCAGGCTTCGCTGCTATCCACCGCCGCACTGACTGCGGAGGTGGGTGTCCTGAAATAGGACCTCAAGCGGACCGAGCAAGAGCTTGGCCTTGCCAAGCGGCAGCTCGAGGAAAAATAAGGTAGGAAATACCTTACAGAAAAAGTGCCTATAGAGAGGCTTGATTGCAAAAAATAACAGGATTGCACTGCTTATTATAGGGGCCACGACTAAGGTGGCGACCCTCAAGCAGGCGTTGTCCGAGGCCGAAAAGAAAACGGCCGCGGAGCGCACCGAGCGAGAGAAACTTGGGGCTCAGGTTGGCGAGGTGCAGCAAGAGCTTCAGGCTCTCATGAAAAAACATGAGATTTTGGAGCTTGAGTCAAAGACCCAAGCGTCCGAGCTCGCGGCGGCCCTTGACACTGCCAAGTCTGCCAAGGCCGAAGCCCAAAAGGCCCTCCAAGAGTTGGAGGAGATGAAGAAGATAGCAGCGGGTAAGGCATTCTTTATGCAAAGCAGAAATATAAAAGTAAACTACTTGTTACTTACCCGAATCCGGAGTTCTCCAGGGGCATTCGCAGATCTTCCCCGCAGTGTATCCGACGCCGCCGCATTCTATCAAGCTGAAGAGGGTAGCTCGGCAGAGAAGGTGTTCTGGTCTCAGTATGCTGAGGCCGGACACCCTGTGCCCTTGAGCGACCAGCTGAAACAGCTGGTCGAGCTCCACAAGGCGGCCGAACAGGCCATGAAGGGCTTCGTAGTTCGGCTGTGGCCCGGAGAGACCCTGCCTGGGAGCTACTTCGGGCTGGTGTGGCGGCTGGTGGAGGCCTGTCCAAGGCTCGAGGTCATCAAGCGCTCCGTCTGCATCGAAGGTGCCCGTCAGGCCCTTGCACGTGCAAAGGTGCACTGGGGTAAGCTGGACGGTGAGAAGCTTGTGAAGGACGGGCCGCCGTCGGGGAAGGAGCATCGCAAGCCCGAGAACTATTACAAGGATGTTCTTGCGGGTGCCCGCCTTGTGGCGGATGAATGTACCAAGGATGTAATTTTTGAATAAACTCGCTCGTTTTTATCCTGTGCGCTAAAAACTTGTTCAGAGGCTCTTAAGCAATGCTTGTTGAATTTAAAATATTATTTTCTGTGCGGCCGTTTATCAATAAATTGAGAGATGGCCAGTCGTCAGCTTCTGCCCCCAGGCCACTAGTGCTGGGGTGTTCGGGATAAACCTGAGCGCTCTTTTTCCCATAGTTGGGTCCTTCGAGGGAGGCGCTCAGCACAACGAACCAGGCAATCGGACTATAATGCTTGAACACTCTCACTTAGCCATAGAACTTTATAATTTTAAATTTCGGCAAAGCCCCTAGTTCGGAAGACCGAGTTCGGGGCGCTATCCACGCCTTGGCCGGACAAATCCGGCTCCTCGCTCGAAGCGGCATAAGTCTTTAGGGACTCGAAAAACCTCTCGAACAGCGACCGGTCTCTCGCCTCATCATGACAGTCAGTTTTAGCTTTCTCCACTGAGGTGCTTAACCCAGCTCAACCGGGGCACAATCGCAGTGGTTCTCCTAGTGCTACCTTACCCGATATAGCGGAACGTAAGGCACCAAAACATAGGAGCCGGGCAAACCCAACTATTGACCCAAATCATGATTCGGAGCCGATGCATATAGTGCTATAAGTTCGGGGTGCCACACTTGTGAAAGTGTACGGACTTCTCACACCATATTAAAGGGTACTGAAGCCCCTGGCGTACTTGCCGTACCACAGTGTACGGGTGCAATCATATCATTAATGAACATATATAAAAGAGAGTAATGTAGAAAATAGACAAAAGCTATGCATTGTTTATAGAGAGGCTATTTATCAAAGCCGAACGATACAAATAGTGCGGTAAGCAAAAGATATTGGACTATTCAGTATGTCCTGACCAGGGGTAGGCCGCGGAATTGTATTTAAAACAGGTATACCGCTCGTAACAGAGACCACCGAGGAGTTCCATAATGCGGCATGGCTTGTCTGCCTCCCTGGATCTTGCATCGTTTGTGCGGCGGTCGAATTGCCGAACAGGTCGTCCGAAGTATGGAATCCTGAAAGTAAGAAAAATTAAAAAAAAGGAATCCGGCAACCCCCAGTACGTTTTAAGCCGTATTCTGGGCGTGCCGTTATTGTGCCCCTTCCCCTGTGCCCATGGTATTTCAAGGGCGTAGTTATGTGCGCGAGGTACTGGTTTCGCTATGTCGCGAAAGCTGGGGTTGGGGCCGCATTGCTACGCTTGCTTAGAGTGTGCCAGGCGGTCCTGCTGTGGGTTACTCCGGGCGCGCTTGGCAGTGTCTGGCTTTTTAATGGCCGGACTGGAGAATTGCCTGAGAAGGCTACTTTGTACCTCCGCTGCGAGAGCCGCCGTATGCTCCTCCGTACGGAGGGAGCGTTTGGTGTTTCCGTTGACCGCAATTACTCCTCGAGGGCCTGGCATCTAGGGCTTGAGATATGCGTAGTGCGGCACCGCATTGAACTTTGTGAATGCAGTTCATCCGAGCAGGGCGTGATAGCCACTTCAAAACGGGACTATATCGAAGATTAACTCTTTGCTTCGGAAATTGTCCGGGGATCCGAAGACCACGTCAAGTGTTACTGAGCCTGTACAGTTGGCTTCTACACCTGGTATAACGCCTTTAAAGGTCGTTCTTGTGGGCTTAATCCTTGAGGGATCTATGCCCATTTTCCGCACTGCATCCTGATAAAGCAGGTTCAGGCTACGGCCGCCGTCCATGAGGACTCTTGTGAGATGAAATCTGTCGATGATTGGGTCGAGAACCAATGCGGCGAAGCCGCCATGGCGGATGCTAGTGGGATGGTCCCTTCGATCAAAAGTGATCGGGCAGGAGGACCATGGGTTGAACTTTGGGGCGACTAGCTCTATCGCGTATACGTCCCGTAGCGCACGCTTCAGCTCCCGCTTGAGAATGTGGGTTGCGTATATCATATTCACCGTCCGCACTTGTGGGGGAAAGCCATTCTGTCCATTGTTGTTCGGCGGCTTGGGCTCCTCGTCGTCGCTGTGCAGCCCCTTGTCTTTGTTTTCAGCCCTTAACTTGCCTGCCTGCTTGAACATCCAATGATCCCTGTTAGTGTGACTGGCTGGCTTTTCGGGGGTGCCATGTATCTGGCACAAGCGATCGAGTATTCGGTCCAAACTGGACAGGCCCTGAGTATTCTTTTTGAATGGCTTTTTCCGCTGGCCGGATTTATAGCCTTTGAATCTGGCATTGACTGCCGTGTCTTCATTGTTGTCGCTGTTAACGCGGCGTTTTTGCTTATTCCGACGTGTCCTACCACTTTTGTCCTTGGTATCTGAATTACTGGGGTTCTTTGATAAGTTGTTACTGCGAGCTAGCCAGCTGTCTTCTCCCACGCAAAAGCGGGTCATGACTGTCGTGAGGGCTGCCATGGATTTCGGCTTTTCCTGTCCCAGGTGCCGGGTAAGCCACTCGTCGCGGATGTTATGCTTGAAGGCTGCTAGGGCCTCTGCGTCCGGACAGTCGACTATCTGGTTTTTCTTTGTTAGGAACCATGTCTAGAATTGTCTGGCCGATTCCCCTGGCTGTTGAATTATGTGGCTTAAGTCGTCGGCATTCGGCGGTCGCACGTAAGTGCCCTGGAAGTTGTCGAGGAATGCGGCTTCCAGGTCCTCCCAAGAACCGATTGAGTCTGCTAGCAAGCTGTTAAGCCAATGCCGGGCCGGTCCTTTAAGTTTGAGCGGGGGGTATTTGATGGCGTGTAGATCATCGCCGCGTGCCATGTGGATGTGAAGGAGATAATCCTCGATCCATACCGCCGGGTCTGTTGTGCCATCGTATGATTCGATGTTTACAGGTTTGAAACCCTCTGGGATTTTATGATCCAGTACTTCATTCGTGAAGCATAGCGGGTGTGCGGCGCCTCTGTACTGGGCTATATCACGATGCAGCTTGGAAGAGCTATGTCTGTTGTGTTTGGCCCGGCCGGATTTGTTGTATCCGGAGTCAAGATCATTATCACATGCCGTAGGGCACCTGCGCGATCCATAGATCGATCTTGTTTGTCTTGCCTTATCCTCAAGTATGTCTCGCAGGTCGGGCGCATTTTCCCGTGCCTTAGTTGAGCGGCGTCGGGGCATGGCTTGGGTGGAGGGCCGAGAGGCCTCTCTGTCGCGGCCGCGAGGTGGCCGGTCTGCCATGTCATGCGCTGGTGATGTAGGTGCTTCCTCCTCTAATCGGGGTAGCGGCCTGCGCTTCGGGTAACTCTTGGAGGGGCGTTCGAGTTTATACTCTTCGGCCGCAAGGACTTCAGTCCATCTGTCAGCTAGCAAATCTTGGGCAGCTCTAAGTTGTTGCTGCTTTTTCTTGAGGCTGCTTGCCGTGGCTAAAAGCTTGCGTTTAAAACGCTCTTGTTCGGCGGGGTCTGATGGTATGATGAATTCGTCGTCATCGAGGCTTGCCTCGTCTTCGGAGGGAGGCGTATAGTTATCATCCTCGACCTCTCGGTCTGCCGCTCTCTCATGAGGGCTGGCTTCTCCATCTTCCTGTGCCGAATCTTGCTGAGGTGGGTGTTCTTCGGTGCTATCCGGGGTAGTATTATCTCCCGTGCCGGAATCACCGTTTTTGTTTTGGTGGGATTTAGAGCGGCGCCGCTGACGCCGGCGCTTTGGCTGTTTCTTGGGGGCGTCATCCCCCACTGTTCCATCGCCACCTCCATCTTTTGGAGTGTACACCATATATATGTCATATGATGAGGTGGCCTTCCAGCGCCCTACAGGTGCTGGTTCCTGTTCGTCTCCTACATCGTCGTCCATGCCGTCGATGTCTTCAGAGCTGAAGTCAAGCATGTCGGTTAGATCGTCGACAGTGGCTACAAAGTGGGTGGTGGGTGGGCTTTGAATTTCCTCATCGTCCGTATTCCACCCTCGCTGACCGTAGTCCGGCCAGGGCTCTCCTGATAAAGATAGAGACTTAAGAGAATTCAGGATGTCGCCAAAAGGCAAATGCTGAAAGATGTCTACGGCGGTGAACTCCATTATCGGCGCCCAATCGGATTCGATTGGCAGGGGCGCGGGGGGTTCGGAGTCCGGGGAGGAGTCCGGATCCTCGGAGTCACGGGTAGTGCAGAGTGCGGGGCTAGCGTTCGGCTCGATCGCCTCTGAGATCGCAGCCCCTGAGGCAGCGTCCAACCGCTGATCCTCGATCGGCACAGTAGGCTCCGAATCAATGGTCAAAACCGATGCGTATGCGGCCTCCAAGGCGCTGTTCGGCGGCAGAGCTATATCATGTCCATCGAGACAGTGCGGCGCGCTTGGCTGTGGCTCGAATCCGTCGAAGATCAAGTCCCCGTGGATGTCAGCCGTGTAGTTTAGGCTTCCAAACCTGACCTGATGGCCAGGGGCATAGCTTTCGATCTGCTCCAGGTGGCCGAGCGAATTGGCCCGTAGAGCGAAGCCGCTGAAGACGAAGATCTGTCCGGGGAACAAAGTCTCACCCTGGACTGCATCGTTGTTGATGATCAAAGGAGCCATCGGGCCTAAAGGCGACGACAGAGAGGAACCCTCAATGAAAGCACCAATGTCGATGTCAAAACCGGCGGATCTCGGGTAGGGGGTCCCGAACTGTGCGTCAAGGCCGGATGGTAACAGGAGGCAGGGAACACGATGTTTTACCCAGGTTCGGGCCCTCTTGATGGAGGTAAAACCCTACGTCCTGCTTGATTAATATTGATAATATGAGTAGCACAAGAGTAGATCTACCACGAGATCAAGGAGTCTAAACCCTAGAAGCTAGCCTATGGTATGATTGTTGTATATGGAGATGATTGCCTACGGACTACAACCCTCCGGTTTATATAGACACCGGATAGGGTTAGGGTTACACAGAGTCGGTTACAATGGTAGGAGATCTCGAATATCCCCATCGCCAAGCTTGCCTTCCACGCCAAGGAAAGTCCCATCCGGACACGGGATGAAGTCTTCAATCTTGTATCTTCATAGTCCAGGAGTCTGGCTGAAGGTATAGTCCGGCTACCCGAACACCCCCTAATCCAGGTCTCCCTCACCTAGCAAGTTGTTCATCAAGAAATTCACCAAGTGGCATAGTAGTATCAAGCATAGAAGTAGTTTGATCATAAGTATCATGCATAGCAGAAGTGGCATCATCAATAACATGTGACATATCAGAACGAATAGCAGAAGCAGGTTAGGTGTCGCAAGCTTTCTCAAAACAGAAGGTGAATCAATTGCAGAGCTAGATGGCAGTTCCTTACCTCCCTCGTAGTTGTGGGATAAATCTTGGTTTTTGGATCTCTCAAGTTCTTCATAATGATAAGCAGATATAAATCCCAAGTGACTCAAAGAATAGAGCTATGCTCCCCGGCAACGGCGCCAGAAAATAGTCTTGATAACCCACAAGTATAGGGGATCGCAACAGTTTTCGAGGGTAGAGTATTCAACCCAAATTTATTGATTCGACATAAGGGGAGCCAAAGAATATTCTCAAGTATTAGCAGTTGAGTTGTCAATTCAACCACACCGGGAAACTTAATATCTGCAGCAAAGTATTTAGTAGCAAAGTAATATGATAGTAGTGGTAACGGTAGCAAAAGTAATGTTTTTGGTATTTTGTAGTGATGCTAGTAATAGCAACGAAAAAGTAAATAAGCGAAGAACAATATATGGAAAGCTCGTAGGCAATGGATCGGTGATGGAGAATTATGCCGGATGCGATCGATCGTGCAACAGTTATAACATAGGGTGACATAGAACTAGCTCCAGTTCATCAATGTAATGTAGGCATGTAATCCGAATATAGTCATACGTGCTTTTGGAAAACAACTTGCGTGACATCTTTTGTCCTACCCTCCCGTGGCAGCAGGCTCCTATTGGAAACTAAGGGATATTAAGGCCTCCTTTTAATAGAATACCGGACCAAAGCATTAACACTTAGTGAATACATTAACTCCTCAAACTACGGTCATCACCGGTAAGTATCCCGATTATTGTCACTTCGGGGTTAACGGATCATAACACATAATAGGTGACTATAGACTTGCAAGATAGGATCAAGAACGCACATATATTCATGAAAACATAATAGGTTCAGATCTGAAATCATGGCACTCGGGCCCTAGTGACAAGCATTAAGCATAGCAAAGTCATAGCAACATCAATCTCAGAATGTAATGGATACTAGGGATCAAACCCTAACAAAACTAACTTGATTACATGATAAATTTCATCCAACCCATCACCGTCCGGCAAGCCTACGATGGAATTACTCACGCACGGCGGTGAGCATCATGAAATTGGTGATGGAGGATGGTTGATGATGACGATGGCGACAGATTCCCCTCTCCGGAGCCCCGAACGGACTCCAGATCAGCCCTCCCGAGAGGTTTTAGGGCTTGGCGGTGGCTCCGAATCGTAAAACGCGAAGAATCCTTCTCTCTGATTTTTTTTCTCCCCAAAAGCAAATATATAGAGTTTGAGTTGAGGTCGGAGGAGCTCCAGGGGGCCCACGAGGTAGGGGCGCGCCCCCCACTCTCATGGACAGGTGGTGGGCCCCCTGGTCTTCATCTTTTGCAAGGATTTTTTATTATTTCCAAATAGACGTTCCGTGAAGTTTCAGTTCATTCCGAGAACTTTTGTTTCTGCACATAAATAACACCATAGCAATTCTGCTGAAAACAGCGTCAGTCCGGGTTAGTTCCATTCAAATCATGCAAGTTAGAGTCCAAAACAAGGGCAAAAGTGTTTGGAAAAGTAGATACGACGGAGACGTACCAGCTCTCCCGATGGAAGGCGACTCTCCAACAGCAATTGAAACACGAAGGGTGAGAGAACTTCTTCAAACGGCTCTGGCGCAGCAGGATGCATACTCTTATAGTCGAGACAGAATCCACTCAACCCCTCGCCCAAGCCGGAGCCTGAGCTATAGCAGGCATATGGACTCAGCCGCTATGTCGAGCAACGCTCAACGCCGTAACCAACCGCATAGGCATGAGCCGGTGCAGGGTGGAGCCCTTAACTTGGCGGATTAGGAGAGAATCCATCAAGAGGCTGAGCGGGCGGTTCAACTGGCAGCTGAGCAAGCGGCTCATCAAGCTTTTCCGGTTTATCCTGCAACCTCTGTTGAGGCAGGAGTAGCCACAAGAACAGGAGGTGTCCCTTGCCTGGTACCAGCTATACATAATGAGCGCTTGCCAAAAGACTTGAAGGGGCCTCGTAAGGTGCCTAATTACACGGCCGACTTGCAGCCTGGGGCATGGATTGAAAGTTATGAGATGGCGATGGAGCTGTTGGAGGTTAGCGATGCAGCAATGGCTAAGTATTTCACTATGATGTTGGATGGAACGGCTCGCACTTGGTTGAAAGGGTTGCCGCCCAATTCCATCGGCTCATGGGCGGAGTTAAAAGTCTGGTTCATTCAGAACTTTAAGGATACATGTAAACAACCTATGTCAATCATGGACCTGACTAATTGTAAGCAAGAGGAAGGTGAGTCCACGACCCATTGGGTGTGCCGGGTCAAGGAGATAATACATTCATCTGAAAAGTTGGATGCCAGCTCTGCGGTCTTAATGTTGGAGAAAAATTGCCGATTTGAACCTCTGAAACAGAAGCTGGGGCAGCTCAAGCGTGATTGTAACGAGATGGGCCAGTTGATGGCGGCCCTGGTCAAATATGCCGATTCTGACAGTACCAAGGATCCCGAATCTGATGAAGAAAAAATAGGGAAGGGAAAGGGAAGAACGGCAACGGCAAGGGTCACCAGCATAACTCGGTGAATCAAGGAGGTAATAAATGTAAGGCTGACGAGTTTGTAGCTAACACCAATACATAGGGCAACAACCAACGGCGCAAGGGTAGGCCACCTCCTCGGTCAGGTGGGTCAGGTCCCACCCTCGAACAACTACTGAATGAACCTTGTCCAAGACACGGCACCCGGGAGAAGCCAGCTACCCATCTGTGGAAGGATTGTATGATCATGAAGGCATTTAAAAATTCCAACATGTTTGATGGTAGCCACGGACCTGGCGGCGGTTCAGGCGGAGGTGGTTTTCATGGCCCGGGCGCCGGTTCAGGCGGGAGCGGTTTTCACGGTCAGGGCCATCCGGGTAACCAGGGTGACTATAATCAGCAACCCGGCCAAAGTAATCAGTAGCAATAGCAGCAACAGTCCGGGTATCAGAGTAATCCAAAATAGTTGAATAGTAGGCAGTACCACGTATTTACCACTAGTTTATGCAAAAGGGACCAGAAGCTTCATAAGAGGGCTGTCAATGCTGTTGAGCCAGCGATTCCACATTATTTGAGGTGGTCAAAACAGCCTATTGTGTGGAGTAGGGAAGATCACCCTCCCCGGGTTGATAATCCGGGTCACTTGGCCTTGGTAGTGGCACCTCAGGTGGGTGGATATAAGTTCACTAAGGTGCTCATGGATGGAGGCAGTAGCATCAACATCCTCTATTATGAGATGTTTCGTCAGATGGGGTTAACTGATAAGAGTCTTAAACAATCCAACACTATTTTTCATGGTGTTGTGCCTGGTAAGTCGGCATACCTAGTTGGTAAGATTGAACTAGAAGTAGCCTTTGGGGATGAATATGATTCCAGGGCTGAGAAGTTAACTTTTGAGGTGGTTAAGATCAAAAGCCCATATCAAGCTCTGTTTGGACGGCCGGCTTATGCCAAGTTCATGGCTCGGTCGTGTTATGTGTATCTGCAACTCAAGTTGCCGGGTTATAAAGGCACCATCACAGTACATGGAAGCCGGAAAATAGCCCTAGAATATGAAGAAGGTGATGCCGCTTATGCTGAGTCTGTTTGTGCGACAGAGGAGTTAAAGTTTTATAAAGATAATGTTGACCCGACAGACATGACGTCTTTGAAGAAGCCAACTATGGAGCATGAACCGGTGTTGAAATTTAAGTCAGCTGATGACACCAAGATGGTTGATTTTGTGCCTGGCAACTCATCCAAACAGTTCATCATCAGTGCCAACTTGGATCCAAAATAGGAATGCGCGCTCATCGAGTTCATCCGTGAGAATCGGGACATCTTTGCATGGAAACCTTCTGACATGCCGGGTGTCGCGAGAGAACTCGCTGAGCACACTCTTAATATTGATCCGAAGTTCAAGCCAGTCAGGCAGTTTCTTCGACGGTTTAACGAGGAAAGGCGCAAGGCGATTGGAGAAGAGGTGGCCCGGCTCTTGGCGGCCGGGTTCGTTGTTGAAGTTTTTCACGCAGAGTGGTTGGCTAACCCGGTGCTTGTACTCAAGAAGAATGGCACCTGGCGTATGTGTGTGGATTACACCGATTTGAACAAGGCTTGTCCAGCCGATCCTTTTGCTCTCCCTCGTATTGATCAGATCATTGATGCTACGGCGGGTTGCGAGCGTTTGAGTTTTTTGGATGCATATTCAGGTTATCATTAGATCAAGATGGTAGTTAAGGACCAGGAGAAGACGGCTTTCATCACTCCATTTGGAGCTTTCTACTATGTGTCTATGCCTTTTGGACTGAAAAGTGCCCAGGCAACTTATCAACGATGTGTACAGAATTGTCTTCATAGTCAGATTGGGCGTAATGTTCATGCTTATGTGGATGACATAGTGGTGAAATCCAGAGAGAAGGAAACCTTGGTAACTGATCTGAAGGAGACCTTTGAGAACCTCCGGGTCTACAAGATGATGCTTAACCCAGCCAAATGTGTTTTTGGAGTCCCAGCTGGCAAACTTTTGGGTTTTTTGGTGTCTAATAGAGGTATTGAGGCTAATCCGGAGAAAATTAAGGCAATTACATCTCTAGCCAAACCGGTGTGCATCAATGGCGTTCAGCGTTTGGCGGGTCGCGTCGCCACCTTAAGCCGGTTCATAAGCCGGTTAGGGGAGAAGGCGATGCCTTTGTATCAAATGATGAAAAAGGTGGATGATTTTGTCTGGAGCGATGCTGCTAACTCTGCTTTTGAGGATCTGAAGAAACAGCTCGCTGAGCCGCCGGTTCTTGCTGCTCCGGTTGAGAAAGAGCCATTGTTGTTATATGTAGCTGCTAACTCACGTGCTGTCAGTGTGGCCATTGTTGTGGAGCGCAAGGAGGCTGGCAAAGAACATCCGGTCCAACGGCCGGTTTACTACATCAGTGAGGTGCTGATTGAATCTAAACAAACATATCCACATGGGCAGAAGCTCGTTTATGGGGTGTTCATGGCAAGCCGGAAGCTCAAACATTACTTTCAGGGTCACCCAATCACTGTGGTTAGCTCTGCTCCTCTAGGAGACATCATTCAAAATAGAGAAGCCACAGGACGAGTCGCCAAGTGGGCTATTGAACTTCCGTCTCATGGTTTGAAGTATATGCCATGTACTTCGATCAAATCTCAAGCGCTAGTTGACTTCATTAACATTTGGACAGAGTTGCAGATGCCAGAGGAGAAACCAGACAACACATATTGGACGATTCATTTTGATGGGTCCAGACAGTTGGAAGGCTCGGGGGCTGGAGTTGTTTTAACTTCTCCTCGAGGGGACAAGTTTTGTTATGTGTTGCGATTGATGTTTCCTTGTACTAACAACGCAGCAGAATATGAAGCCTTGCTCCATGGTCTTCGAATAGCTAAAGAGATGAGTCTGAGTCGGGTCCGGTGCCTTGGCGATTCAGATTTGGTGGCTCAACATGTGTCAGGCAAGTGGGATTCCAAGGATCCTCTCATGGCGGCTTATCGCCGCGAGGTCGACGCTGTTGCAGGGCATTTTAAGGGTTATCAAGTGGAACACATTGACCGCAGAAAGAACGAAGCGGCCGATGCCTTAAGCCAGTTGGGATCTCAGCATTAGCCGGTACCACCTAACACCTTTTTGGATGTTTTACGTAACCTGTCTGTTAAGTTGCCTACAGAGGAAGATTTGGCCATTCCTGACCCGGAGGCACAGTTAGTGGCGGCTATTCATGTTATTCCAAATTGGACAGTACCATTCCTGGCTTACATGACCTGTGGCGAGTTACCAGAGGACGAAACCCTGGCCCGACAGATAACCCGGCGGTCCAAGTCAATGACGATTTCTGACAAAGAGTTGTATCATCGCAGCGTCACCGGAGCGTTTTAGCGTTGTGTTTCTCCTGAAGAAGGTCAAGAAATACTTTGTGAGATCCATGAAGGGGATTGTGGTCATCACGTCGGGTCAAAATCTCTTGTGGCCAAAGCTTTTCGTCATGGTTTTTACTGGTTAACGGCTCACGCTGATGCAGAGGATCTGGTCAGTAGGTGTGATGGATGTCAAAAATTTGCACGACGAGCGCATGTGCCGGCTCAAGAATTGCGGATGATCCCAATCACTTGGCCGTTTGCAGTTTGGGGGCTGGACATGGTTGGACCTTTCAAAAGGTCCAAGGATAAAAAGACACATCTTTTAGTGGCAGTTGACAAGTTCACAAAATCGGTTGAGGCAGAGCCAGTGAGTAAGTGTGATGCAGCCATGGCAGTTCAGTTCATGAAAAAGGTGATTTTTTCTCTTTGGTTTTCCACACAGCATTATCACTGAAAATGGCACTAATTTGTCCCAAGGTGCTATGGAGGAGTTTTGTCAACGAGAGCACATCCTGCTTGATGTTTCTTCTGTAGCTCACCCTCAATCTAATGGTCAGGCTGAGAGAGCAAATCAGGAAATCTTAAAAGGTCTCAAGCTCCGGCTTATGGTTCCCTTACAACGGACGTGGGTTGTTGGGTAGAGGAATTACCCTCGGTGCTGTGGAGTATCAACACCACTCCTAACAGGTCTACAGGTTATACACCTTTCTTCATGGTTTATGGAGCAGAAGCGGTGCTGCCCAGTGACATCCGTCGTGACTCGCCTCGCATGGAGGCTTACGTTGAAGCTAATAATGATCAAGCCCGACAGGATGCACTTGACTTGTTAGATGAGGAGAGAGACTTGGCGGCGGCTCGACCAGCAATTTATCAACAAGACCTGCATTGTTATCATAGCTGCCGGGTTAAGTCCAGGACCTTTCAAGAAGGTGACCTGGTTCTCCGGCTCATTCAGTATCTGTCGGATGCACACAAACTATCCCCGCCTTGGGAAGGACCTTTTGTGGTCAGCAAGAATTTAAACAATGGGTCATATTACCTCATTGACGTTCGAGAGCACAAAGACTCACGTAAGTCGGAGGAGGAGACCCGCCGGCCGTGGAACATTGCTCAGCTTCGGCCGTACTACACCTGAGCTACCGACTCTCGTCATGTACATACTTTGACGTTGTATATATTATGATAAGTAATAACGCAGGACTTCTGTCTGTTTTCTCTTTGAAGGTCATATATCTTTACTATTTTCATTATTTAAATGACTATTAAGGAGCTGATCATATCTGAACCTAGTTTATCCTTTTGGGCCGACTTATGATCGTATTCGAATCTAGCTGTAAACCTCATGATCACTTGGGGGATTCCTGTTCAAACATAGGTCGTATTCGAACCAAAGAGAACATAGCTGTAGTAACCCTTTTGATCGGCTCAAAGCCAAACTCACTAGGGGGCTTCTTGATCGTATCTGAATAATAGCTTAACCCCTTTTGAGTCCGACTTGGATCGTATTCAAATCAGGGTCGTTAAAAACCTCTCAAGATCATTTGGGGGCTTCCTGTTCAAACCTAGGTTGTATTCGAACCAAAGAGAACATAGCTATCGGTACCCTCTTGATCTGCGCAACGCCAAAGCCACTGGGGGCTATATGATTGTATTTGAATCTTAGCTTAACCGCTTTGGTCCGGTTTACTAATTGTATTAGAATCAAAAACCCCCAAAATTTATGTTGTTTGAAATCGGCTATCTTACTGGTTTTTATTGTCTCAAATCTAAACTATCAGTATGGTTTTTAATTAAGCCGGTTTGACTATTTGACAATAAGCCCCCAAGGCATGATAGTCATCAGGTGTATGGAAGCATTGACTTCTCAAAAAGATTGGATCATGAAAACCGGTAGTCCAGAAACACAGGTTTGACAGTGTTGTTCACGAACAGGTTTCTTTTCAGCCTTGTTTATCTTTTCCAATATGACAATTCATAAAGACATATACCGGGTGTTTTTTGACCCGTCCGGTGTTAAACCGCTAGGCCAGCTGTCGTGGGTTTGTCACGGCAGATGTCCTCATGAAAGGACTTAGTTGTGGAGCCATCGCGACGGGTTAACTTAAAGGTGTTAAACCGGACAAGGGGACACGGGAGTTTATACTAGTTCGGCCCCTTCGATGAAGGTAAAAGCCTACGTCTAGTTGTGATTGGTATTGCTAGGGTTTCGAAGGCCAGGGAGCGAATCCGCTTTGTCTGGCTTTCGAGTTGTTGTTCTCTGTCCCTAAACCGCGACCGGGTCGTCCCTTTATATACATAGGTTGACGCCCACCGGGCTACAGAGTCCCGAAGCCGGTTTATAAACGTATCCGGTTCGGCCTCTCTCTTTCTATCTTACTATACAAGTTACATGACTGGGCCGGTTTACATTTACATACTATAACTTGCCTTTGGGCCCTCCGTAAAGCACCAACATCTTTACATCTTCATGGGCTTCTAATCTTCAAAGAGTCAACCCGGCTACCCAAGGCCGGTTTACCTCCGGTAGTAATATCCCCAACATTAGGCCCCAGATTGGTTTGAACTTGTTCATGTCAATCTTCCACACTTTAGAAAAAATCTTCTCTCTTGTCTTCGTTTTTTATCTTGTAAACCTCCGTGATGTCATACTTCAAAATTACGATAAACCGTCCTGACATCATCCATCCGTTGATATCGGAGATTTCCTTCATTTAATATATATCCAGCTATCGAGGCAACACCTTTATTAACTTATCCATTTTTTGGACTCCTCGATTCCCGCACTTGCCATTTTTCACTTTGCCTTATAAATAGGAACGAGGGGTCATTTTCACCGTTCCCCCCGTGCCTCTTCGCATCGTCTTCCTCGCGCCGCTCAACCTCTGGAACTCCGCCGCCACCGTCGACCATCGTTTCTGCTCCGACCTCGGCCGCTGCATCGCCCTGAACGCACCAGAGAACCGCGGCACCCTTCCTCTTCTTCACTAGCTCCGGTAAGCTCTGCTTTTTTCACCATAGATCTGTTCTAGGGTTTCGATATTCCTCGCAGTTCTTCCGAAGTTCATCAGTGCTGTTCTTCCATGTTCTTCCTTTAATAGATGGACACTTCATGCTTGATACATCTCTTACTGTAGCTTACCTACCATGATCATCCCAAATCTTTATGTGCAAATAACTGATCTGTCTGTCAAAAATTGCTTCAGTTCTGTACCCCTTCAAGATCCAATTATTTTTGCTTTTCTGTCTTATCTCTGGATCCGAAAGTATTATACATCACTGTGAGATCTGTTTTTCCTCACGCCAATATAAGCGATATGACATTGGATAAATAGTCCATGCCATTAGCCCTCTGATAAACCGGAAGAGCATATTACCTTCACAAATATACTCCGGTTTAACAGTGTCGGATCAATCCTGCGCTAGTATTATCTTCTTTCTCATTATACTAGTCTCCGGGTTGTACCATTTATTATATCAGTACATTTCTTACTCCCTTGTCTCTTGTGTATGATCATGCATAATTTATAAACCGGCCTTTTATTTTCAGTTTGTTCGCTTTGCAATGGCCAAACAATTCACTGCCTGCAACTGGGCTCGTTCCCGGGTTACTGAAGCTCAACTGGATGAGATGGTTAGCATCGGCTCTCTGCCTAAGAAAACTGAGATCAAATGGCGAGCCCCAGGAACTGAGAATCCTCCAACCCCAAGACAAGGCAAAGTGGTAATCTTTGTTGACCATATAAGCCGTGGTTTCAAACCGCCAGGGTCAAAATTTTATCGAGATGTGCTTGCCAGCTTCCAACTGCATCCACAAGATATTGGCCCCAATTCTGTCTCCAACTTATGCAATTTCCAAGTCTTCTGTGAAGCCTATTTACGGGAAGAACCAACTGCCGAATTGTTCCGGGATTTCTTTCACTTAAACCGGCGCACAGAGTTTGTGAATGGCCCGAATACAGAGCTTGGTGGTGTTTCGATTCAAAAGCGGAAAGAAGTGGAATTTCCTCATGCCAAACACCATAGTCACCCAAAGGAATGGAACCAAACATGGTTCTATTGCAGAGACACTTCGCTTGAGGATGAGAATCCCCTCCCCGGATTCCGAGATCATAGATTATCCAATACTCACCCAATGCCACAACGCCTGAGCTCCTCAGAAAGGGCAAAATATGCTCCTCAAATCGCCAAGCTCCGAACCTTTATGGCAAACGGTTTAACAGGTGTGGATTTTGTACGCTGTTGGATATCCTGGAGTATCTTGCCGCTAAGCCGGGGCCCCAGTTTAATGTGCGAATATACCGGTGAGGTTGACGATCCTCAACGCCACTGCAATATCCAATTATCTGAGGAAGAAGTTACTGAAGGTGTAAAGAAGATTCTGAGTGAATCGAAACTGGTCTTTAGTCAAACCGGCCTGAGTCCCTTCTACACCAAGAACAAACCGCCTGTTGTAAGCATTACACTTCCTCTTCATCTCTAATATCTTTGACTTATACAAGCTGTAATCCTTCTTCTTTATATGTATAGGGTGATGACCCCTTCTGGAAATGGAAATCCATAGAGAAAGCGGCAAAGCCCACTGGAGACAAAGTGGCCAAGCCAACCCGCCCGAAGACCAAAGCCGTAAAACGGACATCAAAGCGGAAACCGGCTGACCGGATTAATATGGAGCTTGATGATGATACCGATGGCCCAGAAGCTGAGGTAGAACTTGACTCACTTGGCTCTCTTTTTATGCATCTTGTTAACAATGATCTTCCTCAGGAGGAGGCCGAAGCTAGTCATGCTGAGGACGTAGAGGTAATTACCCTTTCCTCCGGTTCAGACTCTATGCCAACACAAAAACCTCACCAAACAATCCGGAAAGTAAGCTTTTCTCATCCTCTTGCTCACTTGGATCCAACATTTATTTTGAAGACTCAACAGCATGAGGCTCGCCGGACAACTCGGCACAGTGGCCAGCAGGTCACCTCTACCGGTTTACCTGATACTCTGGTTCGGAAGCGTCGGTCTGAGGTCTCTCCTACTTCTGACCATTCTTACCCCAAGGCAGGTTATTTCAGACAGCCTCTTAATCCGTCCGATTCAAATTATCAGGTGACACCTCCTTCTTATTCCGGTGAATCGACAGCAACTCAACTCCCTCCTTTGAAAATTGTGGCTGGGTGAGTTACGAAAAACCTTTCCTTTCAATGTGCCCTATATCTTTTGAATAGGATGTTAACTCTTTTTATTCTGTTTGTAGGGCCAAAGATAGACCTAGCAAGAAAGCTCGGGTCACTAATCCGCCAGAAGACCCTGTTGCCGAAGAAGAAGAACCAAGAGTTGAACCGGAGCAAACAGGTGAACCGGAAGGCCTCCATCCTGAAACAACTTTTGATGATCCGCCCCTTGACGGCCAGCATACTGACGAACCCATAGATGTTGAGCCTGCCGCCCCTGATGCTGAACCGGCAGAACCAAACCGGGCTAATCCAATGAAAGACATTGAAATTCCATCATCATCCGCCCAAAATCTTGAAGGCCAAAGCGATGATGTTATTATTACCGGAGCCGGCCACAGTTCTCCTGGTCATCCCGTCATTTTGGCTCAGCATAGTGCCAAAGAAGAGCAAATTGCCAGGGATAAAGGTAAATGGAGCAGCGACTTATCAAACTATGCTCATCTTAACGCTGATGAGCTTCATTCCGACTTCTTGAACCGTCTGCACTCAAACCGGGATTATGAAGCCGGTTTGGTGAATTTGATGAAAGAACGATATGAGGTAAATTCTTCTCCCTTGCACATTGATTTATAGCTGAAATACTATTACAAGTAGCCCCCAAGAGCCGTTTTCTGATTGTCAATCATAAACCGGGTCTTTGTAACACTTTAAGCATCCTATCATTAATCTTTGCCAAGGCGTGTCTTCAATCATAGATAAAACTCATGTTTGAAAAATGAGGTAACATTCTGTAGCATAGCCCCCAAAGGCCGGTTTAACTTGGCAAGTTAATCCGGGTTTTAATCCATACCGCTAGTTAAGAACAAACGTACATTAGCCCCCAAGTGTCAAGGATAATGCTTGCATTGTTCTGGAGACTTGCATAGAAGGTAGTATTTGAGAGCAAATAAGCATTAGCCCCCAAGTATGAAGTGGATAACTTGTTATATGCTTTATACTTAGTGCATATATATGTTGTTTTGTTGAAGATACCTTCAATGTTGCAGGCTGAACTGAGAAGCAAAGATGCCAAAAACTCTGACTTGCAAGAAAATGTGAAGTCGCAACAAGTCGAAGCTGCAAAAGCCAAAGAGGAGCTGACCCAGGCCCTGGCCGGAATGGAAAAAATGAAAGAATCCTTCAATCAAGAGCGTGCTGCATGGGAAACCGAAAAAGCCGGTTTGACCAAAAGAGACGCAGATGCTGAGGAAGCCCTGAAACCGGTGGCTGAAGAATTAGCCGGTTTGAAGCGCCAAATCAACGCTATGACCTCTGCTATCTTTGGTAAGTATCTGCTTATGTATGTTGCATCAGGCAATGAATCTTAAAACTGACCACGATGCTGACAAAATCTTTGGCAGGAACTCGGATCACTCATCTTGGTGCAGATATGCGGATGAAGCTCAAAGCGGCATACACATTGGTTGAGCAGCTATACTCTAGATCTCAGCGAGCCATTAGTATAGCAGCCTATAACAAACCGGCGCCAACGTTGATTAAGGAAACTCTTGAGAAGTTGGGCATGTTACCGGCGTGTATTGCCGAGTTGAAGAGAGCCGCTGCAAGAGCCGGAGCATTAACTGCCCTTATTCGAGCCAAGGCCTGGATTCCAGATCTTGAAGCGGAGGATATCATTAAAGGGTATCCATGCGTTAAAGAAGACGGTTCAAACTTTGACAATGATGATCTTCGGCGGTTGACCAAACAGATGCGACCAGCGGCCAGCAAATTAGCTGAAGACACCGATTTGTCCCATTTTCAACCATTTTATGATGCAGAAGGGAAAAGACAGCCGGTCGAGATCCATGAAGTCGAAGAACTTGTGCCTCCGATTCGTAAGCACACTTATGCCCCTGATATTAACCCTTCTGATCTTATCCATGAAGAAGCAGTATTCCGAGCCTTAACCGGAATCGATTGGTCAACGGCTGATTTCCAGCGGCTGGGGAGGGATGAAGAAGTGCGTGCACCAACTGATCTGCAACCGTCAAACCATCATGAGGAAGAGTCTTGATCCGGTCGTCGGTTTATATGGCTACTGTGAAAAACAATGGCACTGTTGAGCCGCTTTAAAGCTTCATGTAATAGGATAGCTGAAACTTTGTTTATCTGCCATGCCATCGAGCATGCTTCGTAGCCCTTTGTGACAATCTGTGCCGCCCTTCAGGATGTATTTTATGCATAATCTATGATGACTTGCCTTCCTGGGTACAAAAACTTAAAAGTGTCTAGCGGTTTACCGCTAAACATGTCATAATATCCAAGAAGTATATAGTACTTGAGCTGAATAACCAAGTGTTTGTACAAAAAATAATGTACAGAACATACCTCATTGAGTGAGCAAACGTGTATACAGCAAACGTGTTTAACACCAACCCGATACGTTTGATAATCTCATCTTCCAAAATGCCAGTCTATTTATTAAACCGAACTGGTATACCTACCGGATTTTCTTCATAACACTGGTGATTTAGTCAAACCATACCGGGTTAGTGACCATCGGTTTATAACTGATCATGAGCCAACAGCTGGTGGTTCGAAAGCAAGCCGGATCAAGGATGCCGGTTTATCAAAAAATACTTATGATTGTCAACAAACAAAATGCAAATAGGAAAATATGCAAGGCTTTTTATGAGCTGCCAGGCTCCAAATCGAGGCTTTTCATGGGCTGCCAGGCCTCTGAGTTAAACCATTTAACAAAGCCTTTTAAGATGGGCCTCCAATTAACCAATCACCGTTTTAACTATGACAAGTTCAGGGTCTGTAAAAGATTGATTTGCCAAACGTTCGATGGGTCATACCAGGATTACCTGGATAGGAGTGGCTTACTTGATGAAGGCAGGTTAACCCGGGGTTTTAGGTGAATATACCAGGCTTCCAAGCCGTGGCTTGATAGCCAATTACGAGGGTCCTTTCAAACTCTTTATTGCTTTGCAAAAAAGAGCCCCCAAGTAACTTTGTGAGCGATGCTCAGCATGTGCCTATGTTTGAGTTTGTATAGTGCACAATACTCTCTTTGGCTCCACAAATTTGTCATTGTGTGGCTGAAAAGCGTATCAAGAGGTGTAGATGTGGTTCAAACATGACCAAGCCCCCTAGTGATTTTCTTTATCTTTATGCAGTTGCTAAATCCGGTTTAACAAAGACTCTGCTTTGACCGTTAACTTGTAAAAGCACACATATGATATAAGAAAGAACAGATACCCTGCTTATAACGGAGGCTCCGGTTTATTATATGGTATATACACTGTCATAAATATGTACAGGTGAAAAAGCCTATGGCTTCAAGTATAGTAAGGCCGAAGGAGAGCTATGTTCCATGGCCGCTTTGTCTCCTCCTCCGATTGACGTGAGTCTTCATGCTCTCGAACATCAATGAGGTAGTAGGATCCGTTGTGCAAATTTTTGCTGACCACAAAGGGTCCTTCCCAAGGGGGGGATAACTTATGCATATCAGTCTGATCCTGGATGAGCCGGAGCACCAAATCACCTTCTTGAAAGGTTCTAGTTTTAACCCGGCGGCTGTGATAACGTCAAAGATCTTGTTGATAAATCGCTGAACGCGCTGCTGCAAGATCCCGCTCTTCATCCAACAGGTCCAGAGAATCCTGACGTGCCTTCTCATTATCAGCTTCAACATAAGCTGCCACACGGGGCAAATCATGACGGATGTCACTAGGAAGAACTGCCTCTGCTCCATAAACCATGAAGAAAGGCGTGTAACCCGTAGATCTATTGGGTGTGGTGTTGATGCTCCATAACACAGAAGGTAGCTCCTCGACCCAACAACCCGGCGTCCGCTTTAAGGGAACCATAAGCCTTGGTTTGATGCCCCGCAGAATTTCTTGATTTGCCCTTTCCGCTTGACCATTAGATTGGGGGTGAGCCACTGATGCTAGGTCAAGCCGGATGTGCTCACGTTGACAGAATTCTTCCATCTCTCCTTTTGACAAGTTAGTGCCGTTATCTGTTATAATGCTATGTGGAAAGCCAAACCGGAATATCACCTTTTTGAGGAATTGAACCACTGTGGCTGCATCACACTTGCTGACTGGCTCTGCCTCTACCCATTTAGTGAATTTATCAACTGCTACTAACAGATGGGTCTTCTTGTCCTTGGAGCGCTTGAAGGGTCCAACCATATCCAGCCCCCAAGTGGCAAACGGCAACGTAATTGGAATCATCCGCAACTCTTGAGCCGGAACGTGCGCACGGCGGGCAAACTTTTGACATCCATCACATCTTTTGACTAAATCCTCCACATCAGTATGGGCCGTCAACCAGTAAAAACCATGGCGAAAAGCTTTAGCAACCAATGACTTTGAACCGGCGTGATGACCGCAATCCCCTTCATGAATTTCTCGCAAAATCTCACAACCTTCTTGAGGAGAAACGCATCGTTGAATCGCTCCTGAAACACTGTAACGATGTAACTCCCCATTGAGTATGGTCATGGACTTGGAACGCCGGATTATCTGTCGAGCCAACGTTTCCTCAGCTGGTAACTCACCCCGGTTCATGTAATCTAGATATGGGATCGTCCAATCCGGTATGGCATGCAAAGCTGCCACCAATTGAGCCTCCGGATCAGGAACTGCCAAATCTTCTTCAGTTGGTATTTTGACTGACGGATTGTGCAATACATCAAGAAAGACATTGGGCAGAACCGGTTTACGTTGGGAACCAAGACGACTTAAAGCGACCGCCGCTTCATTTTTCCGCCGGTCTATATGGTCCACCTGATAACCTTTAAAGTGACCGGCCACTGTGTCCACCTCTCGCCGATATGAAGCCATGAGTGGGTCCTTAGAATCCCAAGTGCCAGACACTTGCTGAGCCACTAGATCTGAATCACCGAAGCACTTAACCCGGCTCAAATTCATCTCTTTAGCCATCCGAAGACCGTGGAGTAAGGCCTCATATTCAGCTGCATTGTTAGTACAAGGGAACATTAAACGGAGGACATAACAAAACTTATCACCTCGTGGGGAAGTTAATACGACTCCGGCCCCTAAACCCTCTAGCTGTCCGGACCCATCAAAATGAATAGTCCAATATGTATTATCTGGTTTCTCCTCAGGTGCCTGTAGTTCCTTCCAATCGTTGATGAAATCTACGAGTGCCTGGGACTTGATCGCCGTGCGGGATATATATCTGAGCCCGTGGGGTCCAAGCTCAATGGCCCACTTGGCAATCCGGCCAGTTGCCTCTCTGTTTTGAATGATGTCACCCAGAGGAGCTGAACTGACTACTGTGATAGGATGGCCCTGAAATTAGTGTTTGAGCTTCCGACTTGCCATAAACACCCCATACACCAGTTTCTGCCAATGCGGATACCTCTGCTTTGACTCAATGAGCACCTCACTGATATAATAAACCGGCCGTTGAACCGGATACTCTTTGCCAAGCTCTTTGCGCTCTACCACAATGGATACGCTGACGGCCCGGGCATTAGCAGCCACATATAATAATAAGGGCTCTTTATTGATCGGTGCTGCCAGTACGGGCGGTTTCACGAGCTGTTTCTTCAGATCTTCAAACGCCTTATCAGCTGCTTCACTCCAGATAAAGTTATCCATTTTCTTGAGCATCTGATATAAGGGAATGGCCTTCTCTCCAAGGCGGCTGATAAACCGGCTCAAGGCTGTAATCCGGCCGGCTAGACATTGCACATCGTTAATATACGCCGGTTTAGCCAAGGACGTAATCGCTGCAATCTTTTCCGGATTAGCCTCAATGCCTCTGTTTGAAACTAGAAAGCCTAAGAGCTTGCCTGCCGGGACACCGAAAACACACTTCTCTGGATTGAGCATCATCTTGTAGACCCGGAGATTGTCAAAAGTTTCTCGTAGATCATCTATCAATGTCTCCTCCTTTCTGGATTTGACCACAATATCATCTACATATGCATGGACATTGCGCCCAATTTGCTTATGAAGGCAATTCTGAACACATCGCTGGTAAGTTGCCTGGGCACTCTTGAGTCCAAAGGGCATGGAAACATAGCAGAAGGCTCCAAAGGGAGTTATAAAGGCTGTCTTCTCCTGGTCCTTAACTGACATTTTGATCTGATGATAACCAGAGTAAGCATCCAAAAAACACAAACGGTCACAACCCGCCGTAGCATCAATTATCTGATCAATGCGAGGGAGAGCAAAGGGGTCTGCAGGGCAAGCCTTGTTTAAATCTGTGTAGTCCACACACATGCGCCAAGTGCCATTTTTCTTAAGAACCAGCACCGGATTAGCTAACCATTCTGGATGAAAAACTTCAACAATAAACCCAGCAGCCAACAAACGGGCGACCTCTTCACCTATAGCCTTGCGCCTTTCCTCGTTGAAGCGGCGGAGGAACTGTCGGACCGATTTGAATTCCGGATCAATGTTGAGTGTGTGCTCAGCGAGTTCTCTCGGTACACTTGGCATGTCAGAAGGTTTTCATGCAAAGATGTCCCGATTCTCACGGATGAACTCGATGAGCACGCTTTCCTATTTGGGATCCAGGTTAGCGTTGATGCTGAACTGTTTGGATGAATAGCCAGGGACAAAGTCAACCATCTTAGTATCTGTAGCTGATTTGAACTTCATGCTGGATCATGTTCCGTGGTTGGTTTTTTAAGGAAGTCATATCTGCCGGATCAACTTGCTCCTTATAGAATGTTAACTCCTCTGTGGCACAAACCGACTCAGCATAAGCCGCATCGTCTTCTTCACACTCCAAAGCAATCTTTCTACTTCCATGTACTGTGATAGTCCCCTTATGACCTGGCATTTTAAGCTGCAGATAAACATAACATGGCCTTGCCATAAACTTAGCACAAACCGGCCGCCCAAACAGAGCGTGATACAGACTTTTGATCTTCACCACCTCAAATGTCACTGTTTCTGACCTTGAATCGTAGTCATCTCCAAAAGCCACCTCCAAAGCTATCTTACCAACATGATATGCAGACTTACCAGGCACCACACCATGAAATACCGTGTTCGATGATTTAAGATCCTTATCTGTCAACCCCATACGGCGGAATGTATCATAATGCAAAATATTGATACTACTTCCCCCATCCATGAGCACTTTAGTGAACTTGTATCCCCCAACTTGAGGGGCTACCACCAAGGCCAAATGACCTGGATTATCAACCCGGGGCGGGTGGTCCTCTCTGCTCCACAAAATAGGTTGCTCTGACCAGCGTAAATACTGAGGTACTGCCGGCTCAATAGAGTTGACTACCCTTTTGTGAAGCTTCTGATCATGTTTGCACAAACTAGTAGTGAAGACATGATATTGCCCGATGTTCAGCTGTTTGGGATTGCTCTGATAACCCGACTGCTACTGCTGCTGCTGATTCCACTGATGGTTGTAACCTCCCTGGTTGCCTTGGTGTCCTTGATTGACGTGTCCGGTTTGATTGCCTGGAAACCCTGAACCGGAACCACTGCCTCCGTACCCCGGCCCGTGGAAACCTCCTCCTGAACCGCCGGGCGGGCCATTGTCATATTGGAACATATTGGAATTCTTGAAATCCTGCATGATATAACAATCTTTCCAGAGATGTGATGCCGGTTTCTCCTTTGATCCATGCTTTGGACAGGGCTGATTTAACAAACGCTCCAAATTGTTGCCTGGACCTCCACCCCTTTGGGGCTGCTTGCCTTTACGGCGTTGGCCATTCTCCTGTGCGTTGGTATTTGCGACAAAGTCCAAACCACTGTCGGCCTTGCACTTACCAGCGTTTCCATGGCCTGCCGGATTGTGTTGTTGGCCTTTGGCATTGCCGGTCTTCTTACCCTTCTCCGGTTTGTCCTCCTCTGAATCCGGATCCTTGGTATTATCTGAATCGGCGTATTTAACCAAAGCAGCCATGAGTGTTGACATGTCGTTGCAGGACGTTTGAGCCTTCCCAACTTCTGTTTCAACGGTTTGAAACCACAATTACCCTCTAATGTTAACACTGCGGTGTCTGCGTTGATACGATCTGACGAATGGAAAATCGCCGAGACCCATTTGACCCAATGGGTCGTGGACTCCCCTTCCTCTTGGACACAAGCGGCCAGATCTACAATTGACATCGGCTGCTTACACGTATCCTTGAAGTTCTGGATAAACCGGTGCTTTAATTTGGCCCATGATCCAATAGAGTTGATCGGCAAGCTCTTCAACCAAGTGCGAGTTGTTCCTTCCAACATCATGGTGAAATATTTAGCACACACCGCCTTGTGCACATCTAACATCTTCATTGCCATCTCATAGCTCTCCACCCATGCCTCTGGCTGCAAATCGGCGGTATAATTTGGTACCTTACGAGGTCCCTTGAAATCCTTGGGTAGTCGCACATTACGCAAAGCAGGAGATAAACACGGTACCCCTAAGGAACTCAACATTGCCCCTGGCTCCACGGAGGCAGCGGGGTGAACCGGAGTATGCTGTCGTGCCTCGTGTCGAGCTGTCAACTCGGCCTCTCGACGTGCGCGGCCATGATCCACAACATCTTGCGCATTAGCACATCCCCTAGCCGGGTTGTTCCCTCGTGGCGAATTTTGGCGCTTGCACTACTGGACACGGCCGGTTCGTCTTCTACGTGTCTGCTCTAACTCCGGCTTGGGCGGGGGGTGGAGTGAATCCTCTCACGGCTGTGTGAATATGCTTGCTGTTGATTTAGTGCTGTCTGAAGGAGATCCCTGGCCCGACGTGCTTACACTGCAACTGGTGACTCGCCGTCCATTGGGAGGGCCGCCAGGCATGACGCAATGGCCACAATGTTGTCCAACGGGTTGGAATAATGCCCGGGCGGCGTTGATGGTACAACGTTGTTCCAGTGAGGCAGGTCCGTCGTGCGCGGCTGAACCGGCGCTCCTGCTCCCGGCGCCCCTGCCTAGTTTAGTGTGGGTTGGTTACCAGCTCCTGCACCTGGCGTGTTGAAAAGATTCTGCGGCTCATAAACCGACGGGAGACGTGATCGGTACCTTCTTCTCAGGACTTCCTCTGAAGCATTCTGATCCAGTCTAATCCGGTAAGCCTGTGCTTCCAACTCGGCCCGCTCCGTAGCCATCCTGGCGTTCTCTGCTGCTAGGACCTCCTTGGCCTGGGCTATCTGATCTTTCACCTTTGCAATCTCCGCATCGTGCTGATCCCTGGCTGCTGCATCTACCTCCGCGGACATCAATGTTGCCAGAGCGTCGAACAAATCAGATAAGACTTGGGCCGGAGGTGGCGCCGAGCTTCCTACCCCTGCTGGTGTGGCCGTTGTTGAACCGGAGAGCATTGCTGCGGTGGGAGATGAATGAGGCGTCGATTGTGTGCCGGCCACGAAGATGGCGGCCCGGTTTGGCAGACCGGGTGAATCCGGAATACTGTTGCCCTCGGATCCTCCCTCAATCCGGCCGTCCTGCAACTGGTAAAGTGATTCGGTTTCTCCAGAAGACTCGTCATCAGAGCATACTACGGTTTCTCCTTCGGACACCGGTCCGTCCTCATGCCCTGATACATGGATGACACCTACGAAAACATGCCTTGCCTCGGGCTGAACCGGCGAAGGACTTGCACACCGAGTCGTTTCGATGATGTCGGTGCAGATGTCCGGCTCGGGGGCCGGTTCGCCGATCTTGCCGATGAAGACGTGAATCCCACCAAAGGGGACCTAGTACCCGTATTCGATTGAATTGGCCTCGGGACCCCATCCTGCGTTGTCGATGTAGAGCTTGCCGCGGCGACTCCTTGTCATCTGGCCCACAGCGTATCCCTTAAGTCCATCGAAGCTTCCCTTCAAGAACTCGAAACCATCGTGCGATTGCCCCACGGTGGGCGCCAACTGTCGTGGGTTTGTCAGGGCAGATGTCCTCGTGAAAGGACTTAGTTGTGGAGCCATCGCGACGGGTTAACTTAAAGGGGTTAAACCGGACAAGGGGACACAGGAGTTTATACTAGTTCGGCCCCTTCGATGAAGGTAAAAGCCTACGTCTAGTTGTGATTGGTATTGCTAGGGTTTCGAAGGCCAGGGAGTGAATCCGCTTTGTCTGGCTTTCGAGTTGTTGTTCTCTGTCCCTAAACCGCGGCCGGGTCGTCCCTTTATATACATAGGTTGACGCCCACCGGGCTACAGAGTCCCGAAGCCGGTTTATGAACGTATCTGGTTCGGCCTCTCTCTTTCTATCTTACTATACAAGTTACATGACTGGGCCGGTTTACATTTACATACTGTAACTCGCCTTTGGGCCCTCCGTAAAGCACCAGCATCTTTACATCTTCATGGGCTTCTAATCTTCAAAGAGTCAACCTGGCTACCCAAGGCCGGTTTACCTCCGGTAGTAATATCCCCAACACTAGCCCTTTCACTTTTTGCAGGAGCAAAGTTAAAACATTGCAGATGTAATCAAAGATGTGCTAGCAAAGAGTAGTATGCAACATTTTTTGTGTGATGGCATAAGCAACACATACAGTTTCAAGCTAAATCTATTACAAGGATTTGAAAAGCCCACAAGATGGTTATGACTCTCCCCTCGCCGGTTCACCTCCTTCTACTGATTGGAAGTTGGGATTGGACCAGTCAAAGCCGTTCAAGGCACTGAACTCTGCTTCGTCGTCAATCAGGCCGGCCGGATCAACTTCCGGAGCAAAAGTATGTTGAGGAACCGGCGGGATAAGATCTGTCACCTTATAAGAGGGAGTCGCCATATTCTTATTCTCTAAATCAAAACCCGGCTGATATTTATCAATGTTGGTCTCATCTCCAAGAATGGTAGCTTGAGGTCGAACTCCCCTCACGTAGGAAATAAAGTCATCCTACTCAAATAGAGTCCCGTCTTCCTTCACGGTTGGGTACCCCTTAGCTACATCCGTCGGGTCTAGATCTGGCACCCAAGCTTTGGAGCGGCTCAGGGCAGTCAGGGCTCCGGCTCTGGCACAGGATCGTTTGACCTCTTGAAACTTGGCGGGTAAGATTGACAAATTCTTCAAGACATCGCTCAACCGATTGTGTCCTTGGTTAGCAGGGGCGATGGTGGCAAGTGCTTGTTGAGCGCCAGTATACAATTGCTCCACCAAGGTATAAACTGCCTTCAGTTTGGTCACACTGTCTTGGCTCAGATTCTGCTTCGTGGACCTGTGAGTGTTTTTTAAACAAAGGCTCAGCAGGCGGCTTATATTCCAGGTCAAAAGAAGGTATACGTGATTAATACAGACGACTTACCAAATATGGCAGAAACCATTTGAGACACCCAGTTCTTTAAGCCGGTGAGCTCCGTGGTAACCTCCTCAAGAGCCGCTTTCAGCTGTTTCAGCATGTTGTATTAGTAGCATCTTTTCTTTGGCCCGGGATTTCTTCTTTGCAGTCAAGCTGGTCTTCAATTTTTCTGTCTCAGAAAGACTCAATTGGAGTTTAGAGTCAGCAGTCTTGATTTCTGCCTCTTGCTCCGTCAGCCGGGTCTTTGCATCAGTTAATTGGGAGCTCAATTCAGATAGGGCGTTCTACAAAATATACACAGGTGTGTCAAGGCTTAAACTAAAATATATAAGGGTTCAAGTCTCAAGTACTATGCACCACAATACCACTTGACACTTGGGTGCTAATGTCTGCCAAAGCTTTTTATGACTCTTATATGTTTTAAGTCCCAAGTGCTTTACAAAGTAACAACATTTGAGACTTGGGGGCTAATGCATGATATTCAGAAAGTTTCTCAAGATTAAGCCGGATTGCAATACTTATTGGGAGTAGTAAAAGACAGTTATGAAGTTAAGTACCGGTTCATTTATGATAAATTGAGCCGGCCCTTGGGGACTACAGGTGAAGTTTACACTACTTTGTTGGACTTTCGAAAAACTTAGAGGGAAAGTATCAATCTATATCATAAAGTCTACAAATCATTCAGGTTCATCATCTGAAGACTTGGGGGCTGGCAGAGTATAAGTGAACCGGAGAACATACCTCATATTTTAGCTGCAATTGCTTGACCATCTCAATTTCTGACTCATGGCTGGAATGAACATGACTGAGATAGCTGGACAGTATGTCACTAGCATTCAGATGAGTGTAGTGAGAGATATCAAAACGCACTTTCTTCTTCTCCAAGGCTTCTTGTTTAGCGGTGTGCCGGGCTAACACAGTGGGGGTCCCCGGTTCAACAAATCAGCTACCAGTAATCAACACGTCAGTATCAGAAGTTGTTGGCGGGTTAGCTGAACTAGACGGTTCAGTGATAGCCGGATTAAGGGTGATCTCATCGGCTGACAACTTAGGAGGAGCCAATTGAGTATGAACAGCCGGGTCTTCAGGTGCTTCAGTTTCAGAGGGAGGAGTTGGCATGGCCGGCTCAGGTGCAGGAACGTTCGGGTCTTCTGACGGCTTAATCACTTTGGCCTTCTTGGATTTAGCTTGGCCGCTAAGAAAAGTTTTATGAGACAATTAGTATAAGAATGTAGTTTTTAAAGATACAGAGGAAAGCTGATTGTTCTTTACCCAGGAGCAGTTTTGAAAGCCAGAAATTGAGTCTGAGATGAGTCGCCAGAAGAGCGAGAAACCTCCTGTAAAAGGTAAAATAAAGTCAGTGAGGCAAGGGAATAGATTCATTAATAAAAGCAACAGATGAAGATGAAAAAACCCTCATTCTGGCACTTTCGAGGAGTTTGTTGTAAAATGGAAGGCGGTTCATCGTCGTCATTATTCCGGGCCTGACGGCGGCTCTCATGTCGCTGCTTTTTCAAAAGAAAATGAGGGTCCAAATAAGCCAAAGGGTGCGAAAACCTTACTTTTCGGGTTACCAGTCGAAGTTTCTGTCTTAGCAAATGGGCTGAGTCGGAGGAAATAGTTACCTCTTCTTCTACGGCTTGACTGGCCCCCGTGTCATCCTGGCAATAGTCAGTGTCAATAAGGTTATTAAAAAACTGGCCAAGGGAGTCAAGGGCTACCTCCAACTCAGAATCATCGTCAAGCTTTAACAGGTCCGAAGGAGTGCACCTTTTCTTCTTGGACCTCCGGGTCGTCTTCCTGGCGGCTATGGCGGCGGCTCTAGCCTTCTTGGCGGCTTCTTGTTCATACTGGCTTTCCAGAAGTCGGATTTGGCCTGTAAACAAATAAACAGGATAAAAGGTCATGCAAGTATTTAAAACTACTTAGGAAAACACAAAAAGAGAAAGAGGTCGGGGGTTTCTCACCTCTAGTGCCGGGTTAAGTTTACAAAAGGGGTTTAACCCAACCTTACGGCAGTCCTCATACTTGCCGTTCACAAGGATGATTGACATTGAAACAATGTCTTCTTCAGTTAGTTGTACAAAGTTGTAACGCAGAGAGACATCTGGGCCTCCGCCATATTCATACATCAATTTGGACCGGCGGCTTAGAGAAATGACCCGCCACGAGATCCAGCAACGGATCAAATCAACTCCGGTTAAGCCATTCCCCAGTAAGGCATTGATCCTTTTAATAGATGGAATAATCTTCTTGCGTTCAACAGCAGTAAGCTTATCAGGGAGCACAAACTTGGAATCCAGACACTCCGCGCGATAACCCAGCAGTGTGTTTTTCATTGGCTGGAGACGTATCTTGGCAATAGAACCAGGTCTGATTCCAATCTTTGGGATGACTCGGTAAGACTATTAAGGGAAAGACGGCGCCCTGTCGGCACTAAATTGAGATTCCACCAAGTTCCAAGCTAGGGCCATTGGTACACTTATTCTGGCAGTTCAGATAAAAGTACTCTCTGAAGAGTTCCACAGTCGGCTCTTCTTGAAGATACACCTCACAGAGAACTTGGAAATTGCAGATGTTGGATATGGAATTGGGTCCAAGATCTTGAGGGTGGAGTTTGAAAAAATTAAGAACGTCTCTGAAGAACTTTGAGCCGGGTGGTGAAAAACCCCGATTCATGTGGTCAGAGAAGACAATAACTTCACCGTCTTTGGGATTAGGCCGTTCCTCGTCCGGGTCAGCCGGTCAGGTACCCGATAAGACATAACATTTTTCCCTGGCAAAAATCCTATGGTGAAGAATTCCTTCAAGGTATCTTCAGTGACTGTGGAAGGGACCCAGTTGAAGACAGTCGGTGCTTTTGATGGCATGATGATCGAAGGACAAACTGGAAAGAAAGTAACGTGCCGGTTCAATTCAATGGTGAAGTTAAATGATGATGGTGCAAATGAGTAATGGCGGCTTAAGTAAGGGCTAATGTCATATAAGGGAAAAGTGAGCCGGCGTAATAAGCCGCCATGACTAAACACATTTGAAGGAAACCAGAAATAGAATTGGCTAAGTGTTGAGACAAACAGATTTCCCAAAGCTATCACTAGTATTCTGGATCAAAATGGGTCAGAAGAGAAAAATAAATCTAGACCTAAAGAATGAGCGCGGAGAAGTTCATCAGCTCTAAGAAGGTATCTTTGCAAAGGAAAATGATCTACTAACATCTAAAATGGGTGTAAAACCACTACCGCATAAGTTCTACTTTCCTTTTGGATCAAAAGGGGTGCGGTGGAGAAACCACGAAGAACCCATGATGAACAGCGAAGAACTCGCGAACCCTAATGTGGATCTAAGGGGCAGAGAAACAGAGACTTACGGATGCAGATCTACTGCGGAGGGTTGCCGTCGTTTTATCTGAACAAGCTCAGGTTGATGCAGCAGCCGAGGTCGAGGAAGACGAAGTGCGCTGCGGCGGCAGTGGAGCTCGAGTAGCAGTAGGGTCGAGAGAAGAAGAAGAGATGGAAAAGGGGGAGAATGAAGAAAGGCCAGTGTGCCTATTTATAAGGGGATAGGTGAACAGGCAGGCACGAAAATTAAGGAACACCAAAACAATGATTATCCAGCTAAACGGACGCCTCGATTCTCGGAAGACATTAAAAGATAAAGATCCGTTGAAGATGACGTCATAGCAGGTTTTCATGTTTTCAGAAGATGACGTCATGGCGGGTTACAGAATCTTTTACAGAGAGAGGAAGATGGATTTCGTCTAAGTATTGAAGATTGACAAAGAACAAAGTTCAAGTCAACCTGGGGCCTAATATTGGGAATATAGCCACCAGGTATGACCCGCCTAGGAGGGCCGGGTCAACCCCAACAGTGGGTTACAAAAGAAGCCCAGTAATATTCAAGGTGATAGATTATTAAGACTTGTAGAAGGATTAAGCCCAAAGGCGGCTTAAGGCCCAATATTGTAAACCGCCGTATGTAAAGAAAGACTTGTAAAGAAAGGCATATAAAAGAAGTCACCGAGCCGGACATGTTTTATGAGCCGGAGGGGACTCCGTAGGCCGCCAGGCGTCAACCCATGCATATAAGGGGACGACTCGGCGGTGTCTTAGGACAAGAAACAAGAGATCGATAGCCAAGCTAGCGGATTCGCTCCTTGGTCATCGAAACCTAGCAATACAACATCAACTGGACTAGGCCTTACCTTCACCGTAAGGGGCCGAACCAGTATAAACCTCTCGTGTCCTTTGTCCCGATTAACCCCTTTAAGCTTCCTAGTTGCGATGGCCCTACGACTAAGTCCTTTCGCTAGGACATCTGTCGTGACAATTCCATGACAAAGTGTTCTCCCTGAGTATGCACCGTTGCTACAGTTCGTCATGCCGAGACAGCACGTGATGATCGGGTGTGATAAGCTCTACGTTCACATACAACGGGTGCAAGCCAGTTTTGCACGTGCAGAATACTCGGGTTAAAATTGACGAGCCTAGCATATGCAGATATGGCCTCGGAACACTGTGTAACGCCCTCGATGCGGCTATAGCTCCCACGTGTCGAGGCACGACTTAGAGACATAACCGCATTGAAAGCAATGTCGCAAGTCAGGCAATCATTACAACATCCCATGTAATACATAATAAAAGGGGGAGATAACATAGTTGGCTTACACTCGCCACGTCACATCAGAGTACATAAATAACATCCATCAAACAAACACTCATGGCCCGACTACGGCGCCAAAATAGAAAAGAACCCAACATGCGACAAGGCCCGAATCGATCCCCAACTAGGCACCACTACTGATCATCGGGAAAGGAAACATAATAACGCTGAGAGTCCTCGTCGAACTCCCACTTGAGCTCGTACTCGTCACCTGGAGCGAAATCACCTGGACCTGCATCTGGAATTATAGTATCTGTGAGCCACAGGGACTCAGCAATCTCGCACCCTCGCGATCAAAACTATTTAAGCTTATAGGAAATGGATGAGGCAAACATATGTGGAGCTGCAGCAAGCGACTAGCATGTATGTGGCTAACTTATCCGCAAAAGAGAGCGAGGAGAGGAGGCAAAGCACGAGCGAGAATCTAGAGGAACAACCTGCGCAAGCATTACTCCAACACCGTGTCCACTTCCCGAACTCCGCCGAGAAGAGGCCATCACGGTAACACACTCGGTTGATTCATTTTAATTAATTAAGGTTTAAGTTATCTACAACCGGACATTAACAAATTCCCATCTGCCCATAACCGCGGGCACGGCTTTCGAAAGTTCAATCCCTGCAGGGGAGTCCCAACTTAGCCCATGACAAGCTCTCATGGTCAAAGAAGGAATAGACCTCCACCCGAGACACACCGATCAGACTCGGTAACCCGGTACAACAAGACAATTCGACAGGTTAAAACAAGACCAGCAACACCGCCCGAATGTGCCGACAAATCCCGATAGGAGCTGCACATATCTCTTTCTCAGGGCACACTCAGATGAGACTAGCTACGAGTAAAACCAACCCTCAAGTTTCCCCGAGGTGGCCCCGCAGGCAGCTCAGTTCGGACCAACACTCAGAGGGAGCACTGGCCCGTGAGGGGGCTAAAATAAGATGACCCTTGAGTCTGCAGAACCCAAGGGAAAGAAAAGGGTAGGTGGCAAATGGTAAAACCAAGGTTGGGCATTGCTGGAAAAGCTTTAATCGAGGCGAAATATCAAGGGGTTCCCATTATAACCCAACCGCGTAAGGAACGCAAAATCCGGGAACATAACACCGATATGACGGAAACTAGGGCGGCAAGAGTGGAACAAAACACTAGGCGAGAGGCCGAGCCTTCCACCCTTTACCAAGTATATAGATGAATTAAGATAACATAGCAATATAATGATATCCCAACAAGTAAATAAATGTCCCAACAAGGAACGGCTCCAAACTTCACCTGCAACTAGCAACGCTATAAGAGGGGCTGAGCAAAGCGGTAACATAGCCAATCAACGGTTTGCTAGGACAAGGTGGGTTAGAGGTTGACATGGCAATTGGGAGGCTGACAAGCAAAAGTTAGGCATCGTAGCATTGGCATAGCAAGAGTGAGCAAACTAGCATAGCAAAGATAGTAGTGATTTCGAGGGTATGATCATCTTGCCTGCACAGTTGTCAGAGTTGACTGGATCCTCACAAGCAAACTCAACGGGCTCCTCGGTAGCAAACTCGTCTCCCAGCTCTACCCAACAAGACAAACAAGCAACAAGGATACAATCAACCACGTGCAAGACCAAGCAATATGATGAAATGATGATATGCTATGCGGGATGCGATGCGGGATGCAAAATGCAAGATATGACAGGAAATGCATGAACCTGGCCTCAACTTGGAATTCCAAGGGTGCCAATGGATAGAGGGGATGAAATTGCTTGAAAACTATATAAAGATCATTGGAATCGGAGTTACGGTTTGGAAATGGCAAGCGTTTTAAGATATGACACCGGTCTGCGATTTACAGCAAGTAGGCATCTAAATGCAATGAGATGAACATGCTACAGCCACCAAACATGACAACAAAATACATGGCAGGGATTCACACAAGATGCTTAACAAAAGACTAGCACTGAGCCACGTCCAATTCATCCATTATGAGGTTCAAACAAGCATGGCAAAAACGCAAATGCAAAACAGATTCCAGACTTAGTGAAATTAACACTAGTCTGAAATTTCAGATCACAAAGCCCTCTTCGGAGCAGCAAAACAACATGATACATGATCTGATTAGGACAAGTAAGGACATGACATGGAGCTACTCAACAAGCTTAACAAAAGTCCCAAAGTACCTGAGGCCAAAAGGGATCACAAAATATATTAACGGGCACACGAACATAGCTAAAACACAATCAGTTTTCAGACTTAGTGAAAACTGAGACATGCTGAAATATAACTCACGAAGGCATGTAAACGAGCTCGATGCACTCACTATGGTGCAAGTCATGGCAAGGCAAGCATACATCCATTAAGAAGGAACAAAATTCTAGCTAGACATGGCAAGAACAATGGCATGTCATGCACGGATCAACTACAATAGCATCGGCAAAATCGCAAACGAGTTGACGATCTGCCCAGATTCACAACGATGCGAAAGTAGAGCTCGATTGACTCAAGATAGTGTGCTCCATAATTGCAAACAAAGACATGGATGGATAGAGCATAATATGATTAACAAAACTCCTTTACTGATCATCCTCAAAAGAGGCACGGATCACTAGGAGACAAGCTGAACATGTGGCATCATGAACTAAATGATTCCAGACTTGGTGAAATTAACACTAGTCTGAAATTTCAGATCACAAAGCCCTCTTCGGAGCAGCAAAACAACATGATACATGATCTGATTAGGACAAGTAAGGACATGACATGGAGCTACTCAACAATCTTAACAAAAATCCCAAAGTGACCTGAGTCCAAAAGGGATCACAAAATATATTAACGGGCACACGAACATAGCTAAAACACAATCAGTTTTCAGACTTAGTGAAAACTGAGACATGCTGAAATATAGCTCACGAAGGCATGTAAACGAGCTTGATGCACTCACCACGGTGCAAGTCGTGGCAAGGCAGGCATACATACATTAAGAAGGCACAAAATACAAGCTAGACATGGCAAGAACAATGGCATAGCATGCACGGATCAACTACAATAACGCCGGCAAAATCGCAAACGAGTTGACGATCTTCCCAGATTCAGCACGAAGCAAAAGTAGAGCTTGATTGACTCAAGCTAGGGTGCTCCATAATTGCAAACAAAGACATGGATGGATAGAGCATAACATGAATAACAAAAGTACCTTACTGATAATCCTCAAAAGAGGCACGGATCACTAGGAAACAAGCTGAACATATGGCATCATGAACTAAAATATCCCAGACTTAGTGAAAACAACTAAGTCCCTGAAAACAGATTTCCCGGGTGCCTCACTTTGCAAGCTTGCACAAGTCACCACACACATCCTAAAAATGCATAGGTTGCACCTCTGGAAAGAAGACAAAATGCTTAACAAAACATATGAAGGACTCACAGGCATAGCATGCACACATTAATCATGGCAAAAATGACAAAAGTCTAAGATGAACTAGCAGATCTGACAATTAACTCACGAAGCCTCCTTTAACAGCATTTAGGGCATCAAGATGAACTTAAATGAAAATGACGGAGCTACGGATGCAAAGTTACGGAGCCTCAAAAATAGCAACTTGGACTGAAAAATCTAAGGACTTAGAAGAATTTTGACCTAGGGTTCGTCCCAGATCTGGATCGGCACGCGAACCGAGGAGCTCCGGCGAGGGTTGACTTGCTCCAGCGAGGTCGCAAAAACCGGCGAGGAGGAGTGGGAGAGCCGGACCCGGCCGGATCCGGGCCGGACCTGGCGGCGGACGGCGACGGCGGCCACCGGGGACGCGGGGCGGCGAGCCCGCGGCGGAGGCGGGGCCGGCCGGCGACGTGGCGACGGGGGCGGCGGGCGGCGCCGGTGCGGCTGAGGCGGAGGGAGGCGGACGGCGAGGAGGGAGATGGAGGCGCGGGCGGCGGCGCAACCGGGCGGCGGCGCGGGCCTCGGGGGCCGGCCTTGGGCTCCCGGGCCGGCGGGGATGTGGGGCGGCGGCGCGGCCAACGGGAGGCGGACACGTGGCGGCGGCGGGTAAGTCGGACATTGTCCGGTGCGGCCGGACACTCCCGTCGGCGGCGGATCTGGCGGGGATGATTTTTTTTAGGGTTTCGGGGAGAGGGAGAGATCCGAAAACGGAGGGGTGTATATATAGGCATAAGTGGAGCTAGGAGAGTCCAAATGAGGTGCGGTTTTCGGCCACGCGATCGTGATCGAACGCTCTAGGACATGGAGCTGAGTTAGGTGGGTCTTGGGCCAAATTTGAGGGGTGTTGGGCTGCAACACACACGAGGCCTTTTCGGTCCCTCGGTTAACCGTTGGAGTATCAAACGAAGTCCAAATGATACGAAACTTGACAGGCGGTCTACCGGTAGTAAACCAAGGCCGCATGACAAGTCTCGGTCCAATCCGGAAATGTTTAATCCCCACACACGAAAGAAAGCTAGTAATGGCCACCGGAGAAGAACGAAGCGCTGGAATGCAAAACGGACAACGGGGAAAATGCTCGAATGCATGAGATGAACACGTATGCAAATGCAATGCACATGATGACATGATATGAGATGCATGAAAACGAAAAACAACACACGGAGACAAAGACCCGAACCCGAGAAATAAATATAACTTAACGCCGGAAACGGCAAGAGTTGGAGTACAAATTGGGAAAGTTACATCCGGGGTGTTACAACACTCCACCACTATGAAAAGATCTCGTCCCGAGATCTAGGACTGAAAGAACTCCGGGTACTCAGAACGTAGGTGATCCTCGCGTTCCCAGGTAGCTTCACAGTCGGAATGGTGAGACCACTTGACTTTGAGAAATTTGATTGACTTGTTGCGAGTCTTGCGTTCAGTCTCTTCAAGAATAGCAACTGGGTGCTCACGATAAGAGAGATCTTCTTGGAGCTCAATGTCCTCGAAGTTGATGGTGCGGTCAGGAGTCTTGAAGCACTTTCGAAGCTGAGAGACGTGGAACACATCATGAACATTTGCAAAGTTTGAAGGAAGCTCGAGTTGATAGGCGAGGTCACGTCTCTTGCTGACAATCTTGAAAGGTCCCACGTATCTAGGGGCAAGCTTCCCTTTGATACCGAAGCGACGAGTACCTTTCATGGGAGAGACGCGGAGGTAAACATGATCTCCGATCTCGAAAGCCAAATCACGGTGCTTACTATCATAGTAGCTCTTCTGGCGGGATTGGGCTGCTTTGAGGTTATCACGAATGACTTTGCACATTTCTTCTGCTTCTGTGATTAAGTCATTACCCAGCAGCTGACGTTCACCGGTTTCAGACCAGTTGAGAGGGGTACGGCACTTCCTGCCATACAGAATTTCAAAAGGGGTCTTGCCCGAACTTGCTTGAAAACTGTTGTTGTATGAGAATTCAGCATAAGGAAGACAATCCTCCCACTTCATGCCGAAGGAGATCACACAAGCCCTGAGCATATCTTCAAGAATTTGGTTGACACGCTCGACTTGACCGCTTGTTTGAGGATGGAAAGCAGTGCTGAAACGGATGTTGGTGCCCATGGCCTTCTGAAAAGAGTCCCAAAACTTCGAGGTAAAGATGCTGCCACGATCTGAAGAGATCACTTGAGGAATACCGTGCAGAGAGACAATGCGAGAGGTATAGAGTTCCGCCAATTGAGCTGCAGTGATCGACTCTTTGATAGGCAGAAAGTGAGCCACTTTGGTGAGTTTATCGATGACAACAAATATAGCATCATTGCCACGCTTGGACTTTGGAAACCCAGTCACGAAGTCCATTTCAATGTGGTCAAACTTCCATTCTGGAATGGCAAGAGGTTGGAGGAGACCAGCTGGCCTTTGGTGTTCTGCCTTCACTCTTCTGCAGACATCACATTCATTCACGAATTGAGCGATCTCGTGCTTCATTCGAGTCCACCAATAAGCTTGCTTAAGGTCCTGATACATCTTCGTGCTCCCAGGGTGGATGGAGAGGAGAGAATTGTGAGCCTCGTTCATGATCACTTTACGAAGTTCACCTTTAGGCACAACAATACGATCCTCGAAGAAGAGAGTGTCCTTGTCATCAAGGCGGTAGCACTTGTACTTGGACTGACTCTTGGCAATCCCAATCTTCACCTTTTTCACCATAACATCAAGAAGCTGGGCTTGGCGAATCTGGTCTTCTAAGGTAGGAGAGACTTGAAGGTTGGCGAGGAAACCTTGAGGAACAACTTGCAGATTAAGTTTGCGGAAAGCTTCACAAAGCTCGGGTTGATAAGGCTTGAGAATCAGACTGTTGCAGTAGGCCTTTCTGCTCAAAGCGTCAGCAATCACATTGGCCTTGCCTGGAGTATACTCAATACTCGGATTATACTCTTGAATCATTTCGACCCATCGAGTTTGCCTTAGGTTGAGATTAGGCTGAGTGAAGATGTACTTGAGACTCTTGTGATCAGTGAAAATGTCCACTTTTCTTCCCAATAGAAGATGTCTCCAAGTCAAAAGAGCATGCACAACTGCCGCCAACTCGAGATCATGAGTGGGGTAGTTCTTCTCATTAGGCTTCAACTGGCGAGATGTATAAGCAACAACTTTTTTCTCTTGCATCAATACTGCGCCAAGACCTTGGAGAGAGGCATCACAAAAGACCTCGTACGGCTTGGATTCATCAGGCGGAGTCAAAACTGGAGCAGTGATCAACTTCTCTTTCAAAGTGTTGAAAGCAATATCACACTCCGGAGACCAAACATACTTGACGTGCTTCTGAAGAAGATTTGAGAGAGGCTTCGCGATCTTGGAAAAGTTTTCAACGAATCTTCGACAATAGCTTGCAAGACCGAAAAAACTGCGGAGTTGCTTCACATTCTGAGGAGGTTCCCAATTCACAATTGCGGATACCTTCTCGGGATTCACGGAAATGCCCTTGGCAGAGATGATATGACCAAGATAAAGAACCTCATCGAGCCAAAATTCACACTTGGAGAACTTGGCGTAGAACTGATGTTCCCTGAGTTTATCGAGAACCAAACGCAAGTGCTTGGCATGATCTTCCTTGTTCTTGGAGAAAACCAGAATGTCATCGAGATAGACCAAAACGAAGTCATTGGTGTAGGCGTTGAAGATGAAGTTCATCATGCGAGAACGTCGGAGGAGCGTTGGCGAGGCCAAAAGACATGACAGTGTATTCATATGAACCAAAGCTTGTTCTGAATGCTGTCTTGGGAATATCTTCTTCACGAATGCGAATCTGGTGATAACCCATACGGAGATCAAGCTTGGAGAATACTTGGGCACCTTTGAGTTGTTCGAACAGCTCATTGATGTTGGGAAGTGGGTATTTGTTCTTGATGGTCTTCTTGTTCACCGGACGGTAATCAACACAAAGTCGGTCCGTTCCATCCTTCTTCTTCACAAAAAGAACGCCACAACCCCACGGAGAAGTACTAGGCCGGATGAGACCCATTCTTTCTTGCTCATCGAGTTGCTTCTTCAGCTCCTTCAACTCCTCAGGTCCGAGCTTGTAAGGACGTTTGCACACAGGTTCCGTGCCGGGCTCAAGATCAATAACGAATTCAACTGGCCGGTGCGGAGGCATTCCTGGGAGCTCTTCTGGAAAGACGTCTTGATATTCGCAAATGACTGGAATTTGCGAGATAGCATCCAGTTCACCCTTCTCATTGAGAGAAAACAGACGGATGGTATTATCCCGAGCGGCAAAGACAATTACTTCCTCAGACGAATGAGTCAATTGAATCTGCTTGGCTGCACAATCAAGCTGAGCCTTGTGCTTAGAAAGCCAATCCATTCCGAGAATAAGATCAATATCGGAGTTACCAAGAACCATTGGAGAAGCAAGAAACTTGAAATCACCCATCAAGATAGAAATATCCGGAACCATCAAACTAGAACTCAGACGCTTAGCTGGAGAGACGACTTGCATAGCTCTAGGTGGTGCCTTAGTGCTAAAATTGTTCTCCGATGCAAATGGGAATGACATGAAGGAATGCGATGCACCAGAGTCAAAAAGAACTTTTGCGGGAATATCATTAACAGGAAGGTTACCCATGATCACATCTGACGAGTCCTCTGCCTGAGCTGCATTCATCAAATTGACCTTGGCGTGCTTGGGGTTATGCTTGACCACAGCTGTACTTGCTGATCTGACAGGAGGAGGAGGAGGAAGACGCCTCTGGTTGAAACACTTGTTGGCATAGTGACCCTTCTGTTGGCACCTGTTGCACGTGACCTCTGAAAGCGAACGGTGATACGGAGCACTCGATCTTGGAGCTTGAGACGAAGTCTTGTTCTGAAAGCCTGGGTTGGGTGGGTGGGAAGAACTACTGCCACCTTTGCTCTTCTGCTGATACGGCTGACGGAATGGAGGAGGAGGAAGCCAAAACTTGTGCTGCTTGGCCACTTGAGTAGAGGAAGAAGGAGTAACATCTCTGACTCGCTTCCTGGAAACATCACACCTCAACTGAGCAGCCTCTTGCTTCAGTGCCATGTTGTAGAACTCATCGTATCTCAAGGGCTCGAAGAGGACAAGAGCGAGCTGAATATCTTCTCTGAGACCACCCCTGAACTGGTATATCATGCTCTTCTCATCAGGCACGTCCTGCTTGGCAAAGCGGGCAAGCTTCTGGAACAATTTGTTGTAGTCATAGACAGACAAAGAACCTTGCTTCAGATTGCGGAATTCCTCACGCTTGCTTTCAACCACGCTCTGCGGAATGTGATGAGCTCGGAAATCTCGACGGAAATCATCCCAAGTGATAACACGTCCACCTCTGGAATCCTTATACTGCTGGAACCATTCTGCAGCTTGATCTTTGAGTTGGAAGGAAGCGAACTTGACAAAGTCCTCAGGCCTGACGTTGCTGCACTCGAAATGCTTACACAGATCCACAAGCCAATCGTCAGCATCGGTTGCCTCAACACAATTACTGAAAGTCTTTGGCCCATTAGCAAGGAACTGGTTGAGTGTAGCAAAGTGACTCTGATTGCTGCCTTGATTCCCTTGACTGCCTTGATTGCGCTCTTGGAGAATTTGCATGATCAGCTGAGTGTTTGCATTGGTTGCGGCCATCACAGCTTGCCATGCCTCTGGAGGAGGTGGAGGTGGTGGCGGATCAGGATTCGGAGTCGTGCGCGTTGGAGGAGCCATCCTGAAGAGGTTGACCACCATTAGCACATGACATATAAATATTGAAGCTGAATCCAACGGAATGAAAATTGCAACATATAGTCTTCACATCCGAACAAAATGAACGAATGCATTCCTCTTCAAATGGTCACATATCCATAAATTGAGAAGCCACGTAGAATTAAGGTAGAGAAATAAATCAACAAGGTACGGATCAAGAACGAATAATCGGTAAGAAATCCCAATCTCAAACCAATGTCCGTGGAAGAAGAACTAGAGCTACAAGAATTCCCACCTATGAAACTCCCGAACCTTTCCGGTTATGCAATCAGGTGTTGGGGATACAGGGGAAGCATAATATCTCACCCAAACTAGCAAATCCTACATCCAGCTGTATCCATCCTTCAACACATAACCAAGAAAACTTCGGAAACCATCTACCTCAACCTTCGAAAAGCATCCGTTATACAAGCTATGGCGATACTCCCGAACTCCCGCCCCAGTACTGGGTGGCGTCGAGGTTATCTCACCAACGAACTGCATAAAAGAGATTTTCGATGTCGGCGAACATATCTCAAGTATTCCAGAATTGCAACGATAAAATTATGATGACAACACCTCAGAGCTCAACTCCCCGGGACACTTCCACTAAACCCCTGACAGGAGGCACCAAGACAGTGTTCTCATCATAAGTCATCGGAACAAATCCAAGATACTCGCGTGATCCTAAAAAAAAAATTTAGTGAAATTTGAGAAGAGAAGAGTCAAAACTCAACGTCAGGATGCCTTACCAGAGCGATGAGGAGACTGGGAAGTAAAAGAATTCCTAAGCTCTCCGATATATAATTCCTAAATGACTCAAAACATTTTTTCTAGACACAACTCGGCTGCTAAAAACGATGAAGCAATGGGGCTCCTAAGGTCGGGGAAGGCTCTGATTACCAACTTGTAACGCCCTCGATGCGGCTATAGCTCCCACGTGTCGAGGCACGACTTAGAGACATAACCGCATTGAAAGCAATGTCGCAAGTCAGGCAATCATTACAACATCCCATGTAATACATAATAAAAGGGGGAGATAACATAGTTGGCTTACACTCGCCATGTCACATCAGAGTACATAAATAACATCCATCAAACAAACACTCATGGCCCGACTACGGCGCCAAAATAGAAAAGAACCCAACATGCGACAAGGCCCGAATTGATCCCCAACTAGGCACCACTACTGATCATCGGGAAAGGAAACATAATAACACTGAGAGTCCTCGTCGAACTCCCACTTGAGCTCGTACTCGTCACCTGGAGCGAAATCACCTGGACCTGCATCTGGAATTATAGTATCTGTGAGCCACAGGGACTCAGCAATCTCGCACCCTCGCGATCAAAACTATTTAAGCTTATAGGAAATGGATGAGGCAAACATATGTGGAGCTGCAGCAAGCGACTAGCATGTATGTGGCTAACTTATCCGCAAAAGAGAGCGAGGAGAGGAGGCAAAGCACGAGCGAGAATCTAGAGGAACAACCTGCGCAAGCATTACTCCAACACCGTGTCCACTTCCCGGACTCCGCCGAGAAGAGGCCATCACGGTAACACACTCGGTTGATTCATTTTAATTAATTAAGGTTTAAGTTATCTACAACCGGACATTAACAAATTCCCATCTGCCCATAACCGCGGGCACGGCTTTCAAAAGTTCAATCCCTGCAGGGGAGTCCCAACTTAGCCCATGACAAGCTCTCACGGTCAAGGAAGGAATAGACCTCCACCCGAGACACACCGATCAGACTCGGTAACCTGGTACAACAAGACAATTCGACAGGTTAAAACAAGACCAGCAACACCGCCCGAATGTGCCGACAAATCCCGATAGGAGCTGCACATATCTCTTTCTCAGGGCACACTCAGATGAGACTAGCTACGAGTAAAACCAACCCTCAAGTTTCCCCGAGGTGGCCCCGCAGGCAGCTCAGTTCGGACCAACACTCAGAGGGAGCACTGGCCCGTGGGGGGGCTAAAATAAGATGACCCTTGAGTCTGCAGAACCCAAGGGAAAGAAAAGGGTAGGTGGCAAATGGTAAAACCAAGGTTGGGCATTGCTGGAAAAGCTTTAATCGAGGCGAAATATCAAGGGGTTCCCATTATAACCCAACCGCGTAAGGAACGCAAAATCCGGGAACATAACACCGATATGCCGGAAACTAGGGCGGCAAAAGTGGAACAAAACACTAGGCGAGAGGCCGAGCCTTCCACCCTTTACCAAGTATATAGATGAATTAAGATAACATAGCAATATAATGATATCCCAACAAGTAAATAAATGTCCCAACAAGGAACGGCTCCAAACTTCACCTGCAACTAGCAACGCTATAAGAGGGGCTGAGCAAAGCGGTAACATAGCCAATCAACGGTTTGCTAGGACAAGGTGGGTTAGAGGTTGACATGGCAATTGGGAGGCTGACAAGCAAAAGGTAGGCATCGTAGCATTGGCATAGCAAGAGCGAGCAAACTAGCATAGCAAAGATAGTAGTGATTTCGAGGGTATGATCATCTTGCCTGCACGGTTGTCAGAGTTGACTGGATCCTCACAAGCAAACTCAACGGGCTCCTCAGTAGCGAACTCGTCTCCCAGCTCTACCCAACAAGACAAACAAGCAACAAGGATACAATCAACCACGTGCAAGACCAAGCAATATGATGAAATGATGATATGCTATGCGGGATGCGATGCGGGATGCAAAATGCAAGATATGACAGGAAATGCATGAACCTGGCCTCAACTTGGAATTCCAAGGGTGCCAATGAATAGAGGGGATGAAATCTCTTGAAAACGATATAAAGATCATTGGAATCGGAGTTACGGTTTGGAAATGGCAAGCGTTTTAAGATATGACACCGGTCTGCGATTTACAGCAAGTAGGCATCTAAATGCAATGAGATGAACATTCTACAGCCACCAAACATGACAAAAAAATACATGTTAGGGATGCACACAAGATGCTTAACAAAAGACTAGCACTGAGCCACGTCCAATTCATCCATTATGAGGTTCAAACAAGCATGGCAAAAACGCAAATGCAAAACAGATTCCAGACTTAGTGAAATTAACACTAGTCTGAAATTTCAGATCACAAAGCCCTCTTCGGAGCAGCAAAACAACATGATACATGATCTGATTAGGACAAGTAAGGACATGACATGGAGCTACTCAACAAGCTTAACAAAAGTCCCAAAGTACCTGAGGCCAAAAGGGATCACAAAATATATTAACGGGCACACGAACATAGCTAAAACACAATCAGTTTTCAGACTTAGTGAAAACTGAGACATGCTGAAATATAGCTCACGAAGGCATGTAAACGAGCTCGATGCACTCACCACGTTGCAAGTCGTGGCAAGGCAGGCATACATACATTAAGAAGGCACAAAATACAAGCTATACATGGCAAGAACAATGGCATAGCATGCACGGATCAACTACAATAACGCCGGCAAAATCGCAAACGAGTTGACGATCTGCCCAGATTCAGCATGAAGCAAAAGTAGAGCTCGATTGACTCAAGCTAGGATGCTCCATAATTGCAAACAAAGACATGGATGGATAGAGCATAACATGAATAACAAAAGTCCCTTACTGATCATCCTCAAAAGAGGCACGGATCACTAGGAAACAAGCTGAACATATGGCATCATGAACTAAAATATCCCAGACTTAGTGAAAACAACTAAGTCCCTGAAAACAGATTTCCCGGGTGCCTCACTTTGCAAGCTTGCACAAGTCACCACACACATCCTAAAAATGCATGGGTTGCACCTCTGGAAAGAATACAAAATGCTTAACAAAACATATGAAGGACTCACAGGCATAGCATGCACACATTAACCATGGCAAAAATGACAAAAGTCTAAGATGAACTAGCAGATCTGACAATTAACTCACGGAGCCTCCTTCTAACAGCATTTAGGGCATCAAGATGAACTCAAATGAATATGATGCAATGGAATGGAATGATGTACTCGTTGAGACAAACATTTGGATATATTATATGCCCAAATCGGAGCTACGGACGCAAAGTTACAGAGCCTCGAACATAGCAACTTGGACTGAAAAATCTGAGGACTTAGAAGAATTTTGACCGAGGGTTCGTCCCAGATCTGGATCGGCACGCGAACCGAGGAGCTCCGGCGAGGGTTGACTTGCTCCGGCGAGGTCGCAAAAACCGGCGAGGAGGAGTGGGAGAGCCGGACCCGGCCGGATCCGGGCCGGACCTGGCGGCGGACGGCGACGGCGGCCACCGGGGACGCGGGGCGGCGAGCCCGCGGCGGAGGCGGGGCCGGCCGGCGAGGTGGCGACGGGGGCGGCGGGCGGCGCCGGCGCGGCTGAGGCGGAGGGAGGCGGCCGGCGAGGAGGGAGATGGAGGCGCGGGCGGCGGCGCAACCGGGCTGCGGCGCGGGCCTCGGGGGCCGGCCTTGGGCTCCCGGGCCGGTGGGGATGTGGGGCGGCGGCGCGGCCAACGGGAGGCGGACACGTGGCGGCGGCGGGTAAGTCGGACGTTGTTCGGTGCGGCCGGACACGTCCGTCGGCGGCGGATCTGGCGGGGATGATTTTTTGTTTAGGGTTTCGGGGAGAGGGAGAGATCCGAAAACGGAGGGGTGTATATATAGGCATAAGTGGAGCTAGGAGAGTCCAAATGAGGTACGGTTTTCGGCCACGTGATCGTGATCGAACGCTCTAGGACATGGAGCTGAGTTAGGTGGGTCTTGGGCCAAATTTGAGGGGTGTTGGGCTGCAACACACACGAGGCCTTTTCGGTCCCTCGGTTAACCGTTGGAGTATCAAACGAAGTCCAAATGATACGAAACTTGACAGGCGGTCTACCGGTAGTAAACCAAGGCTGCATGACAATTCTCGGTCCAATCCGGAAATGTTTAATCCCCACACACGAAAGAAAGCTAGTAATGGCCACCGGAGAAGAACGAAGCGCCGGAATGCAAAACGGACAACGGGGAAAATGCTCGAATGCATGAGATGAACACGTATGCAAATGCAATGCACATGATGACATGATATGAGATGCATGAAAACGAAAAACAACACACGGAGACAAAGACCCGAACCCGAGAAATAAATATAACTTAACGCCGGAAACGGCAAGAGTTGGAGTACAAATTGGGAAAGTTACATCCGGGGTGTTACACACTGAGACCGAAAGGTCGAGCGTGAATCATATAGTAGTTTTTTTCAACATAGTGATGTTCACCATTGAAAGCTACTCCATCTCACGTGATGATCGGACATGGTTTAGTTGATATGGATCACATGATCACTTAGATGATTAGAGGGATGTCTATCTAAGTGGGAATTTTTAAGTAATATGATTTATCATGAACTTAGTCCTGGTAGTATTTGCATATCTATGTTGTAGATTAATTGCTCGCGTATAGCTTCCCCGTTTTATTTATGATATGTTCCTAGAGAAAACTATCTTGAAAGATGTTAGTAGCAATGATGCGGACTAGCTCCATGATCTGAGGATTATCCTCATTGCTGCACAGAAGAATTATGTCCTTGATGCACCGCTAGGTGACGGATCTATTGCAGGAGCAGATGCAAATGTTATGAACGTTTGGCAAGCTCGGTATGATGACTACTTGATAGTTTAGTGCCCCATGGTTTACGACTTAGAACCTGGAGTTCAAAAATGTTTTGAATGACATGGAGCATATGAGATGTTCCGGGAGTTGAAGTTGGTATTTCAGACTCATGCCCGTGTCATGAGGTATGAGACCTCTGACAAGTATTTTGCGTAGAAGATGGAGGAGAATAGCTCAACCAGTGAGCATGTGCTCAGAATGTCTGAGTAGTACAATTGCTTGAATAAAGTGGGAGCTAATATTCCAAATAAGATAGTGATTGATAGAGTTCTCTAGTCACTATCACCAAGTTACTTGAACTTTGTGATGAACTATAATATGCAAGGTATGACAAAAACGATTCCCAAGCTCTTCGCAATACTGAAATCGGCGAAGGTAGAAATCAAGAAAAGCATCAAGTGTTGATGGCTGACAAGACCACTAGTTTCAAGTAAAAGGGCAAGGGAAAGAAAGGGAACTTCAAGAAGAATGGCAAGCAAGTTACCACTCCCATGAAGAAGCCCAAAGCTAGACCCAAGCCTGAAACTGAGTACTTCTAGTACAAAGGAAATGGTCACTGGAAGCGGAACTGCCCCAAATATTTGGCGGATAAGAAATATGGCAAAGTGAAAGGTATATTTGATATACATGTGATGTAGGGTGACGGTGTCCTGGACTAGGGGGTACTCACCACGTCGTCTCCCGATCTATTAGATTGGGCCGAGGCCCCCCATGGCCGTATACTCATGGGCCAGTTCGGACAGCTGCCGCATACAAGGAAGATTCCACAAAGACTTGGCGATCAAGACAAGGACTTCTCCCCACCGGCGTATTCGGCTAGGACTCTTGTAACCTAGGCCTCTGGTGCATTATATAAACCAGGGCCAGGCTAGTCGATAGAACATAGACAACAACAATCATACCATAGGCTAGCTTCTAGGGTTTAGCCTCTCCGATCTCGTGGTAGATCTACTCTTGTACTACCCATATCATCAATATTAATCAAGCAGGACGTAGGGTTTTACCTCCATCGAGAGGGCCCGAACCTGGGTAAAACTTCGTGTCCCTTGCCTCCTGTTACCATCCGGCCTAGACGCATAGTTCGGGACCCCCTACCCGAGATCCGCCGGTTTTGACACCGACATTGGTGCTTTCATTGAGAGTTCCGCTGTGTAATCGACAAAAGGATCGATGGCTCGCCTGCAGATCAATTGCGACTTCGGCATCTTCGTCACCAGTTCGACTGGTCACCTTGGTTCGACCAAGAATCGCGCCCCATGTTCGGATCACCATGTTCGGACGAGGGCCTTCATCAAACATCAACTCTGATCTCTATCAAGATCACGGAGTAATCATCTATGGAGCTCGAGGGCTCAACGTCAACATTGCCCTCAAGCGACCGTGCTGTTTTTTTTTTGGACAGCGAACTCGTATCTGCCGCCACCACCTCCTCGAGTATTGCTTTGACGATCGCTTTGGTGAAATTGTGCGGAATTGAGTCTATAACAACCCTGGAAAATTTCGTCGAGTTCCGATGGAGGAATCTCTAACAATCCACGATATACCGGAGCCCTGTCAAATCTGGATGGGAATTTGGATGAGTTTAGGGTGTGGTGTCCAGCTTCTAGCTCAGACGTCCTTTGGAAGATCCAACCGTTGATCGGCTGCCGAATTCCTATATCTACCACCTCTCAAATTTCAGCTCGATCCGACCGTCCAAATTCCGGGAACCTTCCGATTAGTGCATCACTTTTCGAATCTGTTTTCTGCGCGAAAACGAATCCGACCTGAGTTCATCTTTTTTATGAACGGCATTTCGGACATCCCTTTTGAAGGATTTTTTTTATGGGGTATTGTGTTTTGTTCCCGAATACATCCCACTAACTTTAAGATCTTTTGAACATGATCTTCAACATCATGCTGGTGTCAAACCAGTCCGGCAATATTACTCCACGGCTGCCGACCTGTGCTAGACACATCGTCACTTTAGCCGAGCTCAACTTCTTCGGATCATCATCTTGGCAAGCCGAACAAGAGTCCGACATCGCGAAGGATAAATCATCATCAACATCGCCGCCCCACGGATTACACGGAGCGAGCATACCGGCATCCCCGCACGGTTGCTTTATCAAGCCGGCATCGACCACGTCACGACCTGCATCGACAGGGCCGCACTATTGCTTCTTCAAGCTGGTGTCCATCACGCCGACCTACTTCGACTCATCGGCTGACGTCGAGGCTTCGACATCTCGGCTGGACCGGGGGCTTCGCCATCTCTTCATCAACCTACTCCGGACACTTCGGTGTCACTAGCCGACCAGCTTGGTCACATTAGCTGGGCCGAGGGCTTTGCCTCGGCGAGTCAACCTTTACCAGCATTGCCATGCCGTCGTTTTATCGCCCATCAGGCAATGGGTGTGCGGAGCGAGTCCCAATTTTGGGAATCACCTTCCTTCGGATTGCTACAACAAATAAACCAGGTGTTATTAATCCTAGTATTTTTTGCTTGTTTGGGTTCATTTTTCCCAAGGAATTATTACTCTGGTTTGTCCATGATATGTACACAGTTCTATCAAATGGTGACTGCATTAACGACGGTCGCGTGGTGGTTCGATCAGTTTCCGTACATAGTCCGGCGAACGCCGCATCCGGAGCTCGGACCGACCTGTGAATTCAGGCTTTGCCACGCCTTTACTACATCACGCTGACGCCCTGCATCGACATTGACTTCGGCGCCAGACCATATTTCTTCTATTCCTCACTTTGCATAAATTATTTATTATGCAACATTTTTATCATTATTACTATTATCTCCGGTTTGCACTATTTTTTGTGCACGGGAAAATGATCCGGGGACTTCGGCGTCACCCTGCCGATCTGCATTGACCGTGCTATGTCACCACTTCGACGTGTCGAGCTCTCCGCTCCGCCACCTCGGGACCAGCTTGGGGGATGGAACCTTGCCCCGCATCAAGCTCGGACCGCGTCATCAATACCGAACACATTAACCAGCTAAGTCGCTTTCATGCTCGAAGCTTTAATTTCTAATTTGTGTTCGGTTCGACCAAGCATTATACTTTGTTGGAAAAAAGTTGCTTGTAAAAAATTTCCTTGTCCAAACTTTGTTTGTGACGCATAAATTTAAATACCCAATTCATTTGGGGGCTTCCTTCATGAAGCTTTTCCACTTGCATATGATTATACTTGTACGGCTTCATTCCTTGTTCGTGTATTACGCCACAATATGCACCATATTGACTTAAGCGATTTGCAAGCTGGGTTGCCTCGCTCCTGTGTTTACCCCTACGTTCCCGATTGTTCGGCTAGGGAGTAAAGGGAGCACCTCTGCGATTGTCACGATCGGGTCACCCGAGCCGGACCTCAGACTGGGTGAAGCCGAAAGCTAGCGCTCTTATAGTTTTCAATGATGGTCGGCACACAACGGAACTCATGAGTACAAAAAATCTATTGCACAAGTCTCATAATAACAATGAGCACCGAAGAAAGGTATCGGTGGGGGTACTATTTTCTTCGAAGATGCTTCTTACACTTCACGGTAATATAGCATAAGTTCCCTGAGCGCGCTTTGTCTGTTACAGCCTTATGGCCTGATTGCCTGGTTATTGGAAACACCGTCGATATTCTCGACCGATGGAGTACATAACACTTTTCGGTCCTTGACCGAAGAGGGAGAAGCTGACGGTCGGTTAAGACGCGTTTAAAGTTTGGTTGAACATAGATATGATATAAGTACTTCGGTACATGCAATCATTCTTCTACCCAAGTCACTTGGGGGCTCTTAAGTTTATTTGAGCCATTTTATAATATGTGTTCTTCTTCTTAGTCGTTGCAAAGTTTTATTATTATTATTTATCACTCCTTTTTTCGACACGAGTGTGCGGTCACTAGCCGGGGAGCCTAATTTCTCTCGCAAAGCCGCTAGAGTTTAGTTTGCTAAACTGGCCTGATGAGAAGTACTCCGCCCTCGGGATAGTAGGTTGAAGCCGTAGGCTGACCCGCTCAAAGTCTTGAGATAGGATGTATCATGTTAAAGCACGACAGAAGCACTTCTTTTTTCTAAGACCAACTTTCGGATTGGCACCGAACACTTGATATTGTTCGGACGTCATGTTTTTACTGACGTTTCTTGGTTTTCCAAGCTTTTTGGCACTTTTAAACTATTTGTGCTTTTCCAGCATTAGTCTCGTAGTGCAACGCCGGTCACCTTTAGGGATTCGGCAAAAACATTCTCAGATATTGCTATATATGCATCGGTTTCGAATTGTGTCTTCGGTAAATAGTTGGGTTGCCCGGCTCCTGCACTTGCTTCCTACGTTCCGTTTTGTTCGGCTAGGCGTGCAAAGGGGGGACCACTGCAATGGTGCTTCCAGCTCACATAGTTAAGCACCTTAGTGGAGAAAAGCCGAAAACTGACTTTCACAATAAGCGTAAACTGGTCAGCGATCCGATGACTATGTTAAATGATAGGCCGTTCATAACATTGGCCGAAGTGTTTACGGCTTGACCCCGACTGTTGCCGAACACTACCGGGGGCTATTAACTGGCCTCCCAAACTAAATCCTCAATATTTTGCTCTTACATTAGAGCTGAGGTTTAATGATCATGCTTAGCATGACAACCCAAAGAAAGGAACCGATAGCGGGACTATTTTCTTTGGAAGACATTTCTTCTGTTAAACAGTAATGTAACTCTCTGCGTACCTTTGTTTATAAAACCGTATGGCCAGATTGCCTTGTTTGTTGTAAATCTTTGCCCTCATAAAAGCTTTATAAAGTAGGACAAACACTCCTCGGCTACTGGCCGAGGAGGTGGCAGCCGATGGTTGGTCAACAAAGTTTTGTACAATGCGGATCCGAGCATTAATGACATAAAGTACTTGGATACATAGAGTCATTACACATAATTTGTGATTTTACTATGGATATTGATCCTTAATTCGGCCACCCGTGCCCGCATTAAGGCTCGGGGGCTACTGGGCTTCGGGCTTATTATTTACAAATATTAAAGGGGCACATTGATCCCCTGATCTGGTGTTACCACCCGACCAGCGTCTCGGGGGCTACTGCATTGCTTGTCCAATGCAGAAAATTTTATGTGCAATATAGTTTCCAAGGAGATTTTGATCCTCAGGTTGGTCGGCCGCACCCAACATGAGTCTCGAGGACTGAGCACGCCGCTTTTAGTGTCTCGAAGTATTCTGCCGATCTTGGACTTGATCCTCAGGCCGATTTTGCAAATCAACCTGAGTCTCAGCGGCTACTGGGATCAGCGGTCTTACGTCATCCTTCAGGTGCATCTTGGGTTTTAGACCGATACACACCTTGAGGGCTACTGGCTATATATCTCGGTAGAGAATAAATTGCACCAATAAAAATATTCACAAAAATCGGCCCACATTCGGGGTGGTGCACCACCTGGGAAGCAGCCCGGCATAAAGCTCGGGCGCTAGTGGCTGGCTCCATAGAGGGCATTTCCGGCATTAAGCTCGGCTAAACTCCTTCAAACTTCTTTGAACCAAGGTGATTTACGACACCTCGGATATAGTCCGCCGTTGGACCTCAGATACAGTCCGGCGTTGGAGCTCGGATATACAGTCCGGCGTTGGAGCTCGGATACATAGTCCGGCGTTGGAGCTCGGATACATTCCGGCGTTAGAGCTGGGAAGCGGTTCGGCGTTGGTGCTCGGTTGCAAAAGATACCTCGAATACAGTCCGGCGTTGGAGCTCGGACGCAAGAGGACGCTGCCGCCCGGGAACAACTTCAAACCCGAGGTGTGGCATAAAAATAACAAGGCATTGGTAAAGGCCGGAAACTTAAAGGGGCTCCTCGGATACCCGACGTGTAAACTCGTCGAATGCATTTCGGCGATCTTCAAGATCGAAGATAAAGAAGATTTGTTGAACCAGTTTTCAAGACCGACGACCGAAGATGAAGAACAGTTCAGAAGAATCGAGGAGCATCCCTAACTTGAAGACCGGTTCAGGGGGCTACTGACGGTGTCCTGGACTAGGGGGTACTCACCACATCGTCTCCCGATCTATTAGATTGGGCCGAGGCCCCCCATGGCCGTATACTCATGGGCCAGTTCGGACAGCTGCCGCATACAAGGAAGATTCCACAAAGACTTGGCGATCAAGACAAGGACTTCTCCCCACCGGCGTATTCGGCTAGGACTCTTGTTAACCTAGGCCTCTGGTGCATTATATAAACCAGAGCCACGCTAGTCGATAGAACATAGACAACAACAATCATACCATAGGCTAGCTTCTAGGGTTTAGCCTCTCCGATCTCGTGGTAGATCTACTCTTGTACTACCCATATCATCAATATTAATCAAGCAGGACGTAGGGTTTTACCTCCATCGAGAGGGCCCGAACCTGGGTAAAACTTCGTGTCCCTTGCCTCCTGTTACCATCCGGCCTAGACGCACAGTTCGGGACCCCCTACCCGAGATCCACCGGTTTTGACACCGACATAGGGTAGAGACCCTAATCGCCCGATCTTTCACGAAAGGAGCGGATCCCGGGGAAATCACGAAGAACACGAGGAAGAACGGAAGGAAAACACAAGAGGAAAACACTAAACCGACATGAATAAGTCACACATGGGCTAGATCCTCGAGTACATAGGACGATACACGAATCCATAGACAACTAGGGACGATACACGGTAACCGGTTCTTCTCCGTGAGGAGGTCTTGAATCCACAAGGGGATCTTCCCATAAAGGGGTCTTGAATCCAAGGTGGATCTTCTCCGTAGAGGGGCCGCGGTCTCTCTCGTCGAGTAGATCCAATATGGATGAGCAATGCTCTATCTCTAAAATGAGCTAAACCAATGCTAACCCTAGCTAGGATGAATGGGGGGTCTATTTATAGTCTAAGTGCAAATGGGGGCGAAGTGAAGGGGTACATGGGCCTCGGGCCCGAACACTATGCGTAGACAGGTACCGGACGTCTGCTGGGGACCGGTCGTCTGGTGTCTCAGGAGCTGCCGGACGTCCGGTGTCCTCCGGTCGTCCGCTGGTTCTGTTCTGTGATGGGGGTGCCGGACGTCCGGAGGCTCCGGACTTCCGCTGATGTTGGCTCAGGTGCGGTCGCGCCGGTCGTCCGGTCGGGGCCGGACGTCCGCTCATTGGCCTCGGGTGCAGGGGCACCGGTCGTCCGGTCTAGACCGGACGTCCGCTCGCTGGGGCTCGGCTGACGCTTCAGGCGCCGGACGTCCTCTCCCAGCCGGTCGTTCGGTGGCTGGGACTTTTCCTTCAGCCCTCCTTCTTCTCCGTCTTCTCGTCCATCTTCCTCTTCTTCTTGTCCTTGCTCCTTAGCTTCTCCATTGTACCTGAGTATGCACAAAGTATCCATATGAGGTAGTAGCCATGCTTCATGTGCATCGAAGTGGAATTGTGAGAGGAGAGATGTCACCTCGGTTTCAAGAGCTCTTGCACGTGATCGAGTCATGGGTCCACTAGGCACTTGATGAGACGATGGTAGGTCCATGGGGATGACCTTGGGATGCTCCGCATCATCTCCCTTCCCTTGGGGAAGATCCGACCTCAGATCAAAATCCTCATCACCATGGTACGGGGAGAGATCTTTGACGTTGAAGATGTCGCTCACGGAGTACTTGTCACGTGGGATGTCGATCTTGTATGTGTTGTTGTTGTAGCGGGCAAGCACCTTGAATGGTCCATCGGCTCATGGTAGTAGCTTGGACTTGCGTTCGTTGGGGAAGCGTTCCTTGCGAAGGTGTAGCCACACAAGATCTCCAATGTTGAATATCATGTGATTCTTGTTGACGTTGAGCTTGGTCGCGAGTCGTTGTACTTGGAGCTCAATGGTGTGCCTTGTATCTTCATGCATCTTCTTGAGGTGGTTGACTCGGTCACTCGCGTCCATGTTTGTGCGCTCATGGAGTGGTAGGGGAAGGATGTCCAATGGGGACAAAGGGTTGAAACCGTAGACAACCTCGAATGGGGACTTGCCGGTAGTCGAATGTCTTGCGCGGTTGTAGGCGTACTTAGCGATGGGTAAGCACTCATCCCATTCCTTGATGTTCTTCTTGATTAGGACACGAAGAAGGGTGGAGAGCATCCGGTTTGTCACCTCCGCTTGGCCATCGGTATGTGGATGATAGGCTGTGGAGAATAGAAGCTTGATTCCGAGCTTGGCGCATAAGGTCTTCCAAAAGTAACTCAAAAACTTGACGTCGCGGTCCGAGACGATAGTCTTTGGCACACCATGTAGACGCAATATGTCCCTACAAAATAGATTAGCAACATGTGAAGCATCGTCTATCTTGTTACAAGGAATAAAATGTGCCATTTTTGAGAAACGGTCCACAACGACAAATATAGAATCTTTCCCATTGTGAGTCCTAGGCAAACCAAGTACGAAGTCCATGCTAATGTCTTCCCATGGTTGGTATGGAATCGGTAGAGGCATATAGAGACCATGATATTGAGCTTTGGACTTAGCTTTGCGACATGTCGAACCTCGGTTGGAGCGATTGACGTCCCGAAACATCTTTGGCCAAAAGTAGCTCTTCGAGAGCATGGTGAACGTCTTGTCTCGTCCGAAATGTCCCATTAAGCCTCCTCCATGTGATTCCTATAAAAGCAACAAACAAAGGGATGACTTTGGGATGCAAAGTTTGTTAGCTCTCATAAGATAGCCGTCTTTGATGTAATAGTGTTCCCAAGATGTATTTGACAAACACTTGGCATAAGGAGTGGCAAAAGTTTCATCATGCTCATACAATTCTTTGATATGCTCGAAGCCAATGACATCTAACTCAAGTTGCGTGACTAGCATGCATATGCGGGAAAGAGCATCCGCTATGATATTTTCTTTACCCTTGTTGTACTTGATGACATAGGGAAAAGACTCAATGAATTCACTCCATTTAGCATGACGCTTGTTCAACTTAGTTTGACCCTTAAGATACTTGAGAGTCTCATGATCGGTATGAATGATAAACTCATGGGGACGAAGGTAATGTTCCCATTCATGTAAAACGCGGACTAAAGCATATAGCTCTTTGTCATAGATGGATAGTTGAGTTGTGCTCCGGAAAGTTTCTCACTAAAGTAGGCTATGGGGCGCTTCTCTTGCGTTAACACACCTCCTATGCCATTACCACTAGCATCGCTATGAATCTCAAAAGGCTTGTCGAAGTTGGGTAAAGCAAGCACGGGAGCATGAGTAAGCAAATTATTAAGCTCATTGAATGCGGTATCTTGGATGGTCCCCAAATAAACGGCGCATTCTTCTTGCTCAAAGCATGCAAAGGCGAAGCAATGGTGCTAAAGTTCTTCACAAAGCGACGATAGAAACCCGCAAGACCAAGGAAACTACGCACTTGATGCAAGTTGGTTGGTTGCGGCCAAGTCTTAATAGCATTGATCTTGGACTCATCTACATGAACACCCTTAGAAGAGACAACAAACCCTAAGAAAACGAGCTTATCAACACCAAAAAGGCATTTCTCCATATTAGCATAGAGACGCTCTTTCCTAAGAGTTTGCAAAATGGTGCGGACATGGGTGACATGCTCTTGGATAGATTTGCTAAACACAAGAATGTCATCGAAGTAAACCACAACAAATATACCAATGTAAGGGCGAAAGACATGATTCATAAGGTGCATAAAAGTGTCTGGTGCTTCCGAGAGACCCATAGGCATGACTAACCACTCATACAAACCAAATTTGGTTTTGAAGGCGGTTTTCCATTCATCGCCCTCTTGTATGCGGATTTGATAGTAACCACTCTTAAGAACAATTTTGGAAAATATAGTGGCACCACTAAGCTCATCTAGCATATCATCTAGGCGTGGAATGGGGTACCTATAGCGAACGGTGATAGCATTGATAGGTCTACAATCGGAGCACATGCGAAAGCTACCGTCACATTTTGGCACAAGAATGACCGGTACGCACAAGGGCTCAAACTTTCACGCACATGACCATGGTCTATGAGATGCTTTACTTGCCTTTGAATTTCTTTGGTTTCTTCGGGGTTGACGCGGTATGGAGGTTTGTTCGGAAGCGGTGCTCCGGGGATGAGGTCGATGCGGTGCTCAATGCCTCGTAGTGGAGGTAGTCCTGGAGGTAACTCATCGGGGAAAACATCTTGAAATTCCTGCAAAAAATAAGACAACACTAGAGGAAGAGTGTGAGAAGTGTTAGTTTGTGGTGCATTGTCCTTGCACATGAGGACGTAGCGTAGGACACTAGATGTGTTCTCACACACTTCTCTCATCTCACGTTTGGTGTCAAATAGAACTAGGTTCTTGTTTTCACTCATCGTGGGGGCACTCAATTTAGGCTTGTGGCGCTCACTCTCTTTTTGGTGGCTCACTCTCTCACCATTCTCTCCACGATGGGTGGCTTGCTTATCGGCGATCACTTGGCTTGGAGACATAGGTCGTAATACAAACTCCTTTCCTTGCATCTTGAAGCTATAGTGGTTTGTACGCCCATTGTGGACGATTCCTCTATCAAATTGCCATGGTCGTCCAAGGAGAAGATGACAAACGGTCATTGGGATGACGTCGCACTCCAAGGTGTCTTCGTAGGCGCCGATCTTGAAGGAGACTTGCACTCGGTGCTCGACTTGGATGGTACCGGAGTCACTAAGCCATTGTACTTTGTATGGATGTGGATGCTTCGTCTTGGGAAATTGGAGCTTGGAGCAAAGTTCTTCACTTGCGAGATTGTGACAACTCCCTCCATCGATGATGACCTTGACGGATCGTCCATTGATGCCGGCCTTGGTGTGGAATATGTGTAATCGTTGGTCTTCTTCTTGGTGATGTTGTAGAGTCAAGACTTTGGAGACAACAAGTGCGGGACTTGAGTCTTCATCACAAAAGACTTGTTCTTCTTCATTGTTCACTTGGCGGTGCATGGTGACTTGCTCAAGGGCTTCAATTTCTCCTTCACTCATGGAATCATAAGTGCCATCGTCGTTGAAGATCATGGTGCGCTTGTTGGTGCACTCATAGGACTTGTGGCCTCGGCCGCCGCAAGTGAAACACTTGAGGGAACTCGTCTTGACGGTCTCATCGGTAGGGGTTGACGATGATGAAACTCTTGGCTTGAAGTTGCTCGTATTAGGATTGCTTGTAGTTGGCGAAGCTTTCTTGGAAGTCGACTTGTCAATGTTGTAAGTAGAGGGTCTTGTAGTCGGTGTTGGAGTCATTGAAGCTTGGTTATTGGAGAAACCATAGGACTTGGATGAGAACTTGGCATACTTGAAATCATCTTGCACTTGGCGTTCCGCTTTGGTAGCTTGGTGCACGAGCTCGATGAGATTTGAGTATGGTTGGAAGTCGGCGATCTTCTTGATAGGATGATTGAGTCCATTCAAGAAACGTGCCATTGTTTGCTCTTCATCTTCCGTCACATTGGCTCTTATCATTGCAATCTCCATCTCCTTGTAGTATTCTTCAACGCTCTTGGTTCCTTGCTTGAGTTGTTGGAGTCTCTTGAAGAGGTCGCGGTTGTAGTAGGTAGGCACAAAGTGTGCTCTCATGACATCCTTCATTTGTGCCCAAGTAGTGATGGGTGGTTCACCTCTTGCCTCGTGGCGCTCTATGATTTGTTCCCACCAAATGAGGACATAGTCTTGGAACTCAAGGGATGCCATCGTGATCTTCTTCTCTTCGTCATAATTGTGCAAGCGGAAGATCTTGTCAACTTTCAATGCCCATGGAAGGTATTCTTTGGGATCGTTGCTTCTGTTGAACTTAGGCATGGTGAACTTGAGCTTGTCGTAGCGTTGTTCTTCATTGTGTTGGGGTCGGGGATGATGACGCCCATGTTGTAGATGATTGTTCAAGTCGTGGCGTTCTTGACACGGAGGGTTGTCAACCTTGTGTTGCTCTTGTCGCGGAGGATTCCCATTATCTTCATGCTCTTGATGAACTTGATGGTCTTGGCGAGCTTGTGGAGGAGCGCGTCGAGCTCGAGGAGGAACTAGACGATGCATGCGAGCTTGAAATCGTCGCTCGTGAATTTCTTCGCGAAGTGCTTCCTCTTCTTCACGGGCTTGTCGGCCTCCATCGGCAACGGCTCGACTCGCATCGCGTAGAGCTTGTTGCGCCTCAAGTGCTTGAGCATCACGGAGTTGTTGTTCTTGACATTGAGCCTCGGCATCTTGTGCATGTTGGTGTAGACGTGCGTGTTCTTCCTCTTCATGTTGGCGTTGTTGTTGCCGTTCTTGAGCTAGCGCAAAGGCTTCTTCGGCTTGACGTCGTCGGCGCTCTTGAGAGTCGGTGTCTCGGAGTGGATTAAGGTTTGCTTGACGGTCGGTGCGCGCGGCTCGACGAAGAGTGTTTGATGTCGGTGTACTTGAGCTGGAGAGGGTAAAGTCGGAATGGCGACTTGAACGGCTCCTTCTTGAAGTGGAAGAAGAGCGGTTGAGCAACAAAGCGCGAATCTCGTCCATCCTTGCGTCATTATCTTGCTTGTGATTGTCGAGCTTGTGGTCAAAGTAGTCCCTTGTACGTTGCTCGGAAAGTCGCAAGTCAGCGGCAAGGTTGTCGATGCGTTCACTCATAGCTTGTTGCTCTTGATGCAAAGCACGTTGTGCACCAAAGAGGTGACTCTTGGTGACGAAGGAGTTCATGTCGTCGTCTTGCTCCATGAAGAGTGGGTTGGTAGAAGTACTTGGCCTATCCATCATTCCAAGACAAATGTGAGTGGTAGAAAGAGAAGAACGAATACCAAATGTACCTTGGCCGAAGTTGAAAGTGAATCGATGATCACTCCAATGTAGGACAAGGAAATAGCCCAATTGGTACGAATTCTCGTCGGTTTCTCACACCTACAAAAGTAAAAGCTTATGGTGGAGCTTGGTTAGGATGGTGGCACAATTTTCAATGTGAATGTAAGCAAGATTCAATAATGTTGGAGAAGATTCGCAAGATGCAATGTAACAAGTAGACCAAGCATATACGGTACACGGAAACACACGCGCAAAAAGATAAGTGGGGTGGTGCAACCAAGGGTGAGCCAAAATGTGGAATCCACAAAAATGCTCTTGTTGCACAACACTAGAGAGATGCTAGCACGATTGCACGATAGGCGGATACAAGAACTTGTGCACAACCTACTTAGCAAAAATGCAACGACTTCTATCCCAAATATGTTTTATGCAAGGTGTTGCTATGATATGATCCAAGATGATCGAGTATGACAATCTTAATGTTGTATGATGCTATGGTTCTTGCTTAAAAGCTCTTTGCTTATCTTTCCTCGTTGCTTAAAAGCGTGGTTGGCTCTTTGATGTTTGAGCTCTTTTCTTATGCAATGCTTGACGAACCAAGATAGCAAGTGAGTATGCGATGACAACTTTGTGACACAAGAGATGATACCAATATAGGCAACAATGATGTATGTATGTATGCTATGGGAAGTATGATCACTAATGTGCACAAGTCTCGTTGCCGACAATACTCAACGGCTAGTCTCGATGGGTAAGCGACGCAAAAGAGTAAGGCTATGACGGCTATCAATGTAATGGCAAGAGTTATCGGTCTTGCTTCCGGTATGGTGTCAAAATGGTGGCACGAATACCAAGTCATAGTCGAGGTGGTCGTTGTTGATGACGCGTCCGTGGCGAAGATGAGCGGCGGTGATGTCGATGTCGAACCGTACCTAGATAGCCGAAACACAAAAGGATACGGTACCGCAACTCAAATTCTCAAAACCAAGTGCGAGCAAAATCATCGGAGTAGGTAGCGGGTAAGTGGTGGTGTGGGTTGGGATATTGGCAATGTTTGCGGAAAGTCGGTGGTGGTGTAGTGGATGATGTGGTGGAAGGAGCGGTCGTCCGGAAGTGGACGGATGTACGATCGCCGGATGTACGGTACGGTAGTGTCGGAAATCCGCTAATTTCAGCTCGGTGTAGAGGTTCCGGTCGTCCGATAATCGTCGGACGTCCGGTGGTTCCTGGGTCGCCGGACGTCCGGTAAGTTGCGGTCATCCGGTGGGTTGGGGTCAACGCGAAATTGATAGGATTTCATGGATTTTGGATGGATTTCGAGGTGGAGATGGTGGGGGAAGGCTAGATCCACTTGCAACACAACAAATCCACGGATCAAAACCAACAAAACATCATCAAAACTCACAAAACACAAGAAAAAAAATTTGGGGCTATTTTTGTGGGGATTTTCGAATTAGGATGAAAAACAACAAAATCAAGCTAGAAAAAAGAAGAGGGGGCTCCGAAATCATGATCAACCTTGCTCTAGATACCAAGATGATGTAGGGTAGAGACCCTAATCGCTCGATCTTTCACGAAAGGAGCGGATCCCGGGGAAATCATGAAGAACACGAGGAAGAACGAAAGGAAAACACAAGAGGAAAACACTAAACCGACATGAATAAGTCACACATGGGCTAGATCCTCGAGTACATAGGACGATACACGAATCCACGGACAACTAGGGACAATACACGGTAACCGGTTCTTCTCCGTGAGGAGGTCTTGAATCCACAAGGGGATCTTCCCGTAAAGGGGTCTTGAATCCAAGGTGGATCTTCTCCGTAGAGGGGCCGTGGTCTCTCTCGTCGAGTAGATCCAATATGGATGCGTAATGCTCTATCTCTAAAATGAGCTAAACCAATGCTAACCCTAGCTAGGATGAATGGGGGGTCTATTTATAGTCTAAGTGCAAATGGGGGCGAAGTGAAGGGGTACACAGTGCGCAGACATGTACCGGACGTCCGCTGGGGACCGGTCGTCCGGTGTCTCAGGAGCTGCCGGAAGTCCGGTGTCCTCCGGTCGTCCGCTGGTTCTGTTCTGTGATGGGGGTGCCGGACGTCCGGAGGCTCCGGACTTCCGCTGATGTTGGCTCGGGTGCGGTCGCGCCGGTCGTCCGGTTGGGGCCGGACGTCCGCTCATTGGCCTCGGGTGCAGGGGCACCGGTCGTCCGGTCTGGACCGGACGTCCGCTCACTGGGGCTCGGCTGACGCTTCAGCCGCCGGACGTCCGGTCCCGGCCGGTCATCCGGTGGTTGGGACTTTTCCTTCAGCCCTCCTTCTTCTCCATCTTTTCGTCCATCTTCCTCTTCTTCTTGTCCTTGCTCCTTAGCTTCTCCATTGTACCTGAGTATGCACAAAGTATCCATATGAGGTAGTTGTAGCCATGCTTCATGTGCATCGAAGTGGAATTGTGAGAGGAGAGATGTCACCTCGGTTTCAAGAGCTCTTGCACGTGATCGAGTCATGGGTCCACTAGGCACTTGATGAGACGATGGTAGGTCCATGGGGATGACCTTGGGATGCTCCGCATCAACATGTTACTGATGTGTACCTTACTAATGCTCGCAGTAGCACCTGGGTATTTGATACTGGTTCTGTTGCTAATATTTGCAACTCGAAACATGGGCTACGGATTAAGTGAAGATTGGCTAAGGACGAGGTGACGATGCGCGTGGGAAATGGTTCCAAAGTCGATTTGATCGCCGTCGTCACGCTACCTCTACATCTACCTTCGGGATTAGTTTTAGACCTGAATAATTGTTATTTGGTGCCATCGTTAAGCATGAACATTATATCTGGATCTTGTTTGATGCGAGACGGTTATTCATTTAAATCAGAGGATAATAGTTGTTCTATTTATACGAGTAATATCTTTTATGGTCATGCACCCTTGATGAGTGGTCTATTTTTACTAAATCTTGATAGTAGTGATACACATATTCATAGTATTGAAGCCAAAAGATATAAGTTTAATAATGATAGTGCAACTTATTTGTGGCACTGCCGTTTAGGTCATATTGGTGTAAAGCGCGTGAAGAAACTCCATGCTGATGGGCTTTTGGAATCACTTGATTATGAGTCAGTTGATGCTTGCGAACCATGCCTCATGGGCAAGATGACTAAGACTCCATTCTCCGGAACAATGGAATGAGCAACAGACTTATTGGAAATAATACATACTGATGTATGCGGCCCGATGAGTATTGATGCTCGTGGTGAGTATCCTTTTTTCTGACCTTCACATATGATTTGAGAAGATATGGGTATATCTACTTGATGAAACATAAGTATGAAACATTTGAAAAGTTTAAAGAATTTCGGAGTGAAGTGGAAAATCATTGTAACAAGAAAATAAAGTTTCTACGATGTGATCGTGGAGGAGAATATTTGAGTTACGAGTTTGGTCTTCATTTGAAACAATGCGGAATAGTTTTGCAACTCACGCCACCTGGAACACCATAGCGTAATGGTGTGTCCGAACGTCATAACCGTACTTTATTAGATATGTTGCGATTTATGATGTCTCTTACCGATTTACCATTATCGTTTTTGGGGGTTATGCATTAGAGACAGCTACATTCACGTTAAATAGGGCACCATCTAAATCCGTTGAGACGACACCGTATGAACTATGGTTTGACAAGAAACCAAAACTGTCATTTCTTAAAGTTTGGGTTTGAGATGCTTATGTGAAAAAGTTTCAAACTGATAAGATCGAACCCAAATCGGAGAAGTGCGTCTTCATAGGATACCCAAAAGAAACTATTGGGTACACCTTCTATCATAGATCCGAAGGCAAGATATTTGTTGCCAAGAATGGATCCTTTCTAGAGAAGGAGTTTCTCCCGAAAGAAGTGAGTGGGAGGAAAGTAGAAATTGATGAGGTAATTGTACCTTCTCCCGAATTGGAAAATAGTTCATCACAGAAATCAGTTCCAGTGATGCCTACACCAATTAGTGAGGAAGTTAATGATGATGATCATGAAACTTCAGATGAAGTTACTACCGAACGTTGTAGGTCAACCAGAGTACGTTCCGCACCAGAGTGGTACGGTAATCCTGTTCCGGAAGTCATGTTACTAGACCATGACAAACCTACGAACTATGAGGAAGCGATGATGAGCCAAGATTCCGCGAAATGGCTTAAGGCCATGAAATCTGAGATGGGATCCATGTATGAGAACAAAGTATGGACTTTGATTAACTTGCCCAATGATCGGTGAGCCATTCAGAATAAATGGATCTTCAAGAGGAAGACAGACACTGATAATAGTGTTACTATCTGCAAAGCTCAAATTGTCGCAAAAGGTTTTCGACAAGTTCAAGGTGTTGACTACGATGAGAGTTTCCCACTCGTATCTATGCTTAAAGTCTGTCCGAATCATGTTAGAAATTGCCATTTTATGAAATTTGGCAAATGGATGTTAAAACTGCATTCCTTAATGGATTTCTTAAAGAAGAGTTGTATATGATGCAACCAGAAGGTTTTGACAATCCGAAAGGTGCTAACAAAGTGTGTAAGCTCCAGTGATCCATTTATGGACTGGTGCAAGCATCTCAGAGTTGGAATGTACGTTTTGATAGTGTGATCAAAGCATATGGTTTTATACAGACTTTTGGAGAAGCCTGTATTTACAAGAAAGTGAGTGGGAGCTCTATAGCATTTCTGATATTATATGTGGATGACATATTGTTGATTGGAAATAATACATAATTTCTGGATAGCATAAAAGGATACTTGAATAAGAATTTTTCAATAAAAGACCTCGGTGAAGCTACTTGCATATTGGGCATCAAGATCTATAGAGATAGATCAAGACGCTTGATAAGACTTTCGATAAGTACATACCTTGATAAGATTTTGAAGGAGTTCAAAATGGACCAGTCAAAGAATGAGTTCTTGCGTGAGTTGTAAGGTGTGAAGTTGAGTAAAGACTCAAAACCCGACCACGGCAGAAAATAGAAAGAGAATGAAAAGTCATTCCCTATGCCTCAACCATAGGTTCTATAAAGTATGCTATGCTGTGTACCAAACCTTTTTATGTACCTTGCCATGAGTTTGGCAAGGGGGTACGATATTGATCCAGGAGTGGATCACTTGACAGCAGTCAAAATTATCCTTAGAAGACTAAGGAGATATTTCTCGGTTATGGAGGTGATAAAGAGTTCGTCGTAAAGAGTTATGCCGATGCAAGCTTTTACACGTATCGGGATGACTCTGAGTCTCAATCTGGATACATATTGAAAGTGGGAGCAATTAGCTAGAGTAGCTTCATGCAGAGCATTGTAGACATAGAAAATTTGCAAAATACATATGGCTCTGAATGTGACAGAACCATTGACTAAGCTTCTCTCACAAGCAAAACATGATCACACCTTAGTACTCTTTGGGTGTTAATCACATAGCGATGTGAACTAGATTATTGACTCTAGTAAAACCCTTTGGGTATTAGTCACATGGCGATGTGAACTAATCACATGGTGATGTGAACTATTGGTGTTAAATCACATGGCGATGTGAACTAGATTATTGACTCTATTGCAAGTGGGAGACTCAAGGAAATATGCCCTATAGGCAATAATAAAGTTGTTATTTATATTTCCTTATATCATGATAAATGTTTATTATTCATGCTAGAATTGTATTAACCGGAAACTTAGTACATGTGTGAATACATAGACAAAACAAAGTGTCCCTAGTATTCCTCTACTTGACTAGCTCGTTAATCAAAGATGGTTAAGTTTCCTAGCCATAGACATGTGTTGTCATTTGATGAACGGGATCACATCATTAGAGAATGATGTGATGGACAAGACCCATCCGTTAGCTTAGCACTATGATCATTTAGTTTATTGATATTGCTTTCTCCATAACTTAGACATGTTCCTATGACTATGAGATTATGCAACTCCCGAATACCGGAGGAACACTTAGTGTGCTATCAAACGTCACAACGTAACTGGGTGAATAAAGATGCTCTACAGGTGTCTCCGATGGTGTTTGTTGAGTTGGCATAGATCGAGATTAGGATTTGTCACTCCGATTGTCGGAGAGGTATCTCTGGGCCCTCTTGGTAATGCACATCACTGTAAGCCTTGCAAGAAATGTGACTAATGAGTTAGTTACGGGATGTTGCATTACAGAACGAGTAAAGAGACTTATCGGTAACGATATTGAACTAGGTATGATGATACCGAAGATCGAATCTCAGGCAAGTAACATACTGATGACAAAGGGAACAACGTATGTTGTTATGCGGTTTGACCAATAAAGATCTTCGTAGAATATGGGAACCAATATGAACATCCAGCTTCAGCTATTTGTTATTGACCCGAGATGAGTCTCGGTCATGTCTACATAGTTCTCGAACCCGTAGGGTCCGCACGCTAAACGTTCGATTACGATCAGTATTATGAGTTTATGTGTTTTGATGTACCGAAGGTAGTTCGGAGTCTCGGATGAGATCACGGACATGACGAGGAGTCTCGAAATGGCGAGACATAAAGATTGATATATTGGAAGACTATATTCGGACACCGGAATAGTTTCGAGGTGTATCGGGTATTTTCCAGAGTACCGGGGGGTTACCGGAACCCCCGAGGGGGTTATTGGGCCTCATGGGCCTATTGGTGGAAGAGAGGAGGCAGGCCAAGGAAGGGCGCATGCCCCCCTAGCCCAAACCGAATTGGACTAGGGGGGCCAGCCCCCTTTCCTTCTCTCCTCCCTCACATTCCCCCTTCTCCTTGTTGGAATAGGAAAGGGGGGGCTGAATCCTACTTGGAGTAGGATTGCCCCCCATGGCGTGCCTCCTCCCCTTGGCCGGCCTCCTCCTCCCTTCACCTTTATATACGTGGGAGGGGGGCACCCCAAAGACACACCAAAGTTTCTCTTAGCCGTGTGCGGTGCCCCCCTCCACAGAAACACACATCGGTCATATCGTCGTCATGCATAGGCGAAGCCCTGCGCCGGTAACTTCATCATCACCGTCAACACGCCGTTGTGCTGACGAAACTCTCCCTCGGCCTCAACTGGATCAAGAGTTCGAGGGACGTCACCGAGCTGAACATGTGCAGATCGCGGAGGTTCCGTACGCTCGGTACTTGATCGGTTGGATCGTGAAGACGTTCGACTACATCAACCGTGTTGCCTAACGCTTCCGCTTTCGGTCTACGAGGGTACGTAGACAAACTCTCCCCTCTCGTTGCTATGCATCTCCTAGATAGATCTTGCGTGATCGTAGGAAAAAATTTGAAATACTGTGTTCCCCAACAAAAACATTTATCATGATATAAGGAAATATAAAATAACAACTTTATTATTGCCTCTATGGCATATTTCCTTCATAACACTCGAGAGTTCCTCTGCTTCCACAAGGCCCAAACAGTGATAATTACCAGAGTATCAAAATCGCGCCGCTTGGCGTGCCTGAACTGGCTCCTCGCCAGATGCCACCATTCAAGGAATGTGTCGTGTGGCTCCGGCGTCCTGACCTGAATGTTGAGCTCTTGGAAGCCCAAGTGCCAAACCTCTCTTGCATACACGCACTGTGTCAACATGTGGTCAACATTATCTTCATCATGTAGGCATATAAAGCATGGCGAGGGATGGTCCTGTAATCCATGTCTGGCACAACGGTTCGAGGTCCACAGTCGATGTTGAGCTGCTAGCCAAGCGGAAATTTTGCATCTAAGGGGTACCCAGCTCCTCCAGACGCACTCCGTGAAAGGGGCCCTCTCCAACCCAGCGCAAAGCCTCTGGTAGATGGATCGCACCATGTAAAGTCCTGAAATATCGCAAGGCCACGAGAAGTGATCCGGCAACTGCGTGTCCATTTGCACCGATCCCACCGCGTGCCCTAGATGCATGAGTTGGAGCTGAGCCATGAAGGAGATGTTGCCGTGGATATCCTGAAGCCATCTGTTACTTTCCATCGCCTCTTGAACCGTCCTACGGTTGCGCGTGTGAGCTTCAACGCTGCTGTAGATCCGCAGGGCGATGTCAATGATCGCAAAGCTATGAATCCATCTATCCCTCCAGAACAACACACGGCTCCCATCACCCACCTTTATCTGAACTAGGCTATCAAACACCTGCCTAGCCATCTTATCATCAGTCATGGGAATGCCTTGCCTCGGTCTGTTGGGGTCCGTTCTGCACAGCCATTCCCAACGCACACGCAGCGCCAAAGCTTGCAGCTGCAAATTCTTCACACCCAGACCACCGAATTGAGTCGGCCGGCAGATAGAGTTCCATGCGACTTGGCAGTGCCCACCACTGACTTTCTCTTTTCCTTTCTAGAAGAAAGCTCTCGTCCAACTATTTATCTTCTCGAAGACCCAGTTTGGCGCTTCCAAAACCATTAAGTGCTGAATGGGCCTCGCTGCAGCAACTGAATTCACCAACACTAACCTGCCAGCCGCTGGATAAGCCCTCTCTGCCAAGCCGGAACAAAGCGCTTCGCCTGGTCCAACAAGGGTTGCCACTGCGCCCTGGTAAGTTGCCGAATGGCAAGCTGCAGGCCAAGATACTTGCAGGGGAACTCACCCGCCTGGCACTGTAACACGTCGGCCACCCTCTGCTGGTCCTGCTCGTCCCCTATGATGAGAATGGCAGAGGATTTGGTGTAATTGACCTTGAGTCCGGACGCCTCGCCGAAAATGTGTATGGCTTGTCGAACAAAGTTCATATCCCACGCAAAAGGTCTGATGAACAGGGCCACATCGTCGGCGTAAATCGACAGGCGCTGCAACGCCACAATTCCCGTGAGCGAACTAATGATGCCTTCAGCCTCTGCTTTGTTGATGATGTTGGCTAGTGCATCCATCGCAATCACGAATAGCAGAGACGAGATTGGGTCTCCCTGCCTCAAACCTTTGGCATGCACAAAGGTCCTTCCTGGGACTCCATTAACAATGACTTTGGAGCAGCGCAGCCACCCAGCCAATCCTTTCGCGCGAAGAACATCGAAAAGGAACGGCCATGCCAGAGACCCGCAAAAAAAAATGTGAACGTTCTAATTTTGGCTTGTTATGCAAGCTATGCAGAGGCAGAGTGGTACCGAGCTCCTCAGGAAAAAACGCCTTGTGCAATGGCGGCGTGCGGGCACCCCAGTTGCGGCCCAAACACCATGCGTCATCGTTCGTCGATGCCATCCATGCCTTGGCCACTATATTTTTTTTGAGGTGTTGGCCACACTAATTGACAGTTTGCGCGTCAGGGAAAGGACGCCGTTACCTTGTCCGCCCTTCCAGTACGAGCCAAGCCAACCCGTGTACTCGATGGTGCTTGAAGGTTTGCTTTTTTTACACCAGGCCCGGTTTGTCAAAAGGGCCATTGAAGATGGCACGGCCGTTCAGTCAATAATCAGATGGTTAGTAGCACTTGCAGCAGTACCACGTTGCAGCAACTTGCTTTTGCTGGTTAATTAGGTTGGACGCCCGTAACAGAAGTAAGTGTCTTCCTACCGTCTGAAAGATGATAACTATGTGACGGCGGAAACGCACACGTGACTGCGTGAGTCAGGAATCGGGGCAGCGGCTCCGTCTTAATTTTGAACAGACGCTTGGATGGCGATAAGCAAGCGATCGGTCCTGCCGTTAAGGCGCAAAAAAAAAAGGCGGCGGTTAGGGCGTCAGGTAAGGCATCCAATTCAGCGGGACATACGATCGATCGATCACATCCCGTTGATGATGAGAGATCTCGTAGGCCATTTAGCACAGTGGACGCAGTTATGGTCGTGGGCTTTCTTGGGCCGTGCTGAACGGGTCGTTAATTAGCGCCGAAAAGCTTGAGTTAACGTTGGCTCCCCGCGTGATCTTCTCCAACGACTTGCCTCGTTTCTCGGTTGTCAAGCCTCCAGTCGAGCCTCAACCAAGTCGAACTCACCGCGCACACACGTACTCGGCACTCGGCAGCACACAAGCCCTCCTCTCCTCTCCTCTCCTCTCTTCCGTTGCGTCTGCATGCACACTCCGCGGCTCGGCTTCCGCGGGCTGCAGCCTGCAGCCATGGACGCCCCCGCCGCGCCTCCAAGAAAGCTCTCGCCGCCCGCCGCGCCGCGAAGAAGGCTATCGCCGCCCGCCGCGCCACCAAGAAGGCTGTCGCCGCCAGCCGCACGGGCGCGGCCCGTGAACAAGAGCCCCCCGCATCCCCATCCCCCACCTCACCGTCGGCCGCCGACGCCGACGCCGCAGCGCAGCCACCTCCACGGGCAGCAGCAGCAGCACAAGCAGCAGACGTCCGCGTGGAGCGTCGGCTTCCTGAGCGCCTGGCTCTCGCAGCGCACCCCCGTGCTCGGCCTCCGCGCCTGGGTCCTCGTCGCCGCGGCCGCGGCCGCGGTCGTCCTCGCCGTCCTCGTGCTCACCGTCTGCCTCTGCCGCTGCCGGCGCCGGCGCCGGCGATGCCCCCGCGTCGCCCCGAGCCTGCACCACGGGGGCGCGTCCAGGTCCATGAAGCACCACCTGCATCAGGCGATGGCGGACAAGGACATCGTCGAGGAGTCCGTCCGCTGGCACCCGCCGCCTCCGTGCGAGCCGCCGTTCCAGCCGCCGATCGAGGTCATCAAGGCGGAGCAGAAGGCCCCGCTGATCAGGGTCGAGTCCGCGCGGACTAGCGGCGAGACGGCGACGAGCATCGCCGGGAGCGCGCGCGGTTGGAGCAGCGAGAGCGGAGGCGGCAGCGACGCGGAGGCCGACGCGTCGCAGCGCGGCTGGGGCCGCCGGTACACGCGCCGGGAGCTGGAGGAGGCCACCGACGGGTTCGCCGCCCAGAACGTGCTCGGGGAGGGCGGCTACGGGGTGGTCTACAAGGGTGTGCTACGGGACTCCACCCTCGTCGCCATCAAGAATCTGCACAACAACAGGTAAACCTCGTCCCGGAGCTCGAATTTTTCGGTGTCTCTCGAGTTTCTCCAATTGAATTTCAGGCAGCACATTGTTCAACCATTCGAATTTCTTGTCATTAGAAACGCGAAATGATGTCTTCCCTTGAATTCGTTACGAGGCGATCTGGATTGATTTCAAATGCAGAACTCCCGCTAGAACCGCACTCTTCTGTTTTTTGACGCTGAAATTTCTCACAGTTCCCAAGATGTGTGTGATCAGGAGAAGTGTTATTTTCTTGTTTAGTTGGGAGCAACAACTTTGTTTCAGGGCAGTTGTCAGATTTGAATGTTCAGTTCACGAGTACTACTCCGCAACCATGGCCGGTAGTAACTGCCTCCAGCGGCCTCCTGGGGCCCAAGATGTTCAAATTTCAAAACAGCGATCACCAACTGCTCCGTCCTTGGTTTCAGGGGCCAGGCCGAGAAAGATTTCAAGGTGGAGGTGGCGACGATCGGCCGGGTTCGGCACAAGAACTTGGTCAGTCTGCTCGGCTACTGCAGCGAGGGCGCCTGCAGGTAATGAGAAATGCAATGCCTAACTGCGCCACATTTCTCTGTCTGCCCTCTGTTGACATTGCTTAATTTGATCCCTGTCACTGCTTTGGTTGGATGGGCAGGATGCTGGTCTACGAGTACATGGAGAACAGTAACCTGGACAAGTGGCTGCACCATGAGGAGGGTGAGATTAGTCAGCTCAACTGGGACACAAGGATGCACATACTTCTCGGAACCGCTAAAGGGTACTGTAATTCTTCACTTTCGTATCGTCTCATATGTGATTGTTTAACAAAGCATGAATTAAAAATCTAAAATTAAGGTGGCCGATTAGGAGTAGAGAAGAAGTATGGCATGTTTGTAGATAACAAATTTTATGGACGCACTACATCACTGCTGCTAGTTGGCATGATTGGCAAGTGGTGTGTCACTCTGAAATCTGAATGCTGAAAACAACATCGCCAGTGCTACTCTTGCTTAAACGGCACATATGTCTTGAACACCGAAAGTCTGATACGCGTGCGCGGTGCACTAGCTAGAACTGATGTGCATCTTGTACCTGAACTTCAGGCTGGCGTACCTTCACGAAGGGCTGGAGCCCAAGATCGTCCACCGAGACGTCAAATCCAGCAACATCCTCCTGGACGGGCAGTGGAACGCCAGGGTGTCGGACTTCGGGCTCGCCAAGCTCCTCTGCTCCGAGGCGTCCTACGTCACCACCCGCGTCATGGGCACCTTCGGGTCAGTCTCCACTAGATTTCCATGTCACCGTTCATTTACCTGGCCGCAGCTTAGCAATTCGCGTTGCAGGTACGTGGCGCCGGAGTACGCGCGGACCGGGATGCTGAACGAGAGGAGCGACGTGTACAGCTTCGGGGTGCTCGTCATGGAGATGATAACCGGCAGAACTCCGGTGGACTACACCAGGCCCACCGCGGAGGTCAGCTGTCCTACTCGCCGTCGTTTTCTTTCTTCTACCCGCGCACTTCGACCGGCATGCACTGCCAGTGCACTCTTCTCTGGTGGAAGTGGAACTGAACTTTCCGTGGTGACTCAGGTGAACTTGGTGGAGTGGCTGAAGCGCATGGTGGCGGAGAGGAGGGTGGAGGAGGTGCTGGACCCGACGCTGCCCGAGGCGCCGCCGTCCAAGGTGCTGAAGCGCGCCGTCCTCGCCGCGCTCCGGTGCGTCGACCCCGACGGCGGCCAGCGGCCCACCATGGGGCACGTGGTGCACATGCTCGAGGACGACCTCAGGTTCAGAGACGTATGTCGTCGTTGCCATACACCGCATTGACCCGCAGCTCCTAGTGTCAAGTGTCAACTCTTCATTTGCATCCGTATGCTCTATGCAGGAACTCCAACTTGCGCGGGGTCTGTCGGCCCACGCGTCGGCGTCGGCGTCGTCGGGGAGCTACGAGCGCGAGGAGTGAAGGGAACGCCATGGGCATGGACGGACGAACGGCTGTGTTTCCTTCGTGTTCGCACACCACATGTTCTTGTACTGCAAGCTAGTCGATCGGACCTCTTTTCTTCTCCGGTTGTGTTTGTTTGCATGACAGCAATGACTCAATCAAACAGCCGGTGCATAATCAAGGCTAGCATTAGTACGAGGAGTACTTCACAACTTTATATGATCGACATAACGGAAGTGCATCTACGCTTCCACAATATTACCTGTGTCACTTTGGTGTCTACGGTTCGCTTTAGTTGTTGGATTCGGCTACAATAAAGAACCTCGTTCCAGCTCCAAGCTTGCGTGGTTGCCGTCATTCACAGCACTCATTACTCACTTCAGAAGTTCAGCCCGTACCTGCAGTAGGAGTTGCCATTGCGTCACTCTGACAGTGGGTCCCCGTGTCAAGCAGGACGCAAGAAAGAGATGCCTTCAAGTGAAGGCCGTCCGATGAGGTATGGACGTCAAACACGATCTCCAGAACACGGGAAGAGTGGAACTGTCGAACAGAAGATTCGGGCCTGAATCTGACGGTCAACCAGGACGCACGAAAGAGATGTCTCTTAGAGCCACGCGCCGGCCGGCCGGCCCAATTTTCGGCCGGCTGCCTAGCAGTCGTTCATCTGAGAGTACATGGGCTGTTAGATCTCAGCTGTCTTCTCTTTTTTCTTTCCCTACCCTCCTTCGTCTCTAGCACGCTCATAGGGGTAGCGAACCGGGGACCAGACGACCTCGAAACACCGCTGGCTCGCACCGCTTGCTGTTCACGGCTCGCCGGTTGGACCACTGGTACCCCATGGCCCGCCCTTCTTATGCACCAAATCGGACCCAACAAAATAAATCGACCCGCCAGTCCGTGGAGTTCGTCACCGCTGTAGCTGTAGCTCCGCCGTGAAGCCATCGCAGTAGTTAGTTGCATCAATGGTGAGGTGTCGATTCCAGCTTTTTGTCGCTGGTCTCTGCTTGAAGCTTTTCAAATATAGGGTTGAAGCATTTCATCTCAACACTTGCAACTTTTTCGTTGTGTACTCGTGGAGTTGAAGCTTCTTTTTATTTCGTAGTGATATGATGCCTGTTGAAGCTTTTCCAAATATGGTTTGAACTTTCACATGAACGGGTGTAGCTTTTTTCAGTTGCACAGGTGATCCATCGAAACTTTTTTAAATTACGGTTGAAGCTTTCATATGGACAATTGTAGCTTTTATTAGTGCACGGTGTCCGGTTGAAACTTTATATACCCGCGGGTTGAAGCATTCGAATCAAACGGTTGCAGCTTTTTGGGTCCTCGGTTGCAGCATCAATGGAGAAGCAAAGCTTTTAGGTTCATTTTGGGAGGAGATGGTTGTAGCAGTCGCGCCGCCGTTGTTATAGCATTTTCCGTGGACGGTTCCAACATAGAAAACTGTGAGCAACAACTCGTGATGACATATTCATGGCGGCTTTCCAACTCTAGCTCGCCGGGGCGAAAGGGGCCTGTAGCCATGGGCAGTGGGCGTGGGCGCTGAGGTTGGAGGCAGGGGACATACACAGGATTAGGGCTAGCCGGCGACGCAATCTAAAGGAGTAAGATGAGGAGCTGCTGAGGGGATCCGAAGGAAGAAGACGAGGAGTGGAGAGAAGGGGGTCGGGAGGAAGAAGACAGAGAAAGAAAAAAAGATAAGCGCCCGAAAAAAATAAGTATAAGATGGACAGATGGTGCAGGGGTGAGATGTACGACAGCCTCTCTTTTTTTAACTAGATGTACGACAGGCTTGATCGTCAGGCTCGCGTGCGACCGGCCGAAGTTTCTAACCAGACGGCCGGGCACAAACGTTTTGACTATCTTTTGTGGGGCCGACACACGTGGCACCCAACCCAGGAAGGCATCGAGAATGCAGTTACGCGCCACCACTGACCACTGCCCATGGCGATAAGGCTATTACCACGAGGAAGCGGGAGAGCAGCTCGCCGCCTCCTACGAATCCACCGGCGGCGCGCATGGCCGCCTTGCTCCACGTAATGGCTCTCCAGCCCGCCCCTTACCCTCATCACCAACAGATGCACAGCCTATCCTCCACTTCCATCCTTTCACCACCTCGCGCGATGCCGTCCATGCAACGACGAGCCCCGGCCCGGCGGCTACACGCGGCCGGCAACGGCAGCGGCGTCGGCACGCCAGCCGCGGACAGCACAGGAAACAAGAAGACGAGCCGCAAGGAGAAGCAGCGGCAGCAGCAGCGGGTGCGGGAGCGGGAGGAGCAGCAGCAGCTGCTGCTCCTGAAGGAGTCGCTCGTGGAGCCCGCCCGCGAGGAGGACGGCGGCGGCCGCGGCGACGACGAGCTGCCGCAGGTGGTGTTCGACCGCATCCTCCGGCGGATCCTGTTCACGGTGGGCGTCCCGATGGCGTCGGGCGTGGCGCTCCTCAACGTGTACGACGCGCTCAAGCGCGGCGGCGGGGCGGAGGTGCCGTCGTGGGTGCAGCTGCTCACCATCCTCCTCTCCTTCGGCACGTCGGCGCTCGGCATCGCCTACGGGACGCTGTCGGCGAGCTGGGACCCGGAGAAGGAAGGCTCGCTGCTCGGCGTCGACGAGGCCCGGACCAACTGGCCGGAGCTGTGGAAGGAAGAGATCGACAAGGATAACAAGTAGTAACTGTAAATAGACTAGATATTTTCTCCCCTGGAAATAGCAGTACGCTTGTTGTCGACACTTGATACTCGTACAGGCTACAACAGTGAAACTATGGAACAATTCGCAGTGGCTTTGCAAGGTCTCTGCAATAGGTAGAATGGCCAAAACTGAACACTTGGCAGGAAAAGAAAGAAAACTGAGTGAACCCCCAGGCCAGCCAGAATACAACACTGATGAGTCAGTTGCTTTGGTTCTCCTAAAGCAGATGGATGGGTTATTTTGATCAATCGAGCCACCTGGTGATGCCATCTTCTTCGCTCACCGCTGCGAGGATCTCGATATAGACCTCCAATGCAGCCTACGCACAATTTAAACCACCATCAGGAAACAAAATATTACCAACAGAACTGTTTTTTCGAGTTAGTCATGGCGGTGGAAATTCCCGGTCCAGAACATTAACTGGTCCTGTTTTGCAATGAAAATGAAGATTGGCTATTGCCATTGGGACGAGGACGGATGTGCATCTTATAACTCTTAAATGTTGCTGTTATGTGCATAAAATGGTGATACACAAATGGGCATACCAAAGGATTTCTGTGGTTGACCAGTTTGCAGCACTCCAGTAAAGACCCTTCCAGCGTCCAGCTCTCCCAAACATCAAAAGCATGACTGGCAAATACGAGCTCCGCCTTCTTATTAACCTGAAAACAAGTTTAAAAGCGAGTTAAATATAGTAAATCGGCAATCTAAATAAAGCATTTCACTTTCAATGCTGAAAATTATACAGGGATCGTGGAATGTAAGAACAAATCAGTGATTCTATTCATAAACTTCTTAAACCTCCTGCAATGGAATCGAGCATGGAGCGAGCACTTAACAACTATTCAAAGTAAATTCTCAAAACAAAAAGGTCAAACGGAAGAGTAGTACAAGATACACTAGTACTTGTTTTAAGCATACCGTGGAATCAAGTTGGTAATTTTCAACATGGAACAAAAAATAGGACAATGTGTAAAGCATAAAAAATGGTGTGACCATAGATGTCATTGCATCTAAAAATTACCAAGAGGTTCATGCACAGAAGAACACCGGTGCATAATCTTTTAATTTCACTACTAGTATTATATTCACCTCTCAGCATATCTTCAGGGAACGAGTACTAACTGAAAAGGGTATTATTACCTGCAATAGTTTGCCCCCAGCAACAAAAGATCGCAATCCCATTGTATCCTGAAAGGTGTAAATCCTATCATAAGTACATGTATATGTAGTTGTACAAAAAAAAATACCTGACAGGTTAGGGAACAGCATAGAAAAAAGAGGGAGAGGGAGAGAGACAGAGGAAACCCGACTACCACCTTGTTTTTAAATGTGATTAGGAATTGAGCAGCAGGATCCCTCTTTGTAGCATTTGACACAACATCAAGATACCAGCCACCACCAGCAACTCTTTCTCTTGAAACATGAAAACCCGAATTATCTCTTGTCCTTAGGGCAATGACAAAGCCATCTTTAAGCCTCTCAGGAGGCTTTCTACCAAGCCCTGCAGGCAACTTATGTTCAGAAATTATTTCCATTGGAGATTCAGCAGAAGACCTGAGCTTATTTTTGGATTCCTCGGGGGAAGCAAATCGTGAACTGGAACTTAAGACTTGGTCCCGGCCACTCATCACAGTATCATCATCTCTTCGTGAAGAATAATTACTTCCGCTCTCCACAGTTGACAATTCATCCATTTTCTGTTGTGATCTGCGGCGCGCAGGTCTCTTTTTCCCTTTCTTTCCAGATCTGCTACGTCTTCCTTCTGATCTCAAACCAATACTTTGGGACTGCCCTGAAGCTTCAGGCACTTCAGGCTTGGAGATGGCTCTTCTCTTGTCACACTCTAGAGTTAGTTGGCTTTCATCTGTCTGCTGTTCACCATCGCAGACCCGCAAAGAGTGTTCATTTGCCTGTTTATATAGCTGATCATCTTCACATCCAACATCACTTATTGCTTCATCTTCATCGGAAATAGCATTGTTTGGAACAATGCCATCAAAGAAAAAGGATTGTAATATTGTGATTGCTTTCTCTCTGATTTCCATCCACACTTCTTCACTATAGTCTGCACTTCGAGGAAGAATTAACACGTTCGGCATCTCATGTACCTATTATTGAAGAAAAAACATAGTTAGTGCTTAATCAATTATTTTCTTTGACAGAAAGACTGTAAGGGAACCCCCTACAGTATAATTGGTGCAACAAACCCAAATTGCAAGTACCATGCCTTGAACCTGGGTGGGTGGGAAGGCATCAACCCCTTCCCACCACTAGGCTATGCCTTTTCATTTTCCTTGCGGTAAAACATGCTCTTCTAGATATAATCATCTTGCCAAAATTCATAGTATAGTGACCATAGTCCAAGCGTAGGGCAAAAGAACTAAAGAGTGCATCAGTTGTGCATCTCTTGGAACCAGTAGGCAGGTCAATTAGCTAACTGTATAGTCTATACCTCTAGAAGAAAGTTTCCTACATATACTTACATCACTTGCACTATCTTCCTATCCTCACTGACGTATGTAGTTATGTTAATAAGGAGCGCCTTCCACAAGTGGTGAACTAGAAATGTAATACAGTGTCACGACATATCCTAGCAGAACTGAATCTTCTCATGGGAAAGAAACTGAAACTCAAAGAAGGTTTACTGGAAAGAAACTGAAACTCAAAGAAGGTTTGCTGGAAAGAAACTGCATCTCAAATAAGGCGTACTGAAAAGAAGAACAGATTATTCTATAGGAAGATATTTGGCTGTTTTTCATTTCAAACAGCCTTTTGGACAAAATTTAATTGTAACCAGATCTAAGTTTCATACCCATGCTTCCATCCATTGTGGACCTTCAGCGCCATCCAATGCACATCCAGCAATAGTCCCATCGAGCAAGAGTTGTTTCAGTGCACAGTCATCTATCAGCTGGCAGCTACTGGTATTGACTATGAAAGCTCCTGCAGGGCTCAAAAGATAGTCAATGAGAGACTATGATTGAAGAAAACCAGTAAGTCTGTCAAGGCCAAATATAAGGGGGAAACAGAATATGGAAATAGGAAGCAACTATCTTACCAGGTTTTATGTGCTGCAGACGCTCGGCACTAATTATGTTTGTTGTATCATTTGTTAACGCACAGTGAAGTGAAACAAGGTCACTTGCTGCCAATAAATCATTGAGAGTATCCATTCTTCTGGCGGAAGAAGGAAATACAATGGAAGGCCGCTTTGTTTTGCCCACACCCTTCACAAAATGTTTCACAGTTGGAAATCAGTGTGGTGCTTTAACTCTGGCACATACTTACATGGGGTACAATTTATTGTATGAAGAAACATAACAGCAGCTGAGAAATTCCTTGTGTAGATACTAATTCCGCCATGAAACATAAATTTATTTTCATGTGGTCATACTAACATAAACTACTTCGTCAGACAGCTTGTTGTGAAAAATTAAATTCAGTTTTTAGCTCTCAAGACAAGAAGATCAGATCACTCCTAAAAGGGCATACAGAATATCAAGAAAATTCAGACTGTCTGATCATCTTTACTGATTCTTATATTGAGGACTTGCTTTAGCATACAAATGCAGGAATGCAATGATTTAACTTTAGCATACAAAAATAGGACGGTAATCTTACAAGATACACTCATAAGTCATAACTAGCAGGAGGGTAGAAGAACTAAATGCCAGAAATTTGATTATATATATATACTTTATGAAACAAATGCTGGAAGTTAGCGAACAATTAGTAACTATGAA